>NC_058524.1:461073528-461402278 GCF_904849725.1 Hordeum vulgare subsp. vulgare | reverse complement strand
GTTTTTTTAATAGAAGTGTCCTATTTAACTTTCAAGTTCATAATTATCATAGCATAATTTAATACCTATTATTGTTGAACCAATTTTTAGGGGAACACAATGATATTCTATGTCGATTTTCCACCAATATAAAAAAAGCACTAAAATGCCAAGAAATAGTTAACTAAAAGATATAAATAGTACATAACAATGGTCTAGCCGCGTAAACGCGCGGGTATGCCCGCTAGTTATTATTATTCTTATTATTCTTGTTGTTCTTTTTCTTGTTCTTCTTCTTGTTCTTCTTGTTCTTCTTCTTCTTCTTATTATTATTATTATTATACTTATTCTTCTTCTTCTTGTTATTCTTCTTGTTCTTCTTCTTATTATTATTATTATTATTATTATTATTATTCTCATTCTTCTTCTTCTTCTTCTTCTTCTTCTTCTTCTTCTTCTTCTTCTTATTCTTCTTCTTCTTCTTGTGTCGATAAAGCCCCCACAGGCAGACTACAAAGCCCCCCACCAAGACAGACGGCAAGCCCCCCCCCCCACAGGAAGATAACAAAGCCCCCCAAGGCAGACGGCAAAGCCGCCCTCCCGGCAGAGGGCGAAGCCCCCTCCCGACAAACGGCAAAGGCCACCCTCCTGGCACACGGCAAAGGATCAATTATCTATCTGAGAGAGTAGGTCCCTCTCGGTTGCCGTCTAGCTCCTTTTGCCGTCTGCTTGTCATGGCAGGCCGATGGCAAAGATATTTACCGCCCGCTGCAAGTCGACAAATGGGAAAGAAGGTCTTTACCGGCGCTAGCTACCGTGGAAATTTTGCCGTTCATCGAATGGTCCTTTGTCGTCCGCTATGGAAGATGACAAAGAAGTTGATTCCTGTAGTGCATGAAGAATATATATTACTCAAACCTTTAAAGAAGCACAAGGCTGATATGGGATATACTCGTGATGATCATCAAGGCATAAGCCCCACTCTTTGTCAGCACAAGATTAATATGTAATCCGATGCTAAACGAGTTGTTGATCATCAACGCCGTCTCAACCCTAAGATGAAAGTGGTGGTAAGAACTGAAATACTAAAACTTATGGAGGCACATATAATCTATCCTATTGGTGATAGTAGATGGGTAAGTCATGTTCATAGTGTTCCTAAGAAAGGTGGTATTAATGGTGTTCCTAATGATAAAAATGAACTTATTCCACAAAGGATAGTAATTGGTTATAGGATGGCAATTTATTCCAGGAAATTGAATAAGGCTACTAGAAAAATCATTACCCCTTGCCTTTTATTGATCAAATGTTAGAAAGATTATCTAAGCACACACACTTTTTCTTTCTTAATTGATAGTCTAGATTCTCTCAAATACCCGTGTCAAAAGAGGACCAAGAGAAAACTACCTTTACTTGCCCCTTTGGAACTTATGCTTATAGGCGTATGCCTTTTGGTCTATGCAATGCATGTGCTACCTTTCAAAGATGTGTGACTACTATATTCTCTAACTTTTGCGAAAACATTGTTGAGGTTTTCATGGACGATATTTATGTTTATGGGACTTCCTTTCATGATTGCTTGAGTAACCTTTATCGAGTTTTGCACAGATGTGAAGAAACTAATCTCGTCCTGAATTGGGAGAAGTGTCACTTTATGGTGAGTGAAGGTATAGTGTTGGGCATTAAAATTTTGAACGCAGTATTGAGGTGGATAAGGCGAAAGTTGATGCAATATAGAAAATGCCTTGCCCATGAGATATCAAAGGTATAAGAAGTTTCCTTGGTCATGCCGATTTCTATCGGCATTTCACTAAAGATTTCTCGGTCGCTAACTAATATTCTCCAAAAATATGTTCCTTCTGTTTCTGATGATGATTGTGTAGAAGCCTTTGAAATACTTAAGAAAGCTTTAATTTCAGCACATATTGTCCTACCACCTGATTGAAACCTACCCTTTAAAATTATGTGTGATGCTAGTGATTGTGTTGTTGGTGCTATTCTAGGGTAAAGAGTAGAGAAGAAATTGAATGTTATTCATTATGCTAGTAAGACCCTAGAGACCGCTCAAAGGAATTATGCTACTGCTGAAAAGGAATTTTTAGCAGTTGTGTTTACATGTGATAAGTTTAGGCCTTACATTGCTGACTCTAAAGTAACTATTCACACTAACATGCTACTATTAAATACCTTATGGAAAAGAAAGATGCTATACCTAGACTTATTAGGTGGGTACTCTTACTTCAAGAGTTCAATTTGCATATTGTTGATAGGAAGGCGGCTGACAATCCTATATCAGATAACTTGTCTAGGATGGAAAATGTTCTAGATGACCAACTGCCTATTGATAATAATTTTTCACATGAGCAACTTGTTGTTATAAACACTTCACATAGTACTCCTTGGTATGCGGATTATGCCAATTACATAGTTGCTAAATTTGTTCCGCCTATCTTCACCTATCAACAAAATTAAAAAAATCTTATTTTATTTACAACATTACTTCTGGGATGACCCACATCTTTATAAAGAAGGAGCAGATGGTGTTATTAGACGGTTTATACCTGAGCATGAGCAGGAACAAATTTTAAGGAAGTGTCATTTCGAGGCCTACAGAGGACACCATGCGAGTGTCAGAACTGCACACAAGGTATTACAATCCGGTTTCTATTGGCCTATTCTTTTTAAAGATGCTCGTGAGTATATCCTTTGTTGTGATGAATTCCAAAGAGTTGGTAATTTTGGTAAACGTCAGGAAACGCCTATGAACTATTCACTTGATATTTAACCATTTGATGTCTGGGGATTTGAATTTATGGGACCTTTTCCTTCCTCGAATGGATATACTCATATTCTAGTTGTGGTTGATTACGTTATTAAGTGGGTAGAAGCTATTCCAACTAGTAGTCCTAATCATCATACTTCTATTAAAATGCTTAAAGACATTATCTTTGTGAGGGTTGGTGTCCCTAGATATTTAATGACAGATGGTGGTGCACATTTTATTCATGGTGCTTTTCGTCATCTGTTAGCTAAATATGATGCTAACCAAAGAATTACATCACCTTATCATCCTTTGTCTAGTGGTCAAGTTAAATTGAGTAATCGAGAAATAAAATTAATCTTGCAGAAGACTCTCAATAGATCCAAAAAGAATTGGTCTAAGAAACTTGATGATGCTTTGTGGGCTTACAGGACTGCTTATAAGAATTCCATGGGGATGTGCCCATATAAAATGGTCTATGGAAAAGCTTGTCATTTACCTCTTGAGTTAGCAAAAAAGTCTTATTGGGAAATTAAATAACTTAACTATGATATTAGACTTGCTGGTGAGAAGAGGTTATTTGAAATTAGCTCGCTAGAGGAATGTAGGACACAAGCTTATGAAAATTCTAAGTTATTTAAAAAAAGGTTAAAAGATGGCATGACACGAGAATTCAAAAACGAGAATTCAATGTAGGAGACTTACTGCTTTTTTACAATTCTTGTTTTAGATTATTTTGCAGGGAAACATCTCTCCAAATGGAAAGGACCTTATGTGGTCGAGTAGGTTTATCGCTCCAGTGCTATAAAAATTAATAACTTCAAAGGTAAGAACCCGAGAGTAGTGAATGGGTAAACAATCAAGCATTATATTTGAGGTACACCAATTAATTAGGAAACTGATGCCATCCAAGTCATAACACCGGAGGATCACATAAAGGAAGTCTTCCGAAACACTCGAGAAACCTGAAAAAGGGGTAGGTACATGGTACGGTAAGTAAAATGTCTCCAAAAATTCCAAAACAATAATTTTACTTGTTTTGGTATTTTCCAAAAAATACAAAAATAAAATTGAGTCCAGGGGACCCACGAGGGAGGCACAAGCCAATAGGGCGCGCCCCCTAGCCATGCCCTGATGGCTTGTGGGGCTCTCGTGCGCCTCCCGGACTCCGAATTCTTCCCGAGCACGTATTATTACCTGGAAAAATTGATTATATATACTCTCGTGTGTTTTGATCACCGCATCGTGGGTTTCCCCTATGTTCTTGTTTTGAGCTATTTTTCCAACAGGCGTGAGAATATGTTGTCTCAAGATTCAGATGGAGAGAGCTATATCTCCTACTATATTTCAGACCCAAAGATCTTTGGGGGTATCTATCCCTACTTTCGATCCATGGATGAGGAGGAGGACAATGATTTGGAGGAGACAAAGTAAGCCAGCTCAGATGAAGATGAAGTCCCACTACCTCAGCCAGAAGATATGCATGTTGATTTCAAGAAGTCCAGTCTCCCAAACAGGGTAAAGAAATCTAAGGATCAATTTATCTCATCACGTTTTCTGTAAGAAAGCAAGATGGCATTATGCAAAAAACATATTGAATCTTGAGCAGGAGAACTAATGACCCACAAGTATAGGGGATCAATCGTAGTCCTTTTGATAAGTAAGAGTGTCGAACCCAACGAGGAGCAGAAGGCTCTGATAAACGGATTTCAGCAAGGTAATAACTGCAAGCACTGAAAGTAGCGGTAACAAGTGATTGTGTAGCGAGGTGAAACATAGCAAGCAAAGAGTAACAAGTAACAAGTAGTAGCAACGGTGCAGCAAGTGTCCCAATCCCTTTTGTAGCAAGGGACAAGCCTGAACAAAGTCTTATAGGAGGAAAAACGCTCCCGAGGACACACGGGAATTTCTGTCATGCTAGTTTCATCATGTTCATATGATTCGCGTTCGTTACTTTGATAGTTTGATATGTGGGTGGACCGGCGCTTGGGTACTGCCCTTACTTGGACAAGCATCCCACTTATGATTAACCTCTCTCGCAAGCATCCGCAACTACAAAAGAAGAATTAAGACAAAGTCTAACCATAGCATTAAACTAGTGGATCCAAATGAGCCCCTCACGAAGCAACGCATAGACTGGGATTTAAGCTTCTGTCACTCCAGCAACCCATCATCTACTTACTACTTCCCAATGTCTTCCTCTAGGCCCAAATATGGTGAAGTGTTATGTAGTCGACGTTCACATAACACCACTAGAGGAAAAGACAACATACATCATATCAAAATACCGAACGAATATCAAATTCACATGACTATTATTAACATGACTTATCCCATGTCCTCAGGAACAAAAGTAACTACTCACAAGACATAATCATAATCATGACCAGAGGTGTAATGAATAGCATCAAGGATCTGAACATAAACTCTTCCACCAAATAATCCAACTAGCATCAACTACAAAGAGTAATCAACACTACTAGCAACCTTACAAGTACCAATCGGAGTCGCGAGACGAAGATTGGTTACAAGAGATGAACTAGGGATTGGAGAGGAGATGGTGCTGGTGAATATGTTCATGAAGATGCCTCCCCTCCGACGAGAGGAGTGTTGGTGATGACGATGGCGACGGTTTCCCCCTCCGGGAGGGAAGTTTCCCCGGCAGGATCGTCCTGCCGGAGCTCTAGATTGGATCTGCTCAAGTTCCGCCTTGTGGCGGCGGCGAAACCACGAAAAAGCTTCCTCCTGATTTTTGCCAAACCAGGACGCTTCATATAGCAAAAGAGGGGGGCTAGTGGGCCTTCATGCAGCCCACAAGCTTGCCAATAGCCACCAGGGGGTGGTGGCGGAGTGGGGGCTTGTGGGGCCCTGGTGGCCCCCTCCGGTAGTTCTTTCGCCCAATATTTTTAATATTTCCAGAAAAAATCCACGTAAATTTTCAGGGCATTTGGAGATGTGCAGAATAGTGGACTAGGATTTTCTCCTCTTCTATTCCAGAATTCCAGCTGCCTGAATTCTCCCTCTTCAAATAAACCTTGCAAAATAAGAGAGAAAAGGCATAAATATGGTGCCACAAGTAATATAACAGCCCAAAAATCAATAAATATCAACATGAAAGCATGATGCAAAATGGACGTATCAACTCCCCCAAGCTTAGACCTCGCTTGTCCTCAAGCGAAAACTAAGTTCCATAAACATGTCCACATGTCTAGGGACGAAGGTGTCGATAAAACATAATACGGACATGAGGGCATCATGATCACACATAGAACAACAATACATCATAAAGATTCTTATGGGAAAGTAACAATTCCTTCACAAAGAAAAGCATGAAGCAAAAAACCTTACCTAGAAGTAACCAACAATAGTCCATAGTCATTGAAGCAATTGCAATTTATCACAACATCAGAAAGAGTCAAATAAGAGCTTGTAAGGCAACCCCACATACTCAATCATCTCTTTTGTTTTCCACAATTGTTACAACTCACGTAGTACTCATGGTGTCAAAGTTTCAGCTGGACACAGAGGAAGATAGGGGCTTATAGTTTTGCCTCCCAACCATTTACCTCAAGGGTAAAGTCAACAACAATAAAGCATGAGTACTCAACTCCAAATTGATATATGAATATAGATCTTTCCCAAGCATGTGACGGTAGCCAAGACAGAGGAAAAAAGAGAATTGGTGAAGACCACCATGACTCTTACAAGGGTAAAAAGTAAAGGTACAAGAAAGGCCCTTCGGAGAGGGAAGCAGAGGTTGTCATGCGCTTTTGAGGTTTGAATGCGTGTCCTCTTAGTGCGGAGGAACGTCACTTTATATTGCCTCGTGTGATAAAGAACTTTATTATGCATTCTGTCACTTTTATGTCTTGCTCATCACAGGTTCGTACAAAGCTTATTTTCCACACACTAATAGATCAAACGTATTAGAGAGCAATTTTTATTGCTTGCACCGATGACAACTTACTTGAAGGATCTTATTCAATCCATAGGTAGGTATGGTGGACTCTCATGGCAAAACTGGTTTGGAGGTTTATGGATGCACAAGTTGTATCTCTACTTAGTGCGGGGGTTTTGGCTAATATGAGGTGGAAGCAATCGTCACATGCTAAGGGATCTCTAATCATATAAGATTGCTTGGAACCAAGCAAACACAATTCCTTATGTTGTCTTCCTTGTCCAACATCTACTCCTAGGCATGTAATAGTTTGGTGAGTGCTCACAATTGTTAAAAATGTCTAAGATGATATATTTATATGTGAACCTATCTTTCCTTACTACTTATTATTAATTGCAACAATGACTAATGTCTATGTTGATTTATTCTCAACAAGTTTCAATCATCATACGTGTCATATGTGAAGTTATCACTTTCCATAAGATCGTCTCATGATCTTTCATGCTATCGTTCTTTTCATACTTTTGATCATGGCACAAAGCAAAGCCCTTGACTATGAAACTCTTTATTGTATAGCTCGTAAGCTCGAATACATCGGGGGAGAGACAAAAGCAAAAGACTCAAACTAAAAACTAAAGACTTATTCCTCTAAAAGAAGAAATAAAAACTGAAAAGGAAAGAACTAAAACAAAGGTAAAAGCAAAAGATATAAAGGTGGTACGATACCGGGGCAACTCCCCCAAGCTTGGCAGAAGCCAAGCGGATTGCCCATACCAATGTTTAGTTGTCTTCCTTTGGTGGTGATGGTGGTGTTGTTGTCGCCCTTGATTCCAAGGGAGCTATCAATCTTTGATTTATACCTTTGAGATCTGTGACATGGTTTTCCAGCAAAACAACTTCACGAGAAAGAGAAATATTGCGAGCACGAGTAGTTTCGCAAAACCTCAAGAGTTCAATCAAGGATGGAGACAGCACGTGGAGAAAGGGTTGGAGAAAATCTACTCCTTCAACGTCTTCAATGTTGAACATAGGTTGAACTTCCTCCCTAGCTTGGGTTTTCTCCTTAGCTTGGTCCCTGGCTTCCGTGACTTCTACTCTTTTCAGATCAGCATTTACTTCCTCATGAACTTGGTGAAGATCATTCTCCCCAACAGATTCCTGAGACATCTTTGCTCTAAATCTGCGGCAGACAACAAGCTCGAAACGAAAACAGAGGAAAACCACGCGATATGGAGATCAAAACCTTCGGGCGACTATATATTGATTTTTTTCTGGGCCAGAAGGAGTCCTCTGCAAGAAAACGGAGTCTGGGAGGCACACGAGGTGCCCACAAGCTTGCCCTCCGCCACCAGGGGGGTAGGGGGCGGTGGCAGGGCTTGTGGCCGCCTCGTTCGCTCTCCAGACTGCTTTTTTCTAATTTTCCAAAAATTCCAAAACGGAAGAAATTTCCTATTGGAAAAGTATCGGAGTCCAATTTCTTACCGAAATAGATACATCTTCATTTTCAAGGTCTGAAACAGGCTGATAAACATCCCTTATGTACTCCTCTGGAGTTATGACATTGATGATATTGGTCTCAACATTTATGGGAGTACCAGAGATGTAATGCTTGATTCTTTGCCCGTTTACCAATTTAGGAAAATTTCCTTCCGTGTTATTGATTTTGATGGCACCGGAACGATATACTTCCTCGACAACATAGGGACCTTCCCATTTAGAGAGAAGCTTAGCTGCAAAGAATCTCAAAGGAGAATTGTATAGCAAGACATAATCAACTCTCGTTTCTGTATTCGTTTGTCGTGCCATCTCTTAACCCTTTCCTTGAACATCCTAGCATTCTCATATGCTTGGGCTCTCTATTCATCTAACAAGCTGATATCAAACTACCGCTTCTCACCGGCAAGTTTGAAATCAAAGTTGAGCTCTTTGATTGCCCAATAAGCTTTGTGTTCCAGCTCAAGAGGTAAATGACAGGCCTTACCGTAAACCATTTTATACGGTGACATGCCCATGGGATTCTTATAAGCGGTCCTATAAGCCCATAGTGCATCGTCAAGTTTGCTAGACCAGTTCTTTCGAGATCTATTGACGGTCTTTTGTAGGATCAACTTGATCTCCCTATTACTCAACTCAACTTGACCACTAGACTAAGGATGATAAGGAGAAGAAACTCTATGGTTGACATCATACTTAGCTAGCATCTTGCGGAAAACACCATGGATGAAGTGTGAACCGCCATCAGTCATCAAGCATCTAGGGACTCCAAATCTTGGGAATATGACTTCTTTAAGCATCTTAATAGAGGTGTGGTGATCAGCATTTTTAGTGGGGATAGCTTCTACCCACATAGTAACGTAATTCACAGCAACTAAGATGTGAGTGTACCCATTGGAACTCGGGAAGGGTCCCATCCCAGACATCAAATGGTTCAATGACAAGTGAATAGTTCATAGGCATTTCCTGACGCTTACTGATGTTCCCTATCCTTTGGCATTCGTCAAAGACAAGACAAACTTACGGGCATCCTGGAAGAGAGTGGGCCAATAGAAACCTGATTGCAATACCTTATGGGAAGTTCTATCTCCAGCATGGTGTCCTCCGTAGGCTTCGGAATGACACTTCTGTAGGATCTGTCCCTGTTCATGATCAGACACACAATGTCTAATAACACCATCTACTCCTTCCTTATAAAGGTGAGGATCATCCCAAAAGTAGTGTCTCAAATCAAAGAAGAATTTCTTCTTTTGTTGATAGGTGAAACTGGGTGGTATGTATTTGGCTACGATATAGTTTGCATAATCGGCATACCACGATGCACTAAGTGAAGTGCTGATGACATTTAATTGCTCATCAGGAAAGTTGTCATCAATAGGTAGTGGGTCATCAAGGACATTCTCTAGCCTAGACAAGTTATTTGCTACAGGGTTATCAGCACCCTTTCGGTCAACGACGTGCAAATCAAATTCCTGTAGCAGGAGAACCCATCTGATCAGCCTAGGCTTAGCGTCCTTCTTCTGCATAAGGTAATTAATAGCAGCATGATCAGAGTGAATAGTGACTTTGGAGTCAACTATGTAAGATCTGAACTTTTCACATGCAAACACGACTGCTAGAAATTCCTTCTCCGTAGTGGCATAGTTTCTTTGGGCACTGTCTAGAGTTTTACTAGCGTAGTGAATGACATTCAACTTCTTGTCAACTCTTTGTCCTAGAACAGCACCAACAGCATAATCACTAGCGTCACACATGATTTCAAAGGGCAAGTTCCAGTCAGGTGGTTGAACAATAGGTGAGGTTATCAAAGCCTTCTTATGTATTTCGAAGGCTTCCTCACAATCCTCATCAAAAACAAAAGGAACCTACTTCTGCAAGAGGTTGGTAAGAGGCCTAGAAATCTTAGAGAAGTCTTTAATGAACCTTCTATAGAAACCAGCATGACCTAGGAAACTTCGTATACCTCTGATATCTATGGGGAAAGGCATTTTCTCAATTGCGTCAACCTTAGCCTTATCAACTTCAATGCCTCTTTCAGAGATTTTGTGTCCTAAGACGATACCTTCATTAACCATAAAGTGGCACTTCTCCCAATTCAAGACGAGGTTGGTTTCTTCACATCTCTGTAAGACTCGATCAAGGTTGTTGAGGCAATCATCAAAGGAACACCCGTAAACGGAGGAGTCATCCATGAAAACCTCGACAATCTTTTCACGAAAGTCAGAGAATATAGCCATCATACATCTTTGGAAGGTGGCAGGTGCATTACATAAGCCAAAAGGCATACGTCTATAGGAAAAGGTACCGAAAGGGCAGGTGAAAGTGGTTTTCTCTTGATCAGATTGTGCAACAGGTATCTGCGAGAAACCTGAATAACCATCTAGAAAGCAGAAGTGTGTGTGCTTTGATAGCCTTTCTAGCATTTGGTCAATGAACGGCAAAGGATAACGATCTTTCCTGGTTGCCTTGTTCAGTTTCTGGAAGTCTATCACCATTCTATAGCCGGTAATAATCCTTTGTGGGATTAGTTCATCCTTATCATTAGGAACGACGATGATACCTCCCTTCTTAGGTACGCAATGTACTGGACTTACCCAATCACTATGAGCAACAGGATAAATGATTCCTGCTTCCAGAAGCTTTGATATTTCTTTTCTAACGACCTCTTTCATCTTAGGATTCAATCTCCTTTGATGATCAGCAACTGGTTTAAAGTCAGGATCGGTTTTAATCTTGTGCTGACATAGAGTAGGACTAATACCCTTAAGATCATCAAGAGTATATCCAATAGCAGCGCGGTGCTTCCTCAGAGTTTTTAGTAACTTCTTATCTTTGCGCTCTGAGAGGAGAGCACTAATAATGACAGGATATATCTCCTTCTCATCAAGATAGGCATACTTAAGAGTATCAGGCAACTGTTTAAGCTCGAACACAGGATCACCCTTTGGTGGGGGAGGATCCCCAAGTAGTTCAACAGGCAGATTATTCTTGAGAATAGGATATTGTTCTCAGACAATTCTATCTATCTCATCTCTCTCCTCCATATGCATATCATTTTCATGCTCAAGAAGATATTGCTCTAAAGGATCCGTAGGAGGTACGGCAATAGAGGCAAGAGCAATGATTTCATCTCTACCAAACGACTCTCTTTCATGGGTTTGTCTTCCAAACTTGGAGAAGTTAAATTCATGAGACACACCCTCGAAACTTACTGTGACGGTCTGCTTAATGCAATCAATGTGAGCATTGACAGTGTTGAGAAAGGGTCTACCAAATATGATGGGACAAAAGCTATCTTGTGCAGTATGAAGGACGGGGAAATCAGTAGGATACTTCGTCTTACCACACAGGACTTCTACGTCTCTCACAATTCCCAGAGGGCAGATAGTGTCTCTATTAGCTAGAGTAATAGTGACATCGATGGGTTTTAATTCAGCAGGTGCAATCTCATCTTTGATTTCATCATATGGAGAACGGGATATTGCACTAACACTAGCTCCCATATCACATAAACCATGGTAACAGTGATCTCCTATCTTAACAGAAACAACGGGCAGGCCAACTACAGGTCCGTGTTTGTCTTTCGCGTGAGGTTTAGGAATTCTAGCGGAGTCCTCACAGAACTTGATAACATGCCCGTCTATGTCTTCGGCTAAGAGATCTTTGATAATAGCAACACTAGGTTCAACTCTAATCTCCTCATGGGGTGCAAGTGGTCTAATGTAACCCCTACGTATCACAGTTGGAGCTTTAGAATAATCCTTTATCCTAGCAGGGTATGGTGGTTTTTCAGTGTAAGCACAAGCAACAACAGGATCACTAAAAGGTATGATTTTCTCCTCAACTAGATTGGTTTTGGCTATGTTGCTTTCTATAGGAGGATGATATTTAAACCACTTCTCTTTGGGAAGATCAACATGAGCAGCAAAAGATTCACATAGAGAAGCTACTATCTCAGAGTCAAGTCCATACTTAGCGCTAAAATCTCTAGAAGTGTTTGTCTCAACGAAAGATTTAACGCAATGAAACTGGAAAATCATACCTGACTCCTCACCTTCCTCCAGCTGCCAATATTCAGAGTTGCGTTTGATTCTCTCCAATAAATTCCACTTGTGATCAATATCCTTCTTCATAAAAGAACCGGCACAAGAAGTGTCAAGCATGGTACAATCTTCATGAGAAAGTCGAGCATAAAAGTTTTGAGTGATGATTTCTCTCGAGAGATCATGATTGGGGCATGAATATAGCATTGATTTAAGCCTCCCCCAGGCTTGAGCTATGCTTTCCCTGTCACGAGGCCAAAAGTTATAAATGAAGTTCCGATCATGATGTGCTAAATGCATAGGATAGAACTTTTGATGAAATTCCAATTTCAACCGATTGTAGCCCCATGATCCAGCATCATCACATAGCCTATACCATGTCAACGCCTTATCCTTAAAGATAAAGGACAGACTTTCTTCTTTACCTCATCCTCGGGCAAACCTGCAAGCTTAAATAAACCACAAACTTCATCTACATAGATTAGATGAAATTCTGGATGTGAAGATCCATCTCCTGTAAAAGGATTAGCCAGCAGTTTCTCAAGCATACCCAAAGGAATTTCATAAAAGATATTTTCAGTAGGTACCTCAGGTTGGGGAGCAACTCCTCATACTTCCGTTCGTGGTAAAGATACCCCGAACAAACTCCTCAAAGGAAGAGTTTCCATAGTGACAAGTGACAATAAATTTCAGCACAGTATAAAAATGTTTCCTTACCAGTTTCCACTTACCAAAGGCGCTTCACTCCCCGGCAACGACGCCAGAAAATAGTCTTGATGACCCACAAGTATAGGGGATCAATCGTAGTCCTTTCGATAAGTAAGAGTGTCAAACCAAACGAGGAGCAGAAGGCTCTGATAAACGGATTTCAGCAAGGTAATAACTGCAAGCACTGAAAGTAGCAGTAACAAGTGATTGTGTAGCGAGGTGAAACGTAGCAAGCAAAGAGTAACAAGTAACAAGTAGTAGCAACGGTGCAGCAAGTGGCCCAATCCCTTTTGTAGCAAGGGACAAGCCTGAACAAAGTCTTATAGGAGGAAAAACGCTCCTGAGGACACGCGGGAATTTCTATCATGCTAGTTTCATCATGTTCATATGATTCGCGTTCGTTACTTTGATAGTTTGATATGTGGGTGGACCGGCGCTTGGGTACTGCCCTTACTTGGACAAGCATCCCACTTATGATTAACCTCTCTCGCTAGCATCCGCAACTACAAAAGAAGAATTAAGACAAAGTCTAACCATAGCATTAAACTAGTGGATCCAAATCAGCCCGTCACGAAGCAACGCATAGACTGGGGTTTAAGCTTCTGTCACTCCAGCAACCCATCATCTGCTTACTACTTCCCAATGCCTTCCTCTAGGCCCAAATATGGTGAAGTGTTATGTAGTCGACGCTCACATAACACCACTAGAGGAAAAGACAACATACATCATATCAAAATACCGAACGAATATCAAATTCACATGACTATTATTAACATGACTTATCCCATGTCCTCAGGAACAAAAGTAACTACTCACAATACATAATCATAATCATGACCAGAGGTGTAGTGAATAGCATCAAGGATCCGAACATAAACTTTTCCACCAAATAATCCAACTAGCATCAACTACAAAGAGTAATCAACACTACTAGCAACCTTACAAATACCAATCGGACTCGCGAGATGAAGATTGGTTACAAGAGATGAACTAGGGATTGGAGAGGAGATGGTGCTGATGAAGATGTTGATGAAGATGCCTCCCCTCCGACGAGAGGAGTGTTGGTGATGACGATGGCGACGAGTTCCCCCTCTGGGAGGGAAGTTTCCCCAGCAGGATCGTCCTGCCGGAGCTCTAGATTGGATCTGTTCAAGTTCCGCCTCGTGGCGGCGGCGAAACCACGAAAAATCTCCCTCCTGATTTTTTCAGACCAGGACGCTTCATATAGCAAAAGAGGGGGGCTAGTGGGCCTTCAGGCAGCCCACAAGCTTGCCCACCGCCACCAGGGGGGTGGTGGCGGAGTGGGGGCTTGTGGGGCCCTGGTGGCCCCCCTCCGGTAGTTCTTTTGCCCAATATTTTTAATATATTCCAGAAAAAATCCACGTAAATTTTCAGGGCATTTGGAGATGTGAAGAATAGTGGACTAGGATTTGCTCCTCTTCTATTCCAGAATTCCAGCTGCCTGAATTCTCCCTCTTCAAATAAACATTGCAAAATAAGAGAGAAAAGGCATAAATATGGTACCACAAGTAATATAACAGCCCAAAAAGCAATAAATATCAACATGAAAGCATGATGCAAAATGGACGTATCAAGAACGATGACTTGAGAGAGGAGAATTTTATCCTCCGACCTAAGTTGGAGAAGAAGAATGCTTCTACAACACCACCACCATCACCTAAAGAGGACACTTGAGTACACGGGTATGGGCACCACCTGTGGCTTGTTCCAAGCTTGGGGGAGGTGCCCCAGTATCGTATCACCATCACTTCCATCATTTCTATCTATCTTACTTCGATCCTTAGTTGTTTCATGATTTGGAGGAATCAATTTCGTATTTTATTTTCTTAGATTTGTTTCTTTGAGTTCCACCTATCCATGTAATCGAATATGCGAGTTGTATAGTAAATATTAGTTGAATCTTTGTGGTTTACTGGTGGGCACCCATCATCATATTATGGCAACAAAAAGAAAGATATAGATCGTATGCTGATCTCATGAGAATTAATGACTTCACACAAAAAGGCTATAAGTGATAAAAGTTGTTGATAGTAAACAAACATAGTATTAGTCATTGTTAGAATCTAAGCAAGATTATGAAAGAAGAGAGGAACTCACATATAAATAAACTATCCTGGACAACTTTTATGATTGTGAGCCTTCATCAAATATTATATAATGATCAAGTGTTGATGTTGGACAAGGAAGATAATGTAATGATCATGGTAGTTTACATTCACCTAGAAGTTATATGGTCTTGGATCCTTCAACAAATGATGCTTTCTTTAGATCCTTTGTGTGACATCCTTGACTTTTGCTACAGTAATGATTGTAATTAAGAGACATTGATCCCTCGCTAATGATGCCACGTCATCGCAAGTGATATCAATGATCTCGTGTTGGTTGAAACCGAATCAAATTCGAAGCTTTAAAATAAAGTCAGACGAGAAAATATTTTATGTTGTTGAAATAAAAACGTCGGGGAGTTATCAAAAATTCCCTAACGGATTATAATATCGAATCGGGCACTTTTAGAATTATTGATAATCCCAATATATTTGAAAGTGGAGCTTTAAATAATAATGATAAAAGAAATAATAGAAAAGAAAAGAAATTAAAAAGAAAGAAAAGGGAAATTAGAAAGAAGAAATAATAGAAAAGGAAAACAAAGCAAAACAAAACAAAAAGAAAAAGAGGAACCCCCCCCCCTGGCCGACTGGGCCCAAGTGGCCCAGCCGAGCCGGCCCACCCCGCACTCCCCTCAAACCGTAGGGCGAGAGAGCCCCCCCTGCCTCGCTCCCTTCCCTCCCAATCGCGCCGCCGCCGCCAGGGGCTCCCTTCCCCCGATTCCCATGCCAACCCCCACGAGAGGCGGGGCCCCTCCCCACCTAATCCCGCTCGTCTGGCCCCTCCCCACCTCTCGTAACCCCCCTCCCCGCGAGAGACTCCTCTCTCTCTCGGTTCCCTCCCGCATGACCCCATCTCCCCCCCATGACCGAGAACCCCCAGGTCTCGCCCCTCCCCACCTTTCGTTCTCTCCCCACCGAGACCCTCCTCTCCACCTCGCCCCCACCCCGGCCGGCGAGCTCACCCCACCGCCGGCCTCTCCCTCCATCGACCCTCCCCCGTCGGCCTCCTAGTACCTCCCCACGCATCACCCTCCACTGTCGGTTCCCTCACCGGCCGGCGAGCCTCCCCATCTCGGCCCCTTCAACCGCCGGCCGAGCCCCTCCCCTACATCTCCACCTCCCTCTCGGCCCCAACCCTCCCCCCCGTCGGCCTTCCTCCCGCTCGGTCCAGGAGGGACCGGGCAGGGAGACACCTCCACCTCGCTGGATCCGGCCGGCCTCACCTCGCCCGGCCACCTCCTTCAACGCTGCCCCCCCTCCGGGAGGGCCTCTTCCTCGCCGGCACATCCTCACCGGCACCATCGTCATCACCGCGCCATCACCACCGTCACCTCCGCCTTCCCGCGAACTTCGGCTTCACCGGGCCGACTCATCAACGTTGGTGAGCCCCTCCTTGGGCTCCTCCCACCATCTTGTTCTCCTCGTCGTCCCGATTCCGTTCCGGCAAACGGGGCTCCGATCCGTCGACGTTTGACTCCGGTAGGAGGAGATAAAGTTGGCTCTCTTCTATGTTGAGAAAGTTAACACAAACTCTTTGTTGTCTGTTAACAGAGAGAGATGGGAGCGTTGAGAGTTAAAAGAAAATAAAATAAAAGATGTATTAGATGTCGTATGTATGTATGTATGAGATGCGATGTATGTATTTGCGTATATAGATATTTGGAGGAATACGATATTTGCATGATTATGTATCTGTGAATAAAATCGAGTATTTGGCCTAAGGTCACTTACCGGTGGGGCCAACGCACCCGCTGTCTATGACAGGGAGGCCCCACGCGATAGTTAAAAAATAAAAATAATGTATTTATTAAATAAATAAATAGATATATTAGTTAAACTAACTAATTGTATAATTAGAATAATTAGAGTATGACACGTGGGTCCCCCTCTAAATTAATCTGATTAATTGATATTTGATCTTAATTAAAACTTGTGCCTATGACGTTCGGGACCCGCTGGTCAGTTGACCAGTCAAATGGTGATGTCAGCATGACATCATCCTGATGTAATAATTGCTTTTTATTAAATTATTTAAATCTTTTTTTAATTCCTAATTATTGAATAAAACTTTAAAAATTAATATTAAATAATTCGTAAGTCAGATCAAAATATTTTCAACATGAAAGTTGATCAGGAGAACGAGACGAACCGGGATACACGGTCCATTCGTCTGTCACACGTCCCTAGCATAGCAAACATGGAACTTTTCCATCGGTTCCAGTGTGACCGGTAGTAGCCCGAGACCAAGAAAATATCGTCAAATATTCTTCCGACCCGTCTATGACGGATGTTGCTGCGTTAGCTCATGTCTAACCTGCATCTTTGTCACATCCCTAACCCTTAAGCAAGATAGCATTGTGCTCATGTCTTCTTTGCATTTGCATCTAAGAAGTTTCAACAAAAACAACAAAGTGGCAAAGGAAAAACTCAAAACCCTAGCCACCATTTCAATTAAAGGAAATCTCAAACTAGTTCAAAATCAATGAACCCAAAATGGCCTCAAGAAATGTTCAAACTTTCTCATAAATCATGAAAGTAAATGAGCATTGGAGAAAACTATTTTCTTGACACTTTAAGCTTTTTGAATAAATGAAAAAGGCTACTGGTTTCAAGTTTTAAATTTGAAATCAGAAACTATAAATTTCCAAAAATGTTGAAAACCTTGGAAATGGTTGGGGATATTATAACAAATATTTCAGGAGGTCTAAAATAGTTTTTACTTATTGTTTTGGAGCTGAATTAATTAGCAAAACAATAATTAGCAAAACAGAAAAACAAAAACAGAAAAAATGGGAAAACCTTACCTGTCGCCTAAGCCTGGCCCGGCCCATCCCTGGCTCGTCCCCTCCCTCGCGCGAGTAGGCAGCAGGAGGTGGCCGCCGCCCCCTCCGGTGCGGCCACGGACCTGCGTGCCTGCCTGGCCGCCGCCTCGCGCTGGCGACGACGGGGATAAGCTCCCTAGGGCCTCCCCTATCCATACCCCGCCTTGGTTCTCTTCCTCCTCCCGGATCTCCTCCTCCTCCTTGCTGCCGCCATTAGAGCCGAGCTCGAGCTCGAGCTGCCCGTGCCCCTAGCCATAGGATTCCCGCCCAGGGCACGCCATTAGCTCTGCCTCGTCGCCCTGGTCATCTCTGCAGAAGCCGAAGCTTCCTCGAGCCCTGCAACGCCCGCAACGCCGTCGTCTTCCACCTCCGGCCGCCGAACCTCTCCCGTCGATTCGTCGCCCCCAGGCCTTCCCCGAGCCGTCTAAGCTCTGCTCTGCACTCCCCGTGAGCATGCGGTCGTTTCCCCTAAGTTTTCCCCGTCGTTCCCCTCCTCTAGCTCTAGTTTCACCGGAGCCCGACGAGGACCGCCGCTGCCGCTCGTCGCCGGTAGCCCTCCGATGATTAGCTCGTCCTTCCGAGGGCACCAGCAGCTCCAGGTCGACGCGTAGATGTTGTAGCAGCTAAGAACCGAGCGTAGATCCCTCTGACTCAAAGACCCCGATGACGCCCGACCCTTGGCCGCCGCCAAGCTCGTCGCCTGCGTCATCTCCGGCCAGATCAGCCCCGGCTAAGTGCAGAAATGAAGCTGCAGGAGACGTTCCGTTCCTCTGGTGCTCTCCGCGCAGCATTTGGCCCCCTGTGCGCCGTTTCCGAGCCCCTCCGCCGTGCTTGTGGTCGCCGGAGGCTCCCCGCCGGCGAGGACGACCTTGCCGCCGGTGGATGTCGACGTGGCAAAGCTAACCCAGCAGCTCAGCACCTAATCACTCGCTGACAAGTGGGCCCAAGGCCAAGTCAAACCTCAGTTAGGGCTGGTCAGCGTGGGATTAGTCCCAGAGAGGCTGACCAGTGGGGCCCCCTGTCAGGTTTGACCTGAACAGGTCGGCTGACCTGCTGACGTCAGTCTGATGCAATAAATAGAATTTCCAGTATAAAACTAATTCAGGAAATTGCTAAAAATTGTAAAAATCATAGAAATTAATCTGTAACTCCAATGAAAATAATTTATATATGGAAAAGTATCAGAAAATTCAAGGATTCCGATTATGCTATTTTCACCCATGTTTAAAAAAGTTACAGAACCCTAAATTGTGGAATAAGGAATAATTCAATTCTTATAATCACTTTTTAAATGGAATTTGCAAAAATATTCAAATTTCATTATATATACAATGTTCACCACTGTCCTAATTACAAATCAGTACCATAACATGATATTTCATGCATGTTAACATCAAGTTGATTTGAGCATCAGGTCGAATCAATTAAACCGGTATCCGAGAATACCCCGTTTGAATTGCTATTCGAATGTGATTCAAATCAACTCTAAACCTAATACATGTTGAAGATAATAACTTATCACCTTGCATTCTCATGCCATGCTCATGCATCATTTTGAGTGCATATGATTGTTATTGAATGTTGCCATTCATTTCGGTAGGCTCCGCACCCCCGGATTCCACCGAATATCCGTCTGATGGATATCGTTCCTCCTCTGAGAAACAAGGCAAGCAACCCTTTTGATCATCTCGATAATTCCCATGTTCTTGCTCCTGCACCTATTTATTGCATTTAAGATCAAATGCTTCAACTGCTTTTGCCACGATAGTTGAACCCACTTCCTTGCATGACTTAACCTTGTCACAGTAAATAGCCAAACCTTGCAACCTAGCATACCTGGTAGTTGTTTGAGCTATGATGTGCCTTATCCTGCTATGCATGCTATGCTTAGAGTTGTGTATGGTCTGTCATATGGGAGATGAACAGAAATGTGGAATGTGTTCGGTAGGCAAAGGTTGTGTGTTGAACTTGAGTTGGTAAAGGTACCGGTGAAAGGCTGTGTAGGAGTACATAGCGGGTTGTTTCATTGGAACTGTCCTTAGGAACTGAGTTCCGTGTATGTATTCCAAGACTAGATACTACCACATGCTGGGCCTTGAAATATGACCCCGCTCGGCCTATTAATCGCGTAGTACCCGGTCCAGGAGTTGCAAGTAGTTTCTGGTGTTTATAGTAATGCTGGAGGCCGTGCATGGTGCTGACCTGAGAGGTGGGCTGTAATGCGGTAGGCAGTGGCACGGTGTACCAAGTGGCACCCGGATGGTGGGCTTGGGAACCCTGCGCACATCGTTTGAGGCCGTGGCGGAAACCTCGGCCGGACTTCCGTACGGGTTACTCTCAGATAGGCGATAAACCTAGACTAGGTACTAGTGTGGTTAACGGTCGTGGCCGACTCCCTCGCTGGGCTTCCGCTTGAAGGTTGCCGAGGTGCATGACGTGCACATAGCGATAAGTGGCGAGAGCGTGTGTGACGAAGTACACCCCTACAGGGTTATGATCTATTCGAATAGCCGCGTCCGCGGATATGGACTACTTGGAGACATATGTTGTTCATAGATAACTTCAATGGCTACTCATAAAATTGTCAAGATAAGCGTGAGTGTCGTGGACGGCATTTCCGTATGGAGACGGAATGATTCCACGATAGTGTATTGTTGGGGTGTTAGTGGACTCGTGTCCGAGAAATCATGTTGTCAAAACTAATTTCAAAATGCAAGTTGTCTAGCCACGAGTCAAATGCTGGCTTCCCGCATGAAACCCCACAATACCTTTTGATACCTTGCATGAGTAGTTAGTTCTCCTAAAGTCTTGCTGAGTACCTTCGTACTCATGTTTGCTTAATAAATGTTGCAGAGGTTGCTAATGACCCTAATGGAGGGTTCTTCGTAGACATCGACGACGACGAGTAGCTGGTGTCCCAGCTACGATCTGGCCCTATGTCGGCTCTGTAGTATAGTCAGGCCATGTGCCTTCTAGTTGCACTGTCTGTTCCCAGACAGTTTATAACTCTTCCGCTGGCTTGTATTGTATGACTGCTATTATGGGTCGTGAGACCCTTAATGTGTAATATTGTGTGTGTGGCTCTTCCGAGCCTCTTAAATAAAGGTTGTATGTTTATGGTTATGTTGTGATGCCATCGATGTATCTATACATATCGGTATGCCATGCGTACGTGTGCCGTACTTGTTATGTATGGGGTTCGATTACCTAGTCGTGAACTTTAGTAGCACTCCTTACAAGGAAATGCCCCTTTGTGATCCAACGAGCCTTGGTAGTTCGCTACTGCTCCGGACACATTGGTTGACCGGCATGTGTCCTTCTTAGCTGCTGTGTCTGTCCCCTTTGGGGAAATGTCACGCGATGTAATGGAATCCTTGTAGCTTGCTACGACTCGTCTATATTCACTGATGACCGACACCTGCTTTGTTGGGTCATGTATGTCTGTCCTTGTGCGGTACTGCCACTTTGGTTTATGACTAGACATGTCGATCCGGGTTCTTTGACATTGGATTGCTAGCGACACTATCACATACGTGAGTCAAAAGACGCAAACGGTCCCGGCTAAGGTAAGGCTGCAGCCGTGGAGTTAACCATGCGTGAGACCACAAAGGGATGCGATGTGTTACAGGCTGGATTCCTATGGCTTAGGATCGGGGTCCCGACAGCGTTGGTATCAGAGCCTGACTGACTGTAGGATTACTAAGCCAAACTGGTCGAAGTTGAGTCTAGAATTTCTCAGTTATATATAAGGGAATTGTTTGTGGAAGGGAACGTAACACTCTTGTTCTCTTCTCAAGATATTCTATTCTGGTCATCCTCGTCTTTTCTGCGGGAATTAAGGACTAGGTTACTCATCTTCTCCTAGGCTCGTGTTTCTGATCGGTAGATTATAGGACTACGGGTCGAGAGATATTGGGTTTCTTTTATTCCTAGGAAGCAGGAAGTAAGTTTGATGATCAGAGAGTTGAACTTGATAGTTGAGTGGTTACGCTATTCCATTTTTGGGTTGTCTCAAAATTTGTTTTGAGCAATTACAGCCGTTATGCTGCCCAATTTTGCATTCAGAGCTCTAATGCTTTTGCATTACTCTCTATTTACAGATGCCTGGCCGTCCTTCTCGTCAGGTGGTACGTCTGACCAGGTGCATTGATGTACCGGGTCATACGGCCATGCTGGTCAGGGTGATGTCGGTGTGCGGTTACCGCTGGTACCCCGAGTACACAGTGGAGGAACAGTACCGAGACTTCAACCAGAGCCAGTACATCTGCACTGTTAGGGTATTTCCAGACTACCCTGGAGCTGAGAAGCCAATCCATTGGTCCTATGGGTTGGGGGTCACCGTTGACATGGCAGTACAGGATGCTGCCTATTCAATGCTGACTATTATGAGAGCGAGACATGCACTGCTGCAGAATTCAGAGTTCTGCTATGTTCCGGCCTCTCAGTCTGGTGAAGAGGGATACCTCAGTGGAGTCTATTTTGATTCTTCTATGGAGGATCCACTTCTGCAGTCCACTGTTGAGATGCTAGAGAACAGAGACAGGGATGCTCGTGCTCTCCGCATGGAGCTTTATGCTACCCGTGCCCGTCTGTGGACAGCTTTGACGCAACTGGCACCGGTAGTCCAGACAGGGTATGGAGAGATGGAGATGATGAACCCTGTTAGAACCCATCTTCCGGCCCACGTTGACTGGCCAGCTATAGGAGGAGTCACACCTCTTCGGGGACCCCTCTTACCACCAGTCAGGGGACCAAGGCCACATCCGTGTCCTTATGGATCCCAGGGATCTCAGGCTAGAGTGTTTCCTGATCCGCAGATTGAGCTTCCAGGTCATGGAGGTAATCTCTATGAGATGTTCTATGCGGATGCCTGAGCTGTGAGCGGAAGGATAGTATGGTAGTAGCCGTACGTTCACAGTCCTGTGTGACTTGTGAAGTATGGTAGTAATGTGAAATGAATTCCGGAGGCCTAGATAAATAATGTATAGGAAGCTTGTAAGCCTCTGATGAGTAGTTCCACTATTTCAGTAGTTTGCTCTTCGAGTAAGTTTGTACTGAACTATGTAAGGGTCTGTATGAACCATGGTGTATATATAGCAGTTGCTTGTTACCATGTTGTTCGGATATTCATTTCCGCATTCCGTGTGTTCAGTACATTCTTAATCCATAGCTAGTATTGATATGATATTGGTCTAAGCTATGAGTTTGTTTGTCAGGATGGTGTTCACCAGGTTGAACCGTGCCCCTGCTCATGAGCAAGGTGAGGGTAGTCAAGCGTCGCAGGAAGACGTGCCTCACCCACCTTCTCTGGTAGAAGTAATGCTTGAGGCAGAAAGAAACAGAAGGGAGACCAACCGACTGCTAGAGCGTATTGAGCAGAATACAGCTCGACAGCCTAGGAATGCTGCAGTGTCCCTCAATGACTTTGTGAAGCTGAATCCTCCAAAGTTTCATCATTCCGTCGATCCCCTCGACGCTGATGACTGGTTGTGCAGCATCTCACGCAAGATTCGCTCGGCGAATGTGTCTGAGGCCGACAAGGTGACCTTTGCGGCGTATTTCCTGGAGGGACCCGCCAATCTGTGGTGGGAGAATTTTGAAGCTATGCGTCCCGCTGAACCAGTGGCCACGTGGGCAGACTTCAGTGCAGCTTTTCGTCTCCACCATATTCCAGAGGGCCTGATGGACAGAAAGAGAGAGGAGTTCTGTGCCTTCACTCAGGGCAAGTTGTCTGTGGATGCCTATAGCCGCGAGTTCGGTAACCTCGCCCGCTATGCAACAGAGGAGGTGTCTACTGACGCCAAGAAGCAAGCAAGATTCCGTAAGGGTCTGAGCCCTGAGCTCCGTCGAGACCTGCGCCTCCATGAGTGTGCAAGTTTTCAAGCCCTGGTCAACAAAGCGATCAGTGCGGAGACTGGTCATACTGACTTCGAAGCCACAAGGAAGCACTCCCGTGACTTTGGCTCATCTTCTGGTTCCGCGTTTCCAAAACGCAGGTTGTGGGTTCCAAACAGTTCTCTGCCGCCAAGATACACTCTGAGGCCATCCTACGTGGCGCCTCACACGAATCAGGCCAACCCTCCAGCAAAAGCTTATGGTGGTCCAGCTAGCAATGCTGCACCACATGCCAACCAGGTGATATGCTACAAGTGTGGAGAACCAGGGCATTATTCCCGTGAGTGTCCTCAGAATGTGGGTGCCAAGCAACCCGGAAAGTCCGTCGGGCAGGCCAAGTCGGGCAAAGCTTATTATGTGAAGCCAACTCCTGCACATGGCCGTGTGAACTATGTGTCAGCAGAAGAAGCTGCAGAGGATCCCGACGTCATGTTGGGTACGCTTCTTGTTAATCATCACCCAGCGTCCGTTCTCTTTGACACTGGGTCTTCTCATTCCTTCATTTCGGAAAGTTATGCACAGTTGCATAACATGTCATTTTGTGATATGCCAATCCCATTGGTTGTCCAAACCCCTGGTAGTAAATGGCAAACCTCTAGGATAACCTATGACAATGAAATTCTAGTAGACAGGCTAGTTTTTCTAGCCTCATTGATAGCATTGAAATCTTCGGATATTAATATCATCTTGGGCATGGACTGGATGTCAGCTCACTATGCCAAGATTGATACTCATTCTAGAAATGTCCAACTTACCCATCCCTCGGGTGAGATAGTAAATGTCTCTACTCGAGTTGCCAAATGCCAACTCTATTCCCTAAATGCCAACCCTCTTCCGGAACTTGAAGACATTCCGGTAGTCCGTGACTTCCCGGACGTTTTTCCAGAGGAACTGCCAGGAATTCCACCTGACAGAGATGTAGAGTTTGTG
This sequence comes from Hordeum vulgare subsp. vulgare, assembly GCF_904849725.1. Taxonomy (NCBI): domain Eukaryota; kingdom Viridiplantae; phylum Streptophyta; class Magnoliopsida; order Poales; family Poaceae; genus Hordeum; species Hordeum vulgare. The sequence goes on along the minus strand of NC_058524.1, from coordinate 461,377,619 downwards.
ATAGATCTTGTTCCGGGAACTGTCCCAATAGCTAGAAGACCTTATAAGATGGCACCCCTAGAGCTAGCCAAACTTAAGAAGCAATTGGATGAGGCCTTGAACAAAGGTTTCATTCGTCCTAGCTCTTCTTCTTGGGCTTGTCCCGTCCTCTTCGTCAAGAAGAAAGACGGAACGGATCGGATGGTTGTAGATTACCGACTAGTTAACTTGGTCACCATAAAGAACAAGTATCCGCTCCCCAGGATCAACGATCTGTACGATCAGCTCGTTGGATCCTCAGTCTTCTCTAAAATAGATTTGAGGTTGGGATACCATCAAATCAAGATTAAGAACGGGGACATTCCAAACGGCCTTTGTTACTCGTTATGGCCAATATGAGTACACCGTTATGTCCTTCGGTTTAACCAATGCCCCAGCCACCTTCTCTCGACTGATGAATTCAATCTTTATGGAGTATTTGGATAAATTCGTCGTAGTATACCTCGATGATATTCTCATCTACTCAAAGAATGAACAAGAACATGCCGAGCATCTAAGGCTGCTATTGATGAAACTTCGAGAGCATCGCCTTTATGCCAAATTTTCAAAATGTGAATTCTGGTTACCAGAAGTGACCTATCTAGGCCACGTAATCTCTGGTAAGGGTATTGCTGTCAATCCCGAGAGAGTTCAAGCTGTCCTTGATTGGACTCAACCTGAATCGGTTAAGCAAGTTAGGAGTTTTCTTGGTCTAGCGAGCTATTGTCGCCGCTTCGTCGAGAATTTCTCCAAGGTTGCAAAGCCTCTAACTGAACTCCTCAAGAAGGATAAAAAGTTCGAGTGGACACCACAGTGTGAGCATAGTTTTCAGGAACTGAAAAGACGCCTGACTTCCGCACCTGTGTTGCTACCACCAGATTTTTCTAAGGACTTTGTTATCTATTGCGACGCCTCGCGACAAGGATTAGGTTGCATTCTCATGCAAGATCATCATGTGATCGCATATGCATCTCGACAGTTGCGTCCACATGAGGATAATTATCCCACACATGACCTCGAGCTTGCAGCTGTGGTCCATGCACTAAAAACATGGCGACATTACCTTTTGGGTAATCGTTGCGAAATATTCACTGATCACCAAAGTCTGAAATATATCTTCACCCAGCCGGATTTGAATCTCAGGCAAAGACGGTGGGTTGAGTTGATCTCGGATTACGACTTAGGGATAACTTACACCCCGGGGAAGGCCAATGTTATGGCTGACGCACTAAGTCGTAAATCTTATTGTAACAATTTGATGCTACAACAAGGTCAACCACATCTCCATGAGGACTTTCGGAAGTTGAATCTTCATATTGTTCCTCAAGGATTCATTTCTACCCTGGTGGCGAAGCCTACTCTTAAGGATCAAATTATAGCTGGCCAAAAGCGTGACAAGGGTATATCACGGATCAAGGAGAATATTTTTAGCGGAAACGCTAAAGAATTTTCCATGAATGATCAAGGTGTTGTGTTCTTCCAGAATCGTTTACTGGTTCCTAAGAACCCACATCTAAGGCAGTTAATCCTTAAGGAGGCTCATGATTCTCCTCTCACCATTCATCCCGGTAGTACTAAGATGTATGAGGACCTACGCGAGAGGTTCTGGTGGACTAGGATGAAGAGAGAAATTGCTGAGTTCGTTGCTAACTGCGACGTTTGTCGTCGAGTTAAGGCAGAACATCAAAGGCCTGCTGGCACCCTTCAGCCTCTAGCTATTCCTGAATGGAAATGAGATAAAGTTAGCATGGATTTCATTACCGGATTTCCCAAGACCAAGAAAGCAAATAATGATATCTTTGTGGTCATTGACCGTCTTTCCAAAGTGGCTCATTTTCTTCCTGTTCGTGAGAGTATAACAGCTAGCCAGCTAGCAGAGTTATATATCTCTCGAATAGTGTCTCTTCATGGTGTTCCCCTGGAAATTAACTCGGACCGTGGAAGTATCTTTACTTCTCGCTTCTGGGAAAGTTTTCAGAATGCCATGGGGACTCACTTATCTTTTAGCACTGCTTTCCATCCTCAATCAAGTGGTCAAGTAGAAAGAGTGAATCAAATCCTAGAAGATATGATCCGCGCTTGCGCTATTTCGTTCGGTATGAATTGGGAGAAGTGCCTTCCATTCGCCGAATTCGCTTATAACAATAGTTATCAATCAAGCTTGGGCAAAGCCCCTTTTGAAGTTCTCTATGGACGAAGATGTCGAACCCCTCTTAATTGGTCAGAAACCAGAGAGAGGCAACTCTTTGGCCCGGACATGATCCAGGATGCAGAAGAGCAGGTTCGCATTATTCGTGAAAAGTTGAAAATAGACCAGTCTCGTCAAAAGAGCCAATATGATCGTCATCATAAGGCTGTGACCTTTGAAGTTGACGAGAAGGCTTACCTTCGGGTTACACCTTTGAAGGGTACCCATCGATTCGGTATCAAGGGCAAATTGGCTCCTCGTTACATTGGTCCTTTTCGCATTCTTGCCAAACGAGGAGAAGTTGCCTACCAGTTGGAACTTCCTCCGCATCTTTCCAAGGTTCATGATGTTTTCCACGTCTCGCAACTCAGGCGTTGCTTCTCGGATCCTATCCGTGAAGTGGACCACGAAACGCTTGATCTCCAAGATAACCTTTCATACCGAGAATACCCCGTGCGTATTCTTGATCAAGCTGAGCGTACCACTCGACGTCGAAACCTCAAGTTTCTTAAAGTTCAATGGTCAAATCATTCTGAAAAGGAGGCAACTTGGGAAAGAGAGGATCGTCTCCGACTTGAGTATCTTGCGTTATTCCCGATGACTTCTAAATCTCGGGACGAGATTCTTTTGAGTGGGGGTGAGTTGTCACATCCCTAACCCTTAAGCAAGATAGCATTGTGCTCATGTCTTCTTTGCATTTGCATCTAAGAAGTTTCAACAAAAACAACAAAGTGGCAAAGGAAAAACTCAAAACCCTAGCCACCATTTCAATTAAAGGAAATCTCAAACTAGTTCAAAATCAATGAACCCAAAATGGCCTCAAGAAATGTTCAAACTTTCTGATAAATCATGAAAGTAAATGAGCATTGGAGAAAACTATTTTCTTGACACTTTAAGCTTTTTGAATAAATGAAAAAGGCTACTCGTTCCAAGTTTTAAATTTGAAATCAGAAACTATAAATTTCCAAAAATGTTGAAAACCTTGGAAATGGTTGGGGGATATTATAACAAATATTTCAGGAGGTCTAAAATAGATTTTACTTATTGTTTTGAAGCTGAATTAATTAGCAAAACAATAATTAGCAAAACAGAAAAACAAAAACAGAAAAAAATGGAAAAAACTTACCTGTCGCCTAAGCCTGGCCCGGCCCATCCCTGGCTCGTCCCCTCCCTCGCGCCAGTAGGCAGCAGGAGGTGGCCGCCGCCCCCTCCGGCGCGGCCACGCACCTGCGTGCCTGCCTGGCCGCCGCCTCGCGCTGGCGACGACGGGGATAAGCTCCCCAGGGCCTCCCCTATCCCTTCCCCGCCTCGGTTCTCTTCCTCCTCCCGGATCGCCTCCTCCTCCTTGCTACCGCCATTAGAGCCGAGCTCGAGCTCGAGCTGCCCGTGCCCCTAGCCATAGGATTCCCGCCCAGGGCACGGCATTAGCTCCGCCTCGTCGCCCTGGTCATCTCTGCAGAAGCCGAAGCTTCCTCGAGCCCTGCAACGCCCGCAACGCCGTCGTCTTCCACCTCCGGCCGCCGGACCTCTCCCGTTGATTCGTCGCCCCCAGGCCTTCCCCAAGCCGTCTAAGCTCTGCTCTGCACTCCCCGTGAGCATGCGGTCGTTTCCCCTAAGTTTTCCCCGTCGATCCCCTCCTCTAGCTCTAGTTTCACCGGAGCCCGACGAGGACCGCCGCTGCCGCTCGTCGCCGGTAGCCCTCCGATGATCAGCTCGTCCTTCCGAGGGCACCAGCAGCTCCAGGTCGACGCGTAGATCCTGTAGCAGCTAAGAACCGAGCGTAGATCCCTCTGATTCAAAGACCCCGATGACGCCCGAGCCTTGGCCGCCGCCAAGCTCGTCGCCGGCGTCATCTCCGGCCAGATCAGCCCCGGCTAAGTGCAGAAATGAAGCTGCAGGAGACGTGTCGTTCCTCTGGTGCTCTCCGCGCAGCATTTGGCCCCCTGTGCGCCGTTTCCAAGCCCCTCCGCCGTGCTGGTGGTCGCCGGAGGCTCCCCGCCGGCGAGGACGACCTCGCCGCCGATGGATGTCGACGTGGCAAAGCTAACCCAGCAACTCAGCACCTAATCACTCGCTGACAAGTGGGCCCAAGGCCAAGTCAAACCTCAGTTAGGGCTGGTCAGCGCGGGATTAGTCCCAAAGAGGCTGACCAGTGGGGCCCCCCTGTCAGGTTTGACCTGAACAGGTCGGCTGACGTGCTGACGTCAGTCTGATGCAATAAATAGAATTTCCAGTATAAAACTAATTCAGGAAATTGCTAAAAATTGTAAAAATCATAGAAATTAATCTGTAACTCCAATGAAAATAATTTATATATGGAAAAGTATCAGAAAAATTCAAGGATTCTGATTATGCTATTTTCAACCATGTTTAAAAAAGTTACAGAACCCTAAATTGTGGAATAAGGAATAATTCAATTCTTATAATCACTTTTTAAATGGAATTTGCAAAAATATTCAAATTTCATTATATATACAATGTTCACCACTGTCCTTATTACAAATTAGTACCATAACATGACATTTCATGCATGTTAACATCAAGTTGATCTGAGCAGCAGGTCGAATCAATTAAACCGGTATCCGAGAATACCTCGTTTGAATTGCTATCCGAATGTGATTCAAATCAACTCTAAACCTAATACATGTTGAAAATAATAACTTATCACCTTGCATTCTCATGCCATGCTCATGCATCATTTTGAGTGCATATGATTGTTATTGAATGTTGCCATTCATTTCGGTAGGCTCCGCACCCCCGGATTCCACCGAATATCCGTCTGACGGGTATCGTTCCTCCTCTGAGCAACAAGGCAAGCAACCCTTTTGATCATCCCGATAATTCCCATGTTCTTGCTCCTGCACCTATTTATTGCATTTAAGATCAAATGCTTCAACTGCTTTTGCCACGATAATTGAACCCACTTCCTTGCATGACTTAACCTTGTCACAGTAAATAGCCAAACCTTGCAACCTAGCATACGTGGTAGTTGTTTGAGCTATGATGTGCCTTATCCTGCTATGCATGCTATGCTTAGAGTTGTGTATGGTCTGTCATCCGGGAGATGAACAGAAATATGGAATGTGTTCGGTAGGCAAAGGTTGTGTGTTGAACTTGAGTTGGTAAAGGTACCGGTGAAAGGCTGTGTAGGAGTACATAGCGGGTTGTTTCATTGGAACCGTCCTTAGGAACTGAGTTCCGTGTATGTATTCCAAGACTAGATACTACCACATGATGGGCCCTGAAATATGACCCCGCTCTGCCTATTAATCGCGTAGTACCCGGTCCAAGAGTTGCAAGTAGTTTCTGGTGTTTATAGTAATGCTGGAGGCCGTGCATGGTGCTGACCTGAGAGGTGGGCCGTTATGCGGTAGGTAGTGGCACGGTGTACCAAGTGGCACCCGGATGGTGGGCTTGGGAACCCTGCGCACATCGTTTGAGGCCGTGGCGGAAACCTCGGCCGGACTTCCGTACGGGTTACTCTCAGATAGGCGATAAACCTGGACTAGGTACTAGTGTGGTTAACGGTCGTGGCCGACTCCCTCGCTGGGCTTCCGCTTGAAGGTTGCCGAGGTGCATGACGTGCACATAGCGATAAGTGGCGAGAGCGTGTGTGACGAAGTACACCCCTACAGGGTTATGATCTATTCGAATAGCCGCGTCCGCGGATATGGACTACTTGGAGACATATGTTGTTCATAGATAACTTCAATGGATACTCATAAAATTGTCAAGATAAGCGTGAGTGTCGTGGACGGCATTTCCGTATGGAGACGGAATGATTCCACGATAGTGTATTGTTGTGGTGTTAGTGGACTCGTGTGCGAGAAATCATGTTGTCAAAACTAATTTCAAAATGCAAGTTGTCTAGCCACGAGTCAAATGCTGGCTTCCCGCATGAAACCCCACAATACCTTTTGATACCTTGCATGAGTAGTTAGTTCTCCTAAAGTCTTGCTGAGTACCTTCGTACTCATGTTTGCTTAATAAATGTTGCAGAGGTTGCTAATGACCCTAATGGAGGGTTCTTCGTAGACATCGACGACGACGAGTAGCTGGTGTCCCAGCTACGATCTGGCCCTACGTCGGCTGTGTAGTATAGTCAGGCCATGTGCCTTCTAGTTGCACTGTCTGTTCCCAGACAGTTTATAACTCTTCCGCTGGCTTGTATTGTATGACTACTATTATGGGTCGTGAGACCCTTAATGTGTAATATTATGTGTGTGGCTCTTCCGAGCCTCTTAAATAAAGGTTGTATGTTTATGGTTATGTTGTGATGCCATCGATGTATCTATACATATCGGTATGCCATGCGTACGTGTGTCGTACTTGATATGTATGGGGTTCGATTACCTAGTCGTGAACTTTAGTAGCACTCCTTACAAGGAAATGCCCCTTTGTGATCCAACGAGCCTTGGTAGTTCGCTACTGCTCCGGACACATTGGTTGACCGGCATGTGTCCTTCTTAGCTGTTGTGTCTGTCCCCTTTGGGGAAATGTCACGCGATGTAATGGAATCCTTGTAGCTTGCTACGACTCGTCTACATTCGCTGATGACTGACACCTGCTTTGTTGGGTCATGTATGCCTGTTCTTGTGCGGTACTGCCACTTTGGTTTATGACTAGACATGTCGATCCGGGTTCTTTGACATTGGATTGCTAGCGACACTATCACATACGTGAGTCAAAAGACGCAAACGGTCCCGGCTAAGGTAAGGCTGCAGTCGTGGAGTTAACCGCGCGTGAGACCACAAAGGGATGCGATGTGTTACAGGCTGGATTCCTATGGCTTAGGATCGGGGTCCCGACAATCTTGCCATGTCATGCTTTGTGTTGCACCGTTGCTATTATTTATTGTTTCTTCCCCCTCTTCTTACCGGTAGACCCCAAAACTGACGCTGCTGCCGGGTACATCTACGACCCATCCGATCAGTCCTTTGCCGCAGAGCAGCAAGGCAAGCAAACCCCCTTGATCATTCCTATATTGCCTATATCTTTCTTCCTACTGCTTGCATTAGTATTTTTGCTACTGTCGTAGTTAGCTCCTATATCTGATGCATAGCCTATTTTTGACGAACTGCTACTTTCAGTCCTGTACTTTAAATCTGCTTAGTATAGGTGGAGCAGTCATCCCCTCTGACCCCGTAGTCCAGTTGTCCCGCTTGTTTTCAAATCTCGATCTCTGATCGACGAGCCAGACCCGACACCGCACATACACCCCCTTCGTTGTACGACGCTACAGAGATACTATCGGGTACCGAGGGTGAAACCTCGCTAAGTACTCCTGATGATATCTCTATAGTATAGCTAGTCAGTCATGGTTATCGCGGGTGATTCCTCTTTCACCATTCCCGATGACGCCTCTGTCGTGCAACCCCTCAACTGTGGGACCCTCGAGGGTGATTCCTCTAAGCCCACCATGACGGATACATCGTTCGGAATCCAACGAGGGTGATACCTCGGATTCCCCCCGATGTTACTACCACACTGTTACTCCACCATGTTACTGGGATCTTTGGTGATTTGTTGTAAGACGGGTGGATTCCTGTGAGACTGTGTTGTTGGCCTATTTAAAATGTTAATGGATTTGGGTATTTGATCTGGGTTGGTCGGAGACCTTTTCGCACTAACAAGCTACGCGGGAAGAATTATGGGTACTCGGCGTCGCGGTATCAGCCGAAGCATTTCAGATGCCAGCAATGTAGCGGCGCGCGCCCGAGTGGTCCCGAGATGCATCGCTCTTGTGATTAAGGGATGCTAGGACTGATGTCGGCCGCCGACGCCACGTGCAGGAGCGCGAAGGGGAACTGGGCCCACGAACCCTTTGTGCTTAGGAGTTAGACCGGCGGGCTGGCCTCTCTGATTAGTCTTAGGTGCGGCTGCGACGTGACGATATTCCGAGGCCGGGCAGGACCCAGAAAAGTATGTCCGGCCAGAGTGTTATCGAGCGTGACGGGACATGTGGTGCACCCCTGCAGGGATGAAAATTAACTATTCGGATAGCCGTGTCCACGGTTACAGGACGACTTGGAGTTGTGCCCCGATCTTTTACAATTACAATTTTTACTTAACTGGATCATTAGTTTGCCTTGGGATTGCTTCCTCGCAGGGAGTCGAGGGAGGATCTTTAGGCGTGACCTCACTTTAATATTGCTGCAACAATATGCCTATTAATTTTTTACCCCTGTTCTACTCTCGTCTATTGCTGCAAGACCCTGAAGATGCTAGTCTTTGATAGGACTACGCCTTCTCTCTCTATTCTCGCATTGCTGCAGTCAGTCCACATATAACCCCCCTTCTTTGATAATGATGCATAATTAGAATAGTTCTGATGTAAGACTTGCGAGTACTTTGGATGAGTACTCACCGTTGCTTTGCTCCCCCTTTGTCCCCTTGATCTGTTGCTGCGACCAGATGATGGAGCCCAGGAGTGGAGTTTTCCTGCCGACGCCTGCCGTCCCGATGGTGTCTTCTTCGTGGAGGCCACTGAAGCCCAGGAGTAGTTAGGAGGTTCCCAGACAGGAGGCCTCGCCTCGTTCGATCGTGTTCCTTTTGTGCTAGCCTTCTCTAAGGCACCCCATGTTTTATGTCTGTACGCAGATATTTGTTGCTTCCGCTGACTCGTGTGTTTATCGAGCTTCTGTATTCTAGCCCTCGAGGCCCCTGGCTTGTAATATGAAGCTTGTATTATTTTTATTTGTGTCTAGAGTTGTGTTGTGATATCTACCCATGAGTCCTTGGGTTTGATCGTACACATTTGCGTGTATGATTAGCGTACGATTAAACCGAGGGCGTCACAAGTTGGTATCAGAGCCGACTGCCTGTAGGTATCCCCCTTTCCAACTCCTTGGCCGAAGTTGAGTCTAGTGTTTGAAAAACTTTACTAACACCGATGTTGTGGCTTACGGGCCCACATCTCAATTGGGTGGTATTAGTATCTTTTACTCCTTTCCTATACTATGGGCTCTACTGTCTCTTCTCTTTCGGGTCAAAGATTTTACTAACTCTAAAATTAGGTTCTCGAATCACATCGACCCGGAGCGTTGGACTATCTACTCTTTCTCCTGAATATATATTACACACACTGTCATTTGACATCCGTCAATCTTGTTTTCAGATGCGTCCCGCAAGACAGCACGTGCGCCTGACACAGGCCACTGAGATGACTGGGTTCCCGGCCATTTGGTCGATCTCCTGACCAGGCTGGGATATCGCTGGTACCCCGAGTACACTATGTTCGAGGATTTCCGCGAGTACAACCAGTACCAGTACCAGGCTGAGGTTTGCATCTTCGACCAGAGGGGCGGCGAGACCCTCGAGCGCCACGTGTTCCGTGGTATTGGAGTGTCGGTCGAGATGGCCGTCCATGATGTGGCCTACATCGCCATCACCCGTCTCCGTGGAGCGTACCCTCACCTGGAGGAGAGCCCTTTCAGATACATCCCGCATGCTCCTGCTGGGGATGAGACTGGGTCTGATCTCACTGCCTACGCTTCTGACGTTCGGGAGCGCTGCGACCATTCCTATGTCGCTATCTGCGCCCCCTACGTGACGCGTCGCTACGACGCGCGGGTTCTGGTGCAGTACACTGAGGCAATGGATCGTGCTTTCCGAGCTGTGACTGTGCAGCTGTATGCTACGCGCGCTCGTCTTTACGACGCGTTGATAGAGCTGCAGCCATCACACTTCCCGAGGGTTCCCCCTATGCGCATCTGCGAGCCGAGCAGGACAGAGCTATCATCAGCTCTCGAGTGGACTGATGTTGGGGGTAGAACCCCTGCACTTGGACCTCAGCTCCTCGACTGGATGCGGTACCCTCACCAGAGTCACAATGGGACACAGGGTCTTGTCCCTACCTTCTACCACCGCCAGCTACCAGGATTCGATCGTCCTCTCCGACGTTGATGTAGCCTTATCGCTACATCTCGTTGTGGTACTCTTCCACCGCGTGCCTGCGCGCCGCCTAGTGAGTCCAGGGTATCGTCTAATGCGTCCGGGCTATCGCCAAATTTCGAATTAGTAATCGTTAGTCTGTAATCGAACTTATGTATGGGTCTGTATGTCGAACTCAACTACTATGGAGTATCTATCGCATTTCCCTTTCATTATGCTTAATTACTTCATGAATGCGTGCGATGCCTTTGCAATTACTTTAAGCTAAACTACCCCTGTTAATATTTAACAGGATGGTTAGACCAGCTGGCGGCCCGCGTGTCCCTGCCAACGATGCACCACCCCCGCCTCCTGAGTATATGGCGGGGATGATCCAACAGTTTGAGCTGAACCGCCAGTTTATGCAAGGGCTCATGGATCAGTTCCAAAGGACGAACATGAACCAACCGCAAGGCGTGACACTGCAAGACTTCTGCCGCCTCAACCCTGCGATCTACCGCAGCTTAACTCAGCCTCTTGATGCTGATGACTCGCTCCGTGACATTTCTTATGAGCTGGAGTCTGCCAATGTGCCCCTGGCGAGCTATGTCAACTTTGCCGCCTACTGTTTGAAGGGTCCCGCTGCTCAATGGTGGGACAGCCACATGCGCTCTCAGCCGGATGGAACTATCATCACTTGGGCAGAATTCAAGGCTGCTTTCCATGCTCGATACATTCCCCAGGGAATCATGGACCGGAAGAAGCGTGAGTTCCGCAACTTGGTCCAGGGCAACAAGACTGTGGATGCTTATCAGCGGGAATTTCTGGAATTATCTCGCTATGCTGAAGAAGACATTGCAACTGATGCATGCAGGCAGGAGAAGTTCGGTGAAGGCCACCACCCTGATATCAAGCTGACACTCCTCGTTCAGGACTATGCTGATTTCGCCACCCTGGTGAACAAGGCTATTCAGGTTGAGATTGGTCTGCAGGAATACAAAGATAGCAGCAAGCGCAACCGTGACATGGGCTCATCTTCGGGCTCTTCTGCACAGAAGCGGAAGATCTAGATTCCCAACAACATGTACTATGCACCTGCTCCTGCTCCGAGGCCGTCCTATGCTGCACCTCGCCTGCCTCCTCCACCACCTAGGCAGCCGAGGCTTCCAGCTCCACCGCCTCGAGTTCCTCCTTCCCGTCCTGAGGACGGGTTGTGCTTCAAGTGTGGCCGTCCAGGTCACCGTGCTAGAGACTGCAGGCAGAATCCAAATCAGCTGACACTTCCCGCAACTGGCAGTGGCAACAACCAGAATCGCAACTTCAACGCTAAGCCTGCTTATGTTCATGGTCAGGCCAACAACATTGATATGGGTCAAGCTCAAGACCAGCCTGCTACCGTGATGGGTACACTTCTCGTTAACTCAGTACCTGCTTCTGTATTTTTTGATACAGGAGCATCGCATTCCTTTATGTCGAAAAGTTTTGCATTCATGCATGGAATTAAGTACGAAGAGATGAACGTCCCAATAGTGGTAAACAACCCCTCGGGCCAATGCCGACCCTCCATGGTCTGCTCCAATGTCCCCATTGAAATTGAAGGATTGGAATTCTTTGCCTCTCCCATGTTATTAAGTTCTTCCAACATTGATCTCATACTGGGGATGGACTGGTTGAAACCTCATACGGCATCGGTCGTTTGTGCCACCAAGACCGGCCACCTCCTACACCCTTCAGATGAATAAGTAAGCTACCATGCTCACCTCGTCCGAAATGCTGAGGCACGACTATATGCCTTGAATGCATTAAATGCGTCGCCTCTTGAAGGGATTGAAAACATTCCAGTGGTCCGAGAATTCCAAGATGTCTTTCCAGAAGAACTTCCGGGGATTCCCCCTGCTCGAGCTGTCGAGTTTGTCATTGACTTGGTACCCGGTACCACTCCTATTGCCAAGTGTCCTTATAAAATTACACCACATGAACTCCTTGAATTTAAGCAAGAAAGTGACAACTCGCTCCGTCTGGGTTTCATCCGTCCGAGTTCCTTTGCTTGGGGAGCACCTTCTCTCTTTGTTAAGAAGAAGGATGGGACAAATCGATTGGTTCAAGACTATCGTCCTATCAACCAGGCCACTATTCAAAACAAATATCCTCTCCCTCGGATAAATGATTTGTATGATCAACTTGCTGGTTCCACCGTCTTCTCTAAGCTCGACTTGAGGTTGGGATACCACCAGATCCGTGTTCGCAAGGAGGATATTCCAAAGACCGCCTTTGTGACTCGTTATGGATCATACGAGTACACCGGCATGTCCTTCGGCTTAACCAATGCACCGACAACCTTCTCCCAATTGATGAATTATATATTCATGGACTACCTCGACAAATTTGTCGTGGTATATCTGGATGATATTCTGGTGTTTTCGAAGAACAAAGAAGAGCATGCTGAACATCTTCGTCTTGTACTGGATAAGCTTCGGGAGCATAAACTCTATGCGAAGTATTCCAAATGTGAGTTCTGGCTACACGAAGTGACTTACCTTGGTCATGTGATTTCCAAGGACGGTATTGCGGTCAACCCTGAACGAATTCAAGCTATTCTTGACTGGACTCCCCCGAAGAATGTCAAGCAAGTCAGAAGTTTTCTCGGGCTCGCCAGCTATTGCCGTCGATTCGTCGAGAACTTCTCCAAGATTGCGAAGCCCTTAACTAATCTGCTTCACAAAGGTGTTAAGTATGAGTGGAATGATAAATGTCAGGAAAGTTTCCAGGCGCTCAAGGACAATCTGACATCCGCTCCAGTACTTGCTCCTCCAGATACGAAAAGGGATTTCGTCATATACTGTGATGCTTCTCGTCAAGGAATAGGTTGTGTCCTGATGCAGGATCGCAAGGTGATCACTTATGCTTCACGTCAACTGCGTGCTCATGAAGAGAACTACCCAGTTCATGATCTCGAGCTTGACGCAGTCATTCACGCATTGAAGGAATGGCGACAATACCTTGTGGGTAATCGCTGTGAAATCTACACCGACCACCAAAGTCTGAAGTTCTTGTTCACTCAACCGGAGCTGAACCTACGTCAACAAAGATGGATGGAGCGTATAGCAGATTTTGACTGTAGTATATCATATATCCCTGGCAAGGCTAACATAATGGCTGATGCCTTAAGTCGCAAGTCATACTGCAACCACCTCCAGGTTCATAAGGTTCACGATCGTCTGCAAGAGGAATTCCGTAAGATGAACCTCCACATTGTTCCTCAGGGTTACCTTGTTCCCCCTCCTGAAGAGTGTCAAAAGATGAACCTTCGTGTTGTTAATTAGGGTTCCCTCAGTAACCTAGTGGTTGAACCAGATCTTGTGAGCTCCATAAAGAATCTGCAAGACTTTGACGATGATGTTGACAGGATTAAGAGCTATATTGCGAAGGGTACACCCTCCTTTTTCACTGTTGATGAAGATGGCGCCTTGTATTTCAAGGGTCGCCTATTCGTGCCAAATAAGAAGGAAAATCTCAGGATGACTGGGAAGGTGATCGAAGAAGCTCATGCCACACCATTGTCTATTCACCCGGGTAGTACCAAGATGTACCAAGACATCCGACAAAGATTCTGGTGGCCCAATATGAAACAAGACATTGCATGCTATGTGGCAGAATGTGATATATGCCGGCGTATCAAAGTAGAACACCAAAAGCATGCTGGGACTCTGCAACCTATCTCTATTCCTGAGTGGAAATGGGACCATGTTGAAATGGACTTTGTCACTGGTTTTCCCAGATCTCAGAAAGGTAATGATGCTATTCTTGTCGTCATTGATCGACTGTCCAAAGTTGCACATTTCCTGGCCGTCAAAGAAACAATTAATGCTAGTCAGCTGGCAGATCTTTATATGTCAAGAGTTGTTTCACTTCACGGTATTCCGTTGGTAATCAGTTCGGACCGTGGCAGCTTGTTCACTTCAAAATGCTGGGAAAGTTTTCAGAAGGCTATGGGGACTCATCTGCCTTCAGCACTGCATTTCATCCTCAATCCCAGGGACAAGTTGAACGAGTCAACAAAATTCTCGAGGACATGCTTCGAGCTTGTTTCATTTCTTTCGGTAAGTAATGGGAGGAATCTCTCCTGTATGCCGAGTTCTCTTACAACAATAGCTATCAAGCTAGTCTGAAGATGGCCCCTTTCGAAGTATTGTATGGGCGAAGGTGTCGAACTCCTCTGAATTGGTCAGAAACTGGGGAACGATCACTCTTCGGTCCGGATATTATTCAACATGCCGAATATCAAGTCCGCATTATTCATGAGAATCTGAAGGCTGCTCAGTCTCGTCAGAAGAGTTAGTATGACCGTCATCATCAAGATATGGTTTATCAACCTGGCAAAAAGGCTTATCTTCGTGTCACACCAATGAGAGGTGCACACCGTTTCGGAATCAAGGGAAAGTTAGCTCCTCGTTATATTGGTCCTTTCACTGTTCTCGAAAGGCATGGAAGAGTGGCTTATCAATTGGAACTGCCGGCGAACCTTTCTCAGGTTCACGATGTCTTCCATGTTTCTCAGCTCCGTCGCTGCTTCAAGGACCCTATTCGAGCAGTGGATCACGATATGCTTGAGCTACAACAAGACCTCTCTTATAAAGAGCATCTGGTCCGCATTCTCGACCAAGCTGAACGTAAGACTCGTCGCAAGGTCACCAAGTTCCTTAAGGTGCAGTGGTCAAATCACTCTGAAGATGAAGCCACTTGGGAACGCGAGGATCATCTTCGTGATGAATACCCCGGGCTCTTTCCCTCTACCTCTTAATTCTCGGGACGAGAATTCTTGTTAGTAGGGGAGAATTGTGACATCCTCGACTTTTGCTACAGTAATGAGTGTAATTAAGCGACACTGATCCCGCGCTAATGATGCCACGTCATCGCAAGTGATATCAATGATCTCGTGTTGGTTGAAACCGAATCAAATTCGAAGCTTTAAAATAAAGTCAGACGAGAAAAGATTTTATGTTGTTGAAATAAAAACGTCGGGGAGTTATCAAAAATTCCCTAATGGATTATAATATCGAATCGGGCACTTTTAGAATTATTGATAATCCCAATATATTTGAAAGTGGAGCTTTAAATAATAATGATAAAAGAAAGAAAAGAAAAGAAAAGAAATTAAAAAGAAAAAAAAGGGAAATTAGAAAGAAGAAATAATAGAAAAGGAAAACAAAACAAAACAAAACAAAACAAAAAAAGAAAAAGAGGAAACCCCCCCCCCCCTGGCCGACTGGGCCCATGTGGCCCAGCCGAGCCGGCCCACCCCGCACTCCCCTCAAACCCTAGGGCGAGGGAGCCCCCCTGCCTCGCTCCCTCCCCTCCCAATCGCGCCGCCGCCAGGGGTTCCCTTCCCCCGATTCCCACGCCAACCCCCACGAGAGGCGGGGCCCCTCCCCACCTAATCCCTCTCGCCTGGCCCCTCCCCACCTCTCGTAACCCCCCTCCCCACGAGAGACTCCTCTCTCTCTCGGTTCCCTCCCGCACGACCCCATCTCCCCCCCCACGACCGAGAACCCCCAGGTCTCGCCCCTCCCCACCTCTCGTTCTCTCCCCACCGAGACCCTCCTCTCCACCTCGCCCCCACCCCGGCCGGCGAGCTCACTCCACCGCCGGCCTCTCCCTCCACCGTCCCTCCCCCGTCGGCCTCCCAGTCCCTCCCCACGCATCACCCTCAACCGCCGGTTCCCTCACCGGCCGGCGAGCCTCCCCATCTCGGCCCCTTCAACCGCCGGCCGAGCCCCTCCCCTACATCTCCACCTACCTCTCAGCCCCAACCCCCCCCCCCCCCCGTCGGCCTTCCTCCCGCTCGGTCCAGGAGGGACCGGGCAGGGAGACACCTCCACCTCGCCGGATCCGGCCAGCCTCACCTCGGCCGGCCCCCTCCTTCAACGCCGCCCCCACTCCGGGAGGGCCTCTTCCTCGTCGGCACGTCCTCACCGGAACCACCGTCATCACCGCGCCATCACCACCGTCACCTCCGCCTTCACGCGAACTCCGGCTTCACCGGGCCGCCTCATCAACGTTGGTGAGCCCCTCCTAGGGCTCCTCCCACCATCTTGTTCTCCTCGCCGTCCCGGTTCCGTTCCGGCAAACGGGGCTCCGATCCGTCGACGTTTGACTCCGGTAGGAGGAGATGAAGTTGGCTCTCTTCTATGTTGAGAAAGTTAACACAGACTCTGTGTTGTCTGTTAACACAGAGAGATGGGAGTGTTGAGAGTTAAAAGAAAATAAAATAAAAGATGTATTAGATGCCGTATGTATGTATGTATGTATGTATGTATGAGATGCGATGTATGTATTTTCGTATATAGATATTTGGAGGAATACGATATTTGCATGAATATGTATTTGCGAATAAAATCGAGCATTTGGCCTAAGGTCACTCACCGGTGGGGCCAACGCACCCGCTGTCTATGACACGGAGGCCCCACGCGATAGTTAAAAAATGTTTTTATTAAATAAATAAATAGATATATAAGTTAAATTAATTAATTGGATAATTAGAATAATTAGAGTATGACACGTGGGTCCCCCACTAAATTAATCTGATTAATTGATATTTAATCTTAATTAAAATTTGTGCCTATGACGTTCGGGACCCGCTGGTCAGTTGACCAGTCAAATGTTGATGTCAGCATGACATCATGCTGATGTCATAATAGCTTTTTATTAAATTATTTAAATCTGTTTTTAATTCCTAATTATTGAATAAAACTTCAAAAATTAATATTAAATAATCCGTAAGTCAGATCAAAATATTTTCAACATGAAAGTTGATCAGCAGAACGAGAGGAACCCGGATACACGGTCCATTCGTGTGTCACGCGACACTAGCAAAGCAAACATGGAACTTTTCCATCGTTTCCAGTATGACCGGTAGTAACCCGAGACCCGGAAAATATCGTCAGATATTCTTCTGACCCGTTTATGACGGATGTTGCTGCATTAGCTCATGTCTAACCTGTATCTTGTCATGTCATGCTTTCTATTGCACCATTGCTATTATTTATTGTTTCTTCCCCCTCTTCTTACCGGTAGACCCCGAGACTGACGCTGCTGCCGGGTACATCTACGACCCTTCCGATCAGTCCTATGCCGCAGAGCAGCAAGGCAAGCAAACCCCCTTGATCATTCCTATACCGCCTATATCTTTCTTCCTACTGCTTGCATTAGTATTTTTGCTACTGTTGTAGTTAGCTCCTATATCTGATGCATAGCCTATTTTTAATGAACTGCTACTTTCAGTCCAATACTTTAAATCTGCTTAGTATAGGTGGAGCAGTCATCCCCTCTGACCCCGTAGTCCAGTTGCCCCGCTTGTTTTCAAATCTCGATCTCTGATCGACGAGCCAGACCCGACACCACACATACACCCCCTTCGTTGTACGACGCTACAGAGATACTATCGGGTACCGAGGGTGACACCTCGCTAAGTACTCCTGATGATATCTCTGTAGTATAGCTAGTCGGTCGTGGTTATCGAGGGTGATTCCTCTTTCACCATTCCCGATGACGCCTCTGTCGTGCAACCCCTCAAGTGTGGGACCCCCGAGGGTGATTCCTCTAAGCCCACCTTGACGGATACATCGTTCGGAATCCAACGAGGGTGATACCTCGGATTCCCCCCGATGTTACTACCACACAGTTACTCGACCATGTTACTGGGATCTTTGGTGATTAGTTGTAAGACGGGTGGATTCCCGTGAGACTGTGTTGTTGGCCTATTTAAAATGTTAATGGATTTGGGTATTTGATCTGGGTTGGTCGGAGACCTTTTCGCACTAACCGGCTACGCGGGAAGAATTATGGGTACTCGGCGTCGCGGTATCAGCCGAAGCTTTTCAGATACTAGCAATGTAGCGGCGCGCGCCCGAGTGGTCCCAAGATGCATCGCTCTTGTGATTAAGGGATGCTAGGACTGACGTCGGCCGCCCACACCACGTGCAGGAGCGCGAATGGGAACTGGGCCCACGAACCCTTTGTGCTTAGGAGTTAGACCGGCAGGCTGGCCTCTCTGATTAGTCTTAGATGGGGCTGCGACGTGTCGATATTCCGAGGCCGGGCAGGACCCAGAAAAGTATGTCCGGCCAGAGTGTTATCGAGCGTGACGGGACATGTGGTGCACCCCCTGCAGGGATGAAAATTAACTATCCGGATAGCCGTGTCCACGGTTACAGGATGACTTGGAGTTGTGCCCCGATCTTTTACAACTACAATTGTTACTTGACTGGATCATTAGTTTGCCTCGGGATTGCTTCCTCGCAGGGAGTCGAGGGAGGATCTTTAGGCGTGACCTCACTTTAATATTGTTGCAACAATATGCCTATTTATGTTTTACCCCTGTTCTACTCTCGTCTATTGCTGCAAGACCCTGAAGATGCTAGTCTTCGATAGGACTAGGCCTTCTCTCTCTATTCTCGCATTGCTGCAGTCAGTCCACATATAAACCCCCCCCCCTTCTTTGATACTGATGCATAATTAGAATAGTTCTGATGTAAGACTTGTGAGTACTTTGGATGAGTACTCACTGTTGCTTTGCTCCCCCTTTGTCCCCTTGATCTGTTGCTGCGACCAGATGATGGAGCCCAGGAGTGGAGTTTTCCTGCCGACGCCTGTCGTCCCGATGGTGTCTTCTTCGTGGAGGCCGCTGAAGCCGAGGAGTAGTTAGGAGGTTCCCAGGCAGGAGGCCTCGCCTCGTTCGATCGTGTTCCTTTTGTGCTAGCCTTCTCTAAGGCACCCCATGTTTTATGTCTGTACGCAGATATTTGTTGCTTCCGCTGACTCGTGTGTTTATCGAGCTTCTGTATTCTAGCCCTCGAGGCCCCTGGCTTGTAATATGAAGCTTGTATTGTTTTTATTTGTGTCTAGAGTTGTGTTGTGATATCTACCCGTGAGTCCTTGGGTTTGATCGTACGCATTTGCGTGTATGATTAGCGTACGATTAAACCGAGGGAGTCACACTTTGCTAGCCCAAAAATTCTGCACTAAGTAGATATACTACTTGTGCATCGAGAACCTTGAAACCTATTTTGTTGCCATGAGAGTCCACAATACCTACCTATGGATTGAGAAAGATCCTTCAAGTAATTTGTCATCTTTGCATCAAGCAATAAAAATTGCTCCTAAATATGTATGATCTGTTATTGCAAGGGAAAATAGTCTTTGTACGATCTTGTGATGGCAAAGAAATAAAATCGAGACAGTGCATAACAAAATTTGCTATCATAAGGGGCAATATAAAGTGATTTTCTTTTGCATTAGGCGTTCACACATCCAACAAATTAAAGGTGCATGACAACCTCTACTTCCCTCTATGAAGGGCCTATCTTTTACTTTCAGGAGTTTAACTCTCTTCTTGAGTGAATAAAGTTTATCCCTCTTCCAACGTATTTATCCTATAGTACCAAGCACCATGTGTTGAGGAAAGATTCACACACACACACACATATATATATATATATATATATATATCCAAGTGGATGTAGATGATCATGATTCATTATTGTTGACATTATCCTAGAGGTAAATAAGTTGGGTTGCGAGCCATTCAAGCCCCTATCTTCCTATGTGTCCTATGGAAACATAAGATCTAAAAGTGTGCCTTGAGTGTGAGCAATCATGGAAGATTAAATGATAGTTGAGTACGTGAGCTTGCCAACAAGAAAGCTCTTACATAGACTCTCCCTTGAATTATGATGAATTATGATTACCCCAATAACTGGGGATATGGTTTGTCCACTATCAATAAAGTTTATGCTACAAACTCCAATCGTTGTGAATGGATCATATCTTGTTTATGAGAAGTTATATGATGAATTATGACACCTATCTCTCAAATCATGTGGTCACTATTTTCGAGCTCGGCCTCCGCTTGAGGATAAGTGAGGTCTAAGCTTGGGGGAGTTGATACACTCATTTTGCATCATGTATAACCGTTGATATTTGTGTTGATCATGTCCATTATTCATCATTATCATACTATTTGTATGCCTTTTCTATGTGAATATGCAAGGTACATCGCTTAGAGCAAAATATGTGGAAACTGGAATTCTGGACCGGGAAACCGAGAAAAAGGCAGAAAAATCAACTTGCTCCAAATGACCTGAAACTTTACGGAGAATTATTGTGGAATATTTGAGAATTTCTGGGCCAAAAATATGCCTGAGAGGGGCCACTAGCTAGGCACAAGCCAACAGGATGCCCCCTAGCCGCACCCTGATGGCTTGTGGGACCCCAGCTGACCCCCTGGTGACCATCTTCTCCTATATGGTGTGTTTTACCCTTGAAAAAATCATAAGTTATCTTTCAGGACAAAGCTCCACCGTCTCGAGGCGGAAACCTGGGTAGAGGCCCTTTTCCTCTTCGGTAGAGAGATTCTACCAAGGGAATCCCCCCGGAGGGGGAAATCGAAGCCATCGTCATACCCAATGCTTACTCCTTCGTGGGAGGGCCAATCCTCATCAACATCTTCACCATCTCCATCTCATCTCCAACCCTAGTTCATCACGTGTATTCAATCTTTGTCTACAAACCTCGGATTGGTACATTTGGGTTACTAGTTGTGTTGATTACATCTTGTAGTTGATGCTTGTTGGATTACTTGGTGGAAGATATTATGTTCAGATCTTAATTATTATTGTTACACCTCTGATCTTGAACATGTTGGTGATGTGTGAGTAGTATTTATTGTTCCTAAGGACATGGGAGAAGTCTTGCTATAAGTAATCATGTGAAGTTGGTATTCGTTCGATATTTTGATGATATGGATGTTGTTACTTCTCTTAGTGGTGTCATGTGAACGTCGACTACATGATACTTCACCATGTTATGGGCCTAAAGAAACTCATTGTGGAGTAACAAATAGATGATGGGTTGCAAGAGCGATAGAAGCTTAAACCCTAGTTTATGTTGTGCTTCATAAGGGGCTGATTTGGATCGACATGTTTCATGCTATGGTTAGATTATTCTTAATTCTTCTTTCATAGTTGTGGATGCTTACGAGAGGGGGTAATGATAAGTAGGTTGTTAGTTTAAGTAAGAATAGCATCTTAGCACCGGTCCAACCCCATATCAAATCATCAAAGTAGCGAACGCGAATCAACCTAATATGATGAACATTACTAGACACAAATTCCCATGTGTCCTTGGGAGCGCTTGCTTTATATAAGAGAAATTTTAGGCATGTCCTTTGCTATAAAAAGGATTGGCCTACCTTGCTGCACCTTTGCTACTATTGTTACTAGTTACTTGTTATGAACTATCTTGATACAAAACTATCTATCACTGTTACTTACATCACTTGCACAGAAACCCTTGATAAAAACTACTTATCATTTCCTTCTGCTCCTCATTGGGTTTGACACTCTTAATTATTGAAAGGACTATGATAGATCCCCTATACTTGTGGATCATTAGTAAGAAACTCTCATGGCGACCCTGTGATGAAGCCACCGTATAGATGGTGGGTCGAAGACCTTCTCCATTCCAATGTTAGAGTACTCTATGAAGGGCTTACTCCCAGGTTCGGGGGCTATAAGGGGCACAAATCCAGACGGTTTTCTGCAGTGGGTTTTTTGAGGCGTCTAAGGATTAGTCAGTGAATTGGCGAGAGAGGACCTTGATTCTCTTCTAGGCATGTTGCACCTTGAAGGAAACAAGGGTGAGGAGATTCAACTTGAGGATGTGTTTCACAATATTATGGTACATGCAAGGTGGAATACAATAACTAGGATTTGTGCAAGCAATCCCTTAAACCAAATGTTTTTCATGTCCACATTGGCATGGAATCTGACAAGGGATGTATGGTTTGGAGCAGTAGAGCCAAATATGCCCATGGTCCAATATCAATATAGGTGACTAAAAGTGAGTAATGGAGGACAAACCATGGCTATTCCGCAACTTTATTGTGCTACTAAAAGAATATGATGTTTCTTTATTATATTAATACATCCAACATGAATTCCATTGCTGTTTCTATTTGTGTGATGACGGTATCGGGTAGACTCATTAACAAACCGGTTGCCAAGGTTATGGGTTACAAAGTAGGAGAATTTATGGCGCTAGCTCTAGGAATTTCGTTGGTGATATTCATGAGGTTGAGAGTTAGGTTGAAGATGAAAAAGCCCCTGATGAGATTTATCAATACTACTTTGCAGAATAGGAAACCCTGTATGTCATATCATGTGATGTATGAGAATATTCTAGGCTTCTCTCATGCATGCAGGGTGATGGGACACAACTTGACAGAGTGGCACTAGAATTTGGGAATAGGGCTTACAATAGGGTGACTCGAGGTTGGTTTGTGAAAGCACAACTTCTCCCTAGGTGGTTTTGGTAGTTAACAACAACATATAGATCATTGAACTGATAAACTTATCAAGTACATTTCAGGAAAGTTCAATGAATGAATTGTCTAGGAATTAGAGAAGGACCCCCTAACATGCAAAAAACACATATTGGAAAAAGCTCCAAGACTCTACGTTTTGTTTTATGTGAGTTAAACACAGTTGACTCCATAGGAAAGCCAATACTAATAAAAGGGGATGAGGTACTGATGATGATATGGTTGCTCAAGTGCTTAGAGATATGACAGAAAAAGCCTCAACCAAATTCTCACAAAATGTACTGTCCAAAACCCTAAACAACCAAAACCGGAGGAACCAAGTTTCCAGTTCGGTCTCACCGAGTTAACCCGAGACAGAGCTTATGCCAAACCACAACACCTCGGTAGAACCGAGAGTGCATTCGGTGGAAATGAATAGAAGTGACAAACCTTCATTGGTCATGATTTTGAGTTTTAGAATTTATGAGATTCCATTTTCGAAACCTCTGAAGTACTGGATCTACCTAGGTTAAGCCGAATCGGTCTCGCCGAGATATTTTATTCAGTCTCACCAAAAAGCCAAGAGTTAGGACATTTTGCACTAATATGTAGCACCAAGTTTGAACTTTGGTGTCATCAAGTTGGGCAATAATATTGTAACAGTTGGATTTATGGAGAAGGCTATAACTACCCATCCACGCCCTCTCTTTCATACAGAGGGCACTCAAAATGAACCAACACTTCCGTCATCCATTTTTAAGATAGAACCACCAACTCATGTGTTGAGATCAAGATATTACATTCCTACCATATGATTCTTGATTTCTAGCCTCCCCAAGTTTCTTTCCACCCAATAAACCTCTTCTACCAAGCCAAATTATGTGAGAGAGTGATTGTGTGTTGACGAGACTATATTTTGAAGCGCAAGAGCAAGGATTTCATCATCTATACACCATCTATTACCTTTTGGACAGTGGTGTCTTATAGATTGGTTAGATGTCGCTTAGGAGACTCCAAATCATGTGGAGTTGAACCAAGAAGTTTGTAAGGGCGAGGAGATCCCATACTTAATGAAGATGTACCTTGAGTGAGGCTAGTCCTTCATGGATGTAAGCCATGGTAGAATAGACAAGGTTGCTTCTTTGTGGACACATTGTGGGTGGAGCCCTCCGTGGACTCGTGCAACCGTTACCCTACGTAGGTTGAAGTCTCGATCAACATGGACGTACGATATCGCCACCTATAGGAACAACGCCAAAAATCTATGTGTCTTCATTGCGTTTCATCTTCCTAAACCTCTTTTACTTGCAGTTGCAATGTCATTACTTTCCATTGCAAAACTCATAGACTTGCATGTGTAGGATGTTCTAGACTTGGTAAAATCGATAAACTTGCTACCTTAAAATTGGGAAATGGTTAAGTTTTATTTTGGTCAAGTAGTCTAATCATCCCCCTGCTCTAGACATACTTTCGATCCTACATGTCGTGTCAGAGCTTTGGTCTCCATTGTATTAGTTTCACAACCTGGGAGTGTGTGGTGTCTAGTGAGGTAAATTACCACCATAGAGGTCCATATTTTGACGGTACAAAGGTTTGCTAGTTGGAAGCATAAAATGAAAATACATATTCTTGGAAATAACCCTTCCATTTGGGTTGTTGTTCATGTTTTCTTGCAAGGTGAATTCTTTGGAGATGGAAAATAACTGGATCGTGAAGCAACCCGGGAATAATTGAAGATGTTGCAATACAACACTCAAACATGTGACATTCTACTCAACTACCTATGTCCCGAAGAATTCAACAAGATATGCCTCCTTCAGAATGCCAAGGAGATCTGGGACACTTCGGTTGATATGCACGAAGGAACCCAATCCATCATGGAATCAAAGTTGGATGTGCTTCGAAGCCAACTTGACAGGTTCAAGATGAAGGATGGTGAAGGAGTCACGGAAATGTACTCTAGGCTTGCTCTCATCACAAATGAGATTGCCATCTTAGAAAGTGAAGATATTGGTGACAAATTCATAATCAAGAAGATCCTTAGAGCCTTGGATGGAAAGTATGATAGTGTGTGCACATTAATCCAAATGATGCCAAACTACAAAGATCTCAAGACCACAGAAGTCATTGGTAGGATTGTTGATCATGATATGTCAATCAAGGACAAAGAAGAGCTTCACAACAAGTCAAGCAGTGCTTACAAAGCCACAAATGGCACTCCTGCAACTTCAAGTGACAACCTTGTTACCAATGAAGATATAAGCCTCATGGTCAAGAAAATTAACAAGTCCTACAAGAATAGAGGCAAGGAAATAACATTCAACTCAAGATATGATGATAATCATTCTTCTAGTCGTGACCAAAATTTTTGCAATTGTGGAAGACCTAGATAGTTCTCAAATGAGTGCACGACTCCTTCCAAAAGGAGAGATGCGTCACCAAGAAGCAATACAAGCAATGAGTCACCTCAAAGAGAGAGAAGGAGTATACAAGATGGATATGAACGAAGACCTTCCCGTAGAAGTAAGGACTCAGAGAGGAAAGACAAGTACACCAAGAGCTACACAAGAAGAAGACATCAAGCTCATGTTGGTCCATGAGTTTCCTCCTCTGACTTTGACAACCAATGCGAGATAAGTTACCCCTCTAACTTCGACTATAGTCAAGATGAAAGTGTTGCCGGACTAGCACTCGTATCCTCCAACTCCTATGATTTATTTCATTCACGAGATGAAGGGATTGGAAGTCACTTCATGGCTAAAGGCCCAAGGTATCAGACCCCCAAATTGATTGACTTCACTAGTGATGAGGATGACTTATTAGGTGAGGATGATGTGCTCTATGATAAAACTAGTGATGTTAGGTCAAATGAACTTGCTAGTAATCATGGTAGACATGACGAACCGTTTGTTGGTGCTAACAAGGAGACTCGGCTCTTAACTAAAGAGCTAAATACTCTTAAGTTGGCTCATGAATCTACTCAAGAAGATCATCAAGAGCTTCTAAAAACTCATGAGAAGCTACACTTCGGGATGCTAAATTTAGAGCAATATCATGAGTTTATTGAATCTATCAATGATGATATTAGAAAGAAGAGTTCTTCTTATCTTCCAAAACGACTTATCTTGTCTACTTTTATGCCTCAAGTTTAACCTAAGTAAACTAGTAACAATGGCAAGAAAGGTTCTTCATCTAGTAGCAACAATAAAAATGCTAAATCCAAATATGTTGTTTCTAGTAATTCTATTGATTTCACTAAAGATTCTCTTAGACAAGTTAAACTTAAGCAAGAAAATGATTTATTGAAATAAATTATAGAGAAAGGTGTCTACATAAGTCTTGCCGGGAGTAAGCAATTCGAAGAAATTATACGCAAGCAAGGATGGCACCGGATGAAACAAAGTATTGGTTTTGAACAAAAGTGCAATGCCAATGGAGTTGAATGGGAAGAAGATTAATACCCCAAGATCAAGTTTGTTCCTCAGCAAGAGAAGTATGATCCTACTCTCTTTAAAGGAACACAAGATCAAAATGATCTTCTACCACAAGACCACAAGCTAAAACTCAAGGACAAGCTTCAACAGGAGATTAACTTATTTGAAGACCTCCTCAAGCCATGGTCCAGTGTGTTCCCAAGGCTACTTCAAGCTCCACCTCATCAAGTGCTACTTCAAATGCAAGGATTCCCATCAAGTTGATGTGGGTACCAAAGAAGAAGAAGTAGAGAGTTCTTGAGGGGTGTGATACGTCTCCAACATATCTACATTTTTTATTGTTCCATGGTGTTATATTATCATTCTTGGATGCTTTATAATACATTTATAACAAATTTATATCATTTTTGGGACTAAACTATTTACATAGTGGCCAGTGCCAGTTGCTGTTTTTTGCTTGTTTTTTCATTCGCAGGAAATTAATATCAGATGAAGTCCAAATGCCATGAAACCTTTTGGAGATTTTTTTGGACCAGAAGGGGACTTAAGGATCAAAGAAGCCCACCAGGGGAGGCCCGGGCAGCCCACTAGGCACCAGGGCGCACCCTGGACCCCTGGCTCGCCCTGGTGGGTGGTTGGGGCCTCGGGCACCTCCTCCACCGCCTCTCAGCTCTATAAATACCCAAATATTCCAGAAACCCTAGAAGAGCCGATGAAAAACTGTTTGAGCCGCCGCAAGTTCTAGAAGCCACGAGATCCAATCTAGAGCCCGTTCTGGCACCCTGCCAGAGGGGAACACGGTCACGGAGGGTTCATCATCCTGATTGGTGCTCCTCTGATGATGCATGAGTAGTTCATATCAGACTTGTGGGTCCATAGGCAGTAGCTAGATGGCTTTTTCTCTCGTTTTGCTTCTCAATAAAATGGTCTCTTGGAGATCTATTTGATGTAACTCTTTCTTTCGCGGTGTGTTTGTTGGGATCCGATGAACTATGAGTTTATGATCAGATCTATGAAATGATATCCATGCTTGATTATTATAGCCTCGTATTTCTTCTCTGATATTTGGGTTTTGTTTGGCCAACTTGATATTTTTATCTTGCAATGGGAAGAGGTGCTTTGTGATGGGTTCGATCTTGCAGTGCTCAATCTCAGTGAGAGAAAGATACATGACATGCTTATATCGCTCCTATTAAGGATAAAACGATGCGGTCTATTCCTACATGAATAGATCTTGTCTACATAATGTCATCATTCTTACAACATTACTCCATTTCTCCATGAACATAATAAACTAGATGCATGTTGGATAGTGGTCGATGTGTGTAGTAATAGAGGTAGATGGAGGCAGGAGTCAGTCTACTTGTCTTGGACGTGATGCCTATATACATGATCATTGTCTTGGATATCATCATAATTATTCGGTCTTCTATCAATTGCCCAATAGTAATTTGTCTACCCACCGTTTGCTATTTTCTTAAGAGAAATCACTAGTGAAACCTATGCCCCGGGTCTATTTTACATCATCTATTTGCAAGATCTATTTTGCTATTCGCGTTTCCAATTTATTTTCTCATTTATTATCAGATCTATATTATCAAAACCCCGAAAATACCTTGATGTGTTTTATTTAACATTACTTTATTTGCATCTATAAATCTATCATTTTACCATTTTATTTTACCCACGAGGGATTGAAAACCCCTACACGCGTTGGGTTGGGAGGATTTTTTTTTGTGTGTAGGTACTGCTTACATAGTCTTGTGGATCTTCCTACTAGATTGATACCTTCGTTTCATAACACAGGGAAATACTTGTTGTCGCTGTGCTACATCACACTTTAAGATTGGAGGGAAACCAACGTAATCAGCTAGGAGTCAAGATTACTGACGATGTTGTCGGGGAAAATCAAGTCAAGATCTATGAGGTTCCTACACATAAACAGTCATCTCCTTGCGATTACATTATATGATATTTGCCTATCATTTTCCTATCCCCCACTTCACAAAAAATCTCCTATTTATTTGCCTTCTTTCGTTTGTCTACTGCTTGCTTCCTTGCTTCTGTTGCCTTCATGTCAATCAGCGAAAATAGAAAAATAAACAGGAAAAGTAAAGACATATGGATCCTCATCCACTTGTTAATATTTTCAAAAGATCTAATTATCTTGAACCAATTGCTAGTGAGTTGAGTTCTCTTGATTATTTTTGTGAAGTTTTGATTGAATATCGTGAATCTGAATATTGTAATGCAGTGTTAAAATAAGAAATTGATAAAGTGATCCATGATATCTTCTTCAATGAAAAGCATGATTGCAATAATGTTATTGTAAATTCAATTAATGGTAGTCGTGCTAATAATATGCATAACTACAAGATTGGTGATGCAATTTTGTCATGTCCACTACTAACTGTAATGATCATGATTGGGGTGGTGCTTCTTATTATCTTGAAAATATATTTAATCCTCGTGTTGAATATGATACATTGATACTGATAATAATGTTTGCAATATTATTGAAAGTGGGTTTGTAAGAGTGTCAACTTTATATAATAATGATCCCACCATTTTGGAGAATTATCTATCTCGTGAATTTTTCGATAAAATTGGGTTTGGAGTGGTCATGACTTTAGTTAATGTTAATCCTACTACCTTGAAAGATTATAAGACTTTTATGCATGTGGATCATGAAGAGAGTATTTTATGTGATAGCTATATTGTTGAATTTGAATATGATCCTACATGTAATTATTATGAGAGAGGGAAATATGGTTATAGAAATATTCATCTTACTAAATTATCTCTCTTCATGTTGAGATTGTTGTTGTTTCTTTCTTCTTCCATGCATATGTTAGATATATATTTTCTTGATAATTTGTTTACTTATGAAATAACTATGCACAAGAAGTACGTTAGACTTAAATGTGTTTGTATTGTGCTACATGATGCTCTCTTTGTGTTTCAACTACTATCTTTCATGTGAGCATCAATAAAATCTCAAGCCTATCTTAATGGCTATAAAGAAAGAGCTTGTTGGGAGGCAACCCAATGAATAAAATTTATTTTTCACTTTTTCTTTTTGTTCTTGAGTGTTTGCACAATTACTCTACTTTTATGATTGTGGTTTTATGTTTTAATTAGTGTTTGTGCCAAGTAAATACTTTAGGATCATGTTGGGTGATAGTTGCTTTGATCTTGTTGGAAAACAGAAACTTTTGCGTCTAGTTGAAGAATTTGAAAAAATCATAGAAGAAATTAAAGTGTCTAATTTTTTACACAAGATTTATATACAAATTTCCTACTTTTCCCTAATTATTCATAATTTTTAGAGTTACAGAAGTATGAGTAAAATTCGAGTCTTTACAGACTGTTCTGTTGTTGATAGATTCTGTTTTCTTTGCGCTGTGTGCTTATTTTGATGAATCTATGGATTGTACCGGGGGGTATAAGCCATGATAAAGTTAGAATAAAATAGGTATAATGAGAAAACAAATTTTGAACGGGTTTCCAACAGTACCTAAAGCAAAGATTGGTTTTCTTATACTAACGGATCTCACTAAGTTTTGTTGAGTTTTTTATGATTGAAGTTTTCAAATTTTGGGTGAGATCATGATGGATGAAGGAATAAGGAGTGTAAAATCCAAAACTTGGGGATTCCCCAATGAACCCCAAGGTAATATCCAAAGAGTACCACGAAACTAAGCTTGGGGCTGCCCGGAAGGCATCCCATCTTTCTTCTAACAATCGTCGGTAATTTTACTTGGAGATGTATTTTTATTCGTCACATATCGTGAGTTTTCTTGGACCATCTTGTATTATATGAGTCATTTCTTTGCTTTTCTAGTTAGTTGTCATAATAAACCTTGCTGTACATACCTATCTGGGAGAGCCAAATTATGTTATGATTTGGTAGAATCACTCCTTATGCTTCACTTAAATTTTTTAGAGCCATGGAATTGCTCTAGTGCTTCACTTATATATTTTTGAGCACGGTGGTTCTGTTATTTTGAACAAATTTGCTCCCATGCTTCACTTAGATTATTTTTAGAGTTATTATAAATTTTGAAGAAATCCTCTCTTGCTTCACTTATATTTTTTGAGAGTTGAAAACTTTAAAGAAACTTTTGCTCTCGTTCTTCACTTATATTTGTTTGAGAGCTTGTTATTTGCAATGGAAATTTGCTTTAAATGAAATTAGTCCCAAAGTGATACATATCCAGGGGAGATATAATAAAAACTTTCATGAATATCACTATATGTTAAACTTGAGTCTTTGCAATAGTTTTGCGATATGAAGATAGTGATATGTGAGTTATGTTGATGAGTAATTATGCTTTAGTAAGAATATTGGTGTTAAGTTTTGTGATTCCCTATGCATGCACATGAATTAAATAATTATGCTATGAAATTACATCCTACCTGTGTTCCATCATTCGGTGTTAGTTATGTTTAACGTTAGCTTATGACAGTTTCCGTTCCTTGGTTGGGAACTTCTCAATCTATTTGCTAGCCTTCACTTGTACTAAGTGGGAATACTGCTTGTGCATCCAAATCCTAAACCCAAAGTTGTGCCAAATGACTACACCAAACCTACCTATATGCGGTATTTCAATGTCATTCTAAGTAAATTTGCAAGTGCCATCTCTAATGTTCAAAATAAACTTCGGTTTTGTGTGCCCGTACCGCTCATGAAGCGACGAGGGGTGGCCGGTATATTACATGTTAAATAGGTTATTCTCAAGATGAGTGTTTATTCACATGTCATTGCACGAGAGTATGGCGGTAATAGGGATGCCTAGTCCCGAAATGCAAAGAAAGTGTTGGTATGGATGGTTCCCGTGGATGTGGCTAGCCGTGGAGTGTGAAAGAATGGTGGAAATAGGAATAAACTTCATTTTCAGTTTCGGAACCGCCTATTATTCGTTTAGCATGGAAGATATTTTGAACTCTTAGTCGTTTTCGTTGACGGGAAAAGCATACCACCCAAAATATTTTAAATCTTGTTTTTTTTGCTTTGAGTTGTGGCACCGCTACAAATATATGCTTCCCTCTACGAAGGGCTTATCTATTCACTTTATGCAATTTTTTATTTTGAATTTTAGTCTCCTGTTAGGGAACGTCGCATGGGAAACAAAAACATTCCTACACACACGCAAAGACCTATCCATGGTGATGACCATCTATGAGAGGGGAGACCGGATCCACATACCCTTGTAGATAGCTAAGCGGGAAGCGTTAAGAAACGTGGTTGATGTAGGCGAACGTCTTCGTGATCCGAATCGCAAGCATCCCACGAACTCTGTCCCGATATAGCGTCGAGCACGCGGCGCCTCCACGTTCAGCA
Source organism: Hordeum vulgare subsp. vulgare (assembly GCF_904849725.1). Classification (NCBI taxonomy): domain Eukaryota; kingdom Viridiplantae; phylum Streptophyta; class Magnoliopsida; order Poales; family Poaceae; genus Hordeum; species Hordeum vulgare. The sequence continues at coordinate 461,346,405 of NC_058524.1, read as the reverse complement.
CGCATACAGCTCGATGATGATCTCCGCCTTCCTGATCTAGCAAGAGAGACAAAGAAGTAGCTAAATTCTCCAGCAACACGACGGCGTGACGGTGATGATGGTGGAGCTACTCTAGCAGGGCTTCACCGTACCCTACGAACTAGCTACAGTGTGTCACGAAGTGGTGGAGGGAGAGAGGGCTGCGACGTGGCTTGAAGTGCCAAAAGCTTCTCTCACCTCCACTATATATAGGTGGGAGGGGAGGGGTGGCACCCTAGGGATAAGGTCCTAGGGTTCGGTCGATGCAAGAGAGGAGGAGGAGTCCTCCTCCAATACGGTTTGGAGGAGGAGTCCTCCTTCCCAATTCGGTTTGGCCATCCACCTCTCTTTCCTTCTCCTCTTGGCCGAATAGGCCCCCTTGGGCTGGCCACCAGCCCACCAGGGGCTGGTGCACCACCCTTGGGCCTCTTTGGTTCTCTACCAGGTGGGTGGCCCCTCCCGATGGAACTCCGTAACCCATTCGTCACTCCCGGTACTTTACCAGTAATGCCCGAAAATGTTCCGGAAGCCAAATGGACACTTCCTATATATCAATCTTCGTCTTCGGACCATTCTGGAAACCCTCGTGACGTCCGAGATCTCAGCCAATACTCCAAACAACATTCGATTACCAACATAAGACATTCAACTAAATCGAAACGTCACCGAACCATAACTGTGCACACCCTGCGGGTTCGAGAACTATATAGACATGACCGAGACTCTCCGGTCAATATCCAATAGCGGGACCTGGATTTCCATATTGGAACCTACATATTCTACGAAGATCTTTATCGGTTGAACCTCTATGTCAAGGATTCAGTTAATCCCGTATAACATTCCCTTTGTCCTTCGGTATCTTACTTCTCGAGACTCGATCTTCGGTATCTCTATACCTATTTCAATATCGTTACCGGCAAGTCTCTTTACTCGTTCCATAATACAAAATCATGTCGTAACTCTTTAGTCACATTGCTTGCAAGGCTTGTTTCTGATGTTGTATTACCGAGTGGGCCCCGATATACCTCTCCGTCATATGGAGTGACAAATCCCAATCTTGATCCATGCTAACTCAACGGACACCTTCAGAGATACCTTTATAGTCGCCGAGTTATGTTGCGACATTTGATACACACAAGGCATTCCTCCAGTGTTAGTGAGTTACATGATCTCATGGTCATAGGAATATATACTTGACATGCAAAAAAAATTGCAATAAAATAACACGATCACATGCTACATTTAGAGTTTGGGTCTTGTCCATCACATCATTTTCCTAATGACTTGATCCCGTTATCAAGTGACAACACTTGTCTATGGCTAGGAAACCTCAACCATCTTTGATCAACGAGCTAGTCAATTAGAGGCTCAGTTGGGATAGTGTGCACACATGTATATGAGTTTCCATTCAATGCAATTCTAGCATGGATAATAAACGATTATCTTTAAACAAGAAATATAATAATAACTATTTTATTATTGCCTCTAGGGAATATTTCCAACAGTGTCTTCTCTTATAAAGTGCCAACTGAGGAACACTATTATCACACTTGAGCATTGGATGTAGCTAATATTTGAGTTTGTTGCATGAATGGAGCATGATAGGCTAGGGATATCGTTTTTTAGCGTTAATATTTTAAAAGACTTGGTTGCTTGTTAATATGCTTGAGTATTGAAGTTTTCATGTCAAATTATAGACTATTGCTTTGAATCATCACCAAGTCCATATGTCCATGCTAAAAAGAAAAGAATGTGATGAACATGTTATGCATCATTCCACATCAAAAATTATGTTATTATTATTTACCCACTCGAGGACGAGCAGGAATTAAGCTTGGGGATGCTGATACATCTCCAGTGTATCTATAATTTTTGATTTTTTCATGCTGTTATATTATCATTCTTGGATGTTTTATAGTCATTTTATAGCAACTTTATATCATTTTTCAAGACTAACCTATTGACATAGTGTCGAGTGCCACTTGCTGTTTTTTGCTTGTTTTTTCCTTCACAGAAAATCAATATGAGATGATGTCCAAATGTCACAAAACCTTTTAGAGATTCTTTTTGGACCAGAATGAAACTTGAGGACCAAGGAAACCAACCAGGGAAGGCCCAAGCATCCCACTAGGCACCAGGGCGCACCCTCGGCCCCTAGCGTGCCATAGTGGGTAGTGGGGGCCTCTCGCACCTCCTCCACCACTACCGAGCTATATAAATACCCAAATATTCCAGAAACCCTAGAAGAGCCGACAAAAAATCATTTCAGCTGCCGCAAGTTCCAGAAGCCATGAGATCCAATCTAGAGCCCGTTCTAGCACCCTGCCGAAGGGGAACACAATCATGGAGGGGGTCATCATCCTCATTGGTGTTCCTCCGATGATGTGTGAGTATTTCGTATCAGACCTACGGCTCCTTAGGCGGTCGCTAGATGGTTTCTCTCTCGTTTTTCTTCTCAATACAATGTTCTCTTGGAGATCTATTTGATGTAACTCTTTGTTTTGCGATGTGTTTGTTGGGATCTGATGAACTATGAGTTAATGATCAGATCTATGAAATTATATCCATTCTTGATTATTATAGCCTCGTATTTCTTCTTCGATATTTGGCTTTTGTTTGGCCAACTTGATCTTTTTATCTTGTAATGGGAAGAGGTGTGTTGTGATGGGTTCGATCTTGCGGTGCTCAATCTCACTGACAGAAAGTGACATGACACGCTTGTATCATTGCTATTAAGGATAAAACAATGTGGTCTATTCCTACATGAATAGATCTTGTCCACAGCATGTCACCGTTCTTAAATCATTACTCCGTTTCTCCATGAACTTAATACACTAGATGCATGCTCAATAGTGGTCGACGTGTGGAGTAATAGTAGTAGATGCAAGCACGAGTTGGTCTACTTGTCTTGGACTAGATGCCTATATACATGATCATTGTCTTGGACATCATCATAATTATTTTCTCTTCTATCAATTTCCCACTGGTAATTTTTCTACCCACCGTTTGCTATTTTGTCGGGAGAACTCACTAGTGAAACCTACGGCCGCCGTGTCTATTTTACATCATCTATTTGCAAGATCTATTTTGCTATTCGCGTTTCCAATTTATTTGCTCTTTTATTTTTAGATCTATATTACCAAAAACCCACAAATATCTTGATGCGTTCTGTTTACCATTACTTTATTTTCATCAATCAATATATATTTTTTTAGGGTTTTATTTTACCCACGAGGGATTGACAACCCCTACAAGCGTTGTGTTGCAGGAATTTGTTATTTGTGTGTAGGTACTACTTACATAGTCTTCCAGATCTTCCTACTGGATTGATAACTTGATTTCATAATTGAGGGAAATAGTTGTCCTCGTTGTGATACATCACCCTTTAAGCTTGGAGGGAAACCAATGCAATCAGTGAGGAGTCAGCGTGACTCCTCCAACAAACTCATATTCATTTCTTGGCAAGAACTTGTGCAATCAACTCCAACTTATGCACCAGTTCAAGGAGTCACAAACCCTCTTGTTGGTATGAAAGGGACAAGATATTCAATGCATTAATGTACACCATCATATGAGCATTTCACTCAATGTCCATAGATATCCTTGTTATTGTTCCTTTGTGTGGGACTAACCCATGTAGGTGTGGAGATTATCAAAACAATATGGATTACTCCCTACTCTAGATGACCTTCATAAAAATGAGCATCCACTACTACAACTGTTGGGGAACGTAGCATAGGAAACAAAAAAATCCTACGCACACGAAGACCTATCATGGTGATGATCATCTACGAGAGGGAGATCGGATCCACCTACCCTTGTAAATCGCTAAGCAGAAGCATTAATAAACGCGGTTGATGTAGTGGTGCGTCTTCACGATCCGTCCCACGAACCGTCTCGTGATCCGTCCCGATCAAGTGCCGAACGGACGACACCTCCGCGTTCCGCACACGTACAGCTCGATGAAGATCTCCGCCTTGTTGATCCAGCAAGAGAGAGGGGGATGTAGATGAGTTCCTCGGCAGCGCGAAGGCGCTCTGGTGGTGGTGGTGATCTATTCCTGTAGGGCTCCGCCCAAGCTCCGCAGAAAACTGATCTAGAGGAAGAACTACGAAGTAGAGGTTTAGGGTTGCACGTGGCAAAGTTGTGTCTCAAAAGCCCTAAACCTCTAGTATATATAGGAGGAGGGAGGAGGCAGACTTGGCGCGCCAAGGGAGACTCCCTTGGGTCAGCCGAAGTGGAGGAGGGAGGAGTCCTCCTCCAATCCCACTTGGATTAGGACTCCTTCCTTATTTTCCACCTCTTTTGGTTTTTCCACTTTTTCCTCATGGGATTTCCGTGGATGACTTTGTCATCCCATTATGCCTTATTGCACATACAATAAACCCATGCGGACCCCTTGGGGCGTGGTCGGCCCACCCAGTGGGCGCTCGGAGCCCATTCGTCACTCCGAGTACACTGCCGGCAATGCCCGAAAACCTTCCGGAATCCAAATACCAACTTCCTATATATCAATCTTCGTTTTCGAACCATACCGGGACTCCTCGTGACGTTCGGGATCTCATCCAGGACTCCGAACAAAAGTTCGGTCACCAACACATATAACTCAACAATACTGAAACGTCACTGAACCTTAAGTGTGCAGACCCTGCGGGTTCGAGAACTATGCAGACATGACTTGAGACACTCTCTGGTCAATAACCAATAGGGGGGCCCGGATGTCCATATTGGCTCCCACATATTTGATACGTCTCCAACGTATCTATAATTTTTGATGGTTCCATGCTATTATCTTGTCAAACTTTGGATGTTTTGTATGCCTTTTATATCTTTTTTTGGACTAACTTATTAACTCAGTGCCAAGTGCGAGTTCCTGTTTTTTCCGCGTTTTTGACCCTTTTCACAGGAGGATTTTAAACGGTGTCCAAACGGAATAAAACTTCCGAAAAGATTTTTTTTCCGGAACACAAGATACGGACGGGACTTGAGAACCAAGGCACGGGCCACCTGGGGAAGCCACAAGCCCCCTAGGCGTGGCCAGGGGGCCCGCGCCTAGAAGGCTTGTGGCCCCCCTGTGGCTCGTCTGCCCTACCTCTTCCGCCTATAAATTCCTAAATATTCCAAAACTGCGAGAGAGATCCACGAAAATACTGTTCCGCCGCCGCAAGCTTCTGTCTCCGCAAGATCCCATCTGGGGCACGTTCTGGTGCCCTGCCGGAGGGGGGATTCGGATACGGAGGGCTTCTTCATCAACACCATGACCTCTTCGATGATGCGTGAGTAGTTCACCAGAGACCTTCGGGTCCATAGCTAGTAGCTAGATGACTTCTTCTCTCTCTTGGATCTTCAATACAAAGTTCTCCATGATCTTCATGGAGATCTATCTGATGTAATCTTTTTTTGCGGTGTGTTTGTCGAGATCCGATGAATTGTGGATTTATGATCAGATTATCTATGAATCTTATTTGAGTTTCTTCTGATCTCTTATATGCATGATTTCATATCCTTGTAATTCTCTTCGAGTTGTGGGTTTTGTTTGGCCAACTTGATATATGATTCTTGCAATGGGAGAACTGCTTGGTTTTGGGTTCATACCATGTGGTGACCTCACCCAGTGACAGAAGGGGTAGCGAGGCACGCATCATGTTGTTGCCCTCAAGGGTAAAAAGATGGGGTTTACATCATTGGTTTGAGTTATCCCTCTACATCATGTCATCTTGCTTAAGGCGTTACTCTGATCGTCATGAACTCAATACACTAGATGCATGCTGGATAGCGGTCGATGTGTGGAGTAATAGTAGTAGATGCAGAAAGTATCGGTCTACTTGTCTCGAACGTGATGCCTATATGTATGATCATTGCCTTAGATATCGTCATGACTCTGCGCGGTTCTATCAATTGCTCGACAGTAATTTGTTCACCCACTGTATTATTTGCTATTTTGAGAGAAGCCTCTAGTGAACACTATGGCCCTTGGGTCTACTTCACACCATAATTTCAGCCTTACACTTTTACTTCGTTGCACTTTCCGCCTTTAGATCTCACTTTGCAATCAAACTTGAAGGGATTGACAACCCCTCTATAGCGTTGGGTGCAAGCTCTTTTGTGTTTTGGCATGTACTTTGGACTTGACCTCGATTCTCCTACTGGATTGATACCTTGGTTCAAACTGAGGGAAATACTTACTGCTCATGTGCTGCATCACCCTTTCCTCTTCAAGGGAAAAACCAACACAAGCTCAAGAGGCAGCAGAAGGATTTCTGGCGCCGTTGCCATGGAGGATCAAGTCAAGAACTCATCCAAGTAAGTGTCGCAAACTCATCTCTTGCATTTACTTTTGTGCCTCTCATTTTCCTCTCCCCCACTTCTGAAAAACAAAAATTTACAAAAATATTTGCCTTTTTCGTTCGCCCTTTTCTCTCGCTTGCTTTCTGTTCGCTTGTGTGCTTGTTTGCTTGCTGAAGTCACCATGACTGAAAACACCAAACTTTGTGACTTCTCGAATACTAATAATAATGATTTTATTAGTACTCCGATTGCTCCTGCCACTAGTGCGGAATCATACGAAATCAATGCTGCTTTGCTGAATCTTGTTATGAATGAGCAATTCTCCGGCCTTCCTAGTGAAGATGCCGCATCCTATCTTAATACCTTCATTGAGCTTTTCGTTCTCGTTATGAGATCGAGCAAAAACTTGGTTTTCGTCTTTGCCCAGAAATAGTATTGATTCTTGGAACAAGTGAAAAGATGCTTATATATCCAAGTATTTTCCGCCGGCTAAGATTATCTCTCTCCGTAATGATATCATGAATTTTAAGCAACTTGATCATGAACATGTTGCACAATCTTGGGAGAGGATGAAATTGATGATTAGAAATTGTCCCGCTCATGGCTTGAGTCTTTGGATGATTATACAAATCTTCTACGCTCGTTTGAATTTCACTTCTAGAAATATCTTGGACTCCGCCTCAGGTGGAACATTCATGGAAATCACATTAGGAGAAGCCACAAAACTCCTAGACAATATCATGACAAACTACTCTCAGTGGCACACTAAAAGGTCACCTACTAGTAAGAAGGTACACGCTATAGAAGAAATTAACTCGTTGAGTGCTAAGATGGATGAGTTAATGAATTTGGTTTCTAGTAGATGTGCTCCTTTAGATCCTAATGACATGCCCTTGTCTTCCTTGATTGAGAGTAGTAATGCGAGCTTGGACGTTAATTTTGTTGGTAGGAATAATTTTGGCAACAACAATGCTTTTAGAGGAAACTATGTTCCTAGGACTTTTCCTAGTAACCCCTCTAATAACTTTGGCAACTCCTACAACAATACTCATGGAAATTACAATAGATTACCCTCTGATCTAGAGAGTAATATCAAAGAGTTTATCAACTCGCAAAAGATTTTCAATGCGTCCATAGAGGAAAAACTACTCAAAATTGATGATTTGGCTAGGAGTGTTGATAGAATGTCTAGTGATATTGATGCTTTGAAAGTTAGATGTGCTCCTCCCAAGATCAACATGGATGAAACTTTGAAAGCTATGCGTGTTTCCATGAGTGACAGCAAAGAAAGAACCGCCCGAATTCGTGCTAGACATGAATGGCTTAAAAAGGCATGTTCTCGTGATAAGAATCACGAAGATCTTAAAGTGCTTGTTGTGACTCCCATTGAATCTTGGTTTTCTAGTGTCAAACCTAATGATGATGGAGCTGGACATGAATCCACTTTGGTTGAAAAATACCCCAATGATTCGGAGTCCATCTATCTTGATGCTAAAAGCATTAAAAGTGGAGTAGAATATATTAAAACCTTGAGTAGTAATCAAACTACTACTTTGGATTTCAAGGAATTCAATTATGATAGTTGCTCCTTGATTGAATGCATTTCCTTCATGCAATCCATGCAAAACTCTCCACACGCTTATAGCCAAAACAAGGCATTTACCGATCATAACGTCGATGCTATGATAAAATCTCTTGAAGAGAAACTTGAATTGGAAGTTTCTATCCCTAGAAAGCTTCATGATGAGTGGGAACCTACTATCAAAATCAAAATCAAAAACTATAAATGCAATGCTTTCTGTGATTTGGGTGCTAGTGTTTCCGTGATTCCAAAGTCTTTATGTGATGTTCTAGGCTTTAATGAGATTGAGGAGTGGTATCTTAATTTGCATCTTGCGGATTCTACTATCAAGAAACCCATGGGAAGGATCAATGATGTTCTTATTATTGCAAATAGGAACTATGTACCCGTGGATTTCATTGTGCTTGATATTGATTGCAATCCTACATGCCCTATCATTCTTGGTAGACCTTTCCTAAGGACTATTGGTGCTATCATCGATATTAAGGAACGGAATATTAGATTTCAATTTCCTTTAAAGAAGGGCATGGAGCATTTTCCTAGAAAGAAAATAAGATTGCCTTATGAATCCATGATGAGGGCTACTTATGTTTGAGCACCAAAGACGACGATACGTGATTCCATCACCTTATGCCTAGATAAGGGCGTTAAACAATAGCGTTTGTTGGGAGGCAACCCAATGAATTTATCTTTTTCTTTCTGTTTTGTTGCGTCCACGCCATCATAATTCTGTTATTATTGTGTATTTTGTGTTTCTTTTTGTGTTTGAGCCAAGCAAAACCTTTATGACTAGTTTTGGTGATGGTTGTTTGATCCTGCTGGAAAAAGACAGAAACTTTTTGCTCACGAAATTATTTTTCATTTTTATTAAGAAAGAGATTTTGAGTTGACTATTTTTTTGCTGGTTGATATGCCTTTTTCCCAGGCAGTCGTAATTTTTCAGAATTGTTGAGATACCAAAAGTATACGAAGTATACAGATTGCTACAGACTGGTCTGTTTTTGACAGATTCTGTTTTTGTTGAGTTGGTTGCTTGTTTTGATGCAACTATGGATAGTATCGGGGGGTACTGATGTCCCACAAGCGTATGGGATCGCAGCAGTTTTCGAGGGTAGAGTATTCAACCCAAATTTATTGATTCGCTCACAAGGGGAAGCTAAAGAATATTCTCAAGTATTAGCAGCTGAGTTGTCAATTCAACCACACCTGAAATATTAGTGTCTACAAGCAATGTATCAGTAGCAAGGTAGTATGATGGAAACGGCACCAGAAAAAGCTTTGACAATCCCTGGCAAAGGCTCTAGAAAAAGCCTTGTTGACGGGATGTTATCGCCAACAAAGTCTTGCAACAAGTAACAGCGGAGTAGCAAGTAACAGCAGTAGTGACAGCAGCAGCAAAGTGACAAGTAACAGCAGTAGTGACAGCAGCAGCAAAGTGGCCCAATCCCTCTTGTAGCAAGGGACAAGCCTAGGCAAAGTAACGTAGCGAGGACTAGTAGTAAAAGACTCGTAGGCAGTGCATCGGTGATGGATGAGTGTGACGGATGTCATTCATCATGTAACAGCTATAACACGGACAGATATGTGGCTAGCTCCCATTCATCAATCTAATATAGGCATGTATTCTGTATGTAGTCATACGTGCTTAGGGAAAAGAACATGCATGACATCTATTGTCCATCCCTCCCATGGCAGCAGGGTCCTAATGGAAACTACGGGATAATAAGGTTCTCCTTTTAATAAAGAACCGGACCAACGTATTAACACGCAGTGAATACATGAACTCCTCATACGATGGTCATCTCCGGGAGTGGTTCCGGCTATTGTCACTCCGGGGTTGCCGGGTCATAACACATAGTAGGTGACTACAACTTGCAAGATAGGATCTAAAACACACATATATAATAGGTTCAGATCTGAAATCATGGCACTCGGGCCCTAGTGACAAGCATTAAGCATAGCCAAGTAGTAGCAACATCAATCTAGAACATAGTGGATACTAGGGATCAATCCCCGTCAAGAACTAACTCGATTACATGATAGATCTCATCCAACTCATCACCGTCCAACAAGCCTACGATGAGATTACTCACGAACGATGAAGAGCATCATGGAATTGTCGATGGAGAAAGGTTGATGATGATGATGGCGACGATTTCTCCTCTCCGTAGCCCAAAACGGACTCCAGATCTGCCCTCCAGATGAAGAACAGGATGTGGCGGCGCCTCCGTATCGCAAAACGCGATGAAACCTTCTCTCTGATTTTTTTTCCAGGCGAAACGGAAGATATAAACCTTCCCACAAGCCCTCACGACGCGGCCATAGGTGGTGGCCGCGGCCCAGGGGCTTGTGGCCCACTGGCACGCCTCCTCACGTGGATCTTTGACGAACTCTGCTTGATCTTGTTGTTGCAACTATGTCTAACTCACAACCAGAATTTTAGCAAATTCACAAGCAAACCACAAAAGCAAATGACATCTAGGTCTCACGGTAAACTCATATCAATGGCATAATCAACTAGCGAGAAAATAATAATAAGCCTCAAGTGTCAACACTTCAATCAAAACAAGAGGAAGCAGTACGAATAGATGGTATCTCGCTAGCTCTTTCTGAGACCGCAAAACATAAATGTAGAGCACCTTCAAAGACCAAGGGCTGACTAAACATTGTAATTCATGGCAATGAAGATCCAGTCATAGTCACACTCAACACAGTTAAAAGCAAAGCATAAAAATGACAGAGGTGCTCTCTAATTGGTGCTGTTGTAAGAGGAGGATGACTCAACAGGAACATAAATAGACAGGCCCTTCGCAGAGGGAAGCATTGATTTGCAGAGGTGCCAGAGCTCAAGCTTTGAAAACAGAGATAATAATTTTGGGTGGCATGCTTTCATTGTCAACGCAATGACTAAGAGTTCTCAACATCTTCCGCGCTACACATGCTATAGGCGGTTCCCAAACAAAAAAGTAAAGTTTTGACTCCCCCACCACCAATCAATCACACTCCACGGCTAGCCGAATCCTCGGGTACCGTCCAAACCAACATCAATCCTGGGGGAGTTTTGTTTGCAAATATCTTTTTGATTTGAGTATGGAACTGGGAATTCCAATTACCGGCCCCTTTCTCATGATTGATAGTGAATAAACACATATCGAGGATAACACGCCTAGCATGGAAGATACCAATAGCCCACTATCACCACATGAGTGGTTCGGGCATGCAAAACAGATTATTTCTTGAAGATTTAGAGAGTGGCACATGCAAATTTACTTGGAACGGCACGTAGATACCGCACATAGGTAGGTATGGTGGACTCATATGGTGCTATTTGGGTTCATGGGGGTGGGTGCACAAGCAGTATTCTCGCTTAGTACAAGTGAAGGCTAGCAAAAGACTGGGAAGCGACCAACTAGATAGCGACAACAGTCATGAAAATGCATTGAGATTAACTAACATTGAGTGCAAGCATGAGTAGGACATAAATCACCATGAACATGAACATCATAGAGGCTATGTTGATTTTGTTTCAACTACATGCGTGAACATGTGCCAGGTCAAGACACTTGAAACATTCAAAGGAGGATACCATCCTATCATACTACATCATAGTCATCTCAACATTCATGTGGGCAACCAAGAGAAACCATTATGCCCCTAGCTAAATAAGCATGGCATAAGCAACTGTGATCTCTAAGTTGTCATTGCAAACATGTTTCTCTCACAACAAAGTTGAATCAGGCATGATGAGCTAGTCATATTTACAAAAACAAAATAGATCGAGTTCATACCAACTTTTCCAGGCTCAGTCACTTCATCATATATCGTCATTATTGCCTTTCACTTGCACGACCGAATGATGTGAACAATAATAAGCATGCTCGTGCATTGGACTAAAGCTGGAATCTGCAGGAAAACATAAAGGAGAAGACAAAGTAATATGGCTCTATGAAAGCTAAACAGGTATGCATGCAAGAGCCACTAAACATTGTAACCAATATCTTCTACCTTGACCCAAAGAAAAAGAAAACTATCTACACGGGAAAGCTCCCAACAAGCAAAAGAAGAAAAGGAAAATATTTTTGGTTTTTTCTCAAACTAGACAAACACATGAAAAGAAAAATGATAAAAAGAAAATAAACTAACATGGATGATACAGTGGCAATGTGTGAATACCGGCTAACAAAGTGAAAGCATAAGCAAGAATGTAAAGTCGGTGAGAACACGTACTCCCCCAAGCTTAGGCTTTTGGCCTAACTTGGTCTACTCCCAAGGATGGTCCTGGCAAAACCCAAAATCATAATCGGGGTTATACGGGAGCGCTGCAGCCACTGCCTGAATAGCTGCCTCACGGGGACGAGCAGCCGTCGCCTCCCTCTCATACTTCTGTGCCTCTCCTCTTGTTATGTAATATCTCTGTTTTACCAGAAAGTCAAAGAAAGCAAGAGCAGGAAGGGTAATATGGAAAACACGATGCCGGTTAAAAATCAATCGGTATAGGACAGATTCATCATCCCTCTCAAGGAACTGGTAGCGTGTCATAGCGACGCGGTCAAGGAAAGCTGTATGGAGTGGGGGATCTCCTGCGCGGATGGGTACTCCAAGAAAATTTGCTATGTGGGTGGCATAGATCCCACCAAAGAAATCACCATCAATAGCATTCTTATTCAGCCTCCTTGCTATAATAGCTCCCATGTTGAAGCTTTTGTCACCTGTCACTGCACTCTTAGGGATACTAAGGTCGGGTGCGCAGAGGTGACAATGCTCAATCTTGGCATTAATGCATCTGCCTATGAAGAGGGCATAATAATGCAAGGTAGGGAAATGAATACTCCCCATGGTAGCTTGCGTAATGTGTGTAGTTTCTCCAACCGTAATACCAGCGCAAAAATCTCTAACCGAAGATTTAGGAGGATCATTGAGGTTACCCCAAATAGGTATTTTGCAAATTCTACTGAATTCCTCTAAATCCATGGTATACGATTTATCATAGAGATCAAACAGTACCGATGGCTCACGGCCAGCTGAAAATTTGAATCTACGAACAAAAGAAGCAGTGAGAGCAACATACTGTTCACATTTATCGGAGATGAATTCTTCGAGTCTGACGTTGCGAACAAACGCATCAAACTCATCTTTGAAACCTGCCTCAATCATAAATTCATCAGAAGGCCATTCACATGGTTGTACCTGCGCGTCCCTAGGTTGGTAAGGATCACGCTCCCGAATTGCAAGACGGGGACCTCTCTTGCTTGAGGAACCACCATGATAGTTTCTCTTGAACATCTTCCTTTTCAGAAATTTTCAGTGACCCAAAGGAAAGGTGAACAAGGTTCAACTAAACTAGTAGCAACTACTCCCACAAGTGCCTAGAGGCCATATTACGCATCAAAACTACTTGGTACCAGCTAGAATCAGCATACAAAGCTCGAGAACATGGTCACCAAGGCAGCAAGAATACGCGGAGTATAAGGCACTAGAGCACAAACTAATTGGACCAATGGAGGAGTCATATACCAAGGAGTAATTTCCCCAAAACAGTTCGGAGAATGGTGATTTGAACAAAGAGATCGAAAATCCCAGCAAGAGGAGCAAGAACACGGGTTTGAGCTGCGAAACGATTTTTTCTGGAGGTAGGAGAACCAGATGAGAGCAAGATTGAGTGGAGGAGGTGCCTGTGGGCCCCACAAGCCTGGGTGGCGCGGCCAGGGGGTGCCCGCGCCCCTAGGGCTTGTGGCCCACTGGTGTGGCCCCCAGACAGACTCTTTGTCCCAGTATTTTTCAAATATTCCAGAAAAAAATCATACTAGATTTTCACAGCATTCGGAGAACTTTTATTTTCAGGGTTCTTTTCTACCGGACGCCAAGACAGAAAACTAGGAAAACTAAACTAAATCTATCATTTTTATTCTAAGCAACCTAAAGTGAAAGTTTGGAACAGAGGTTTGTGACTCCTCGATTCATCCATCTCATGGTCATCGAAAGAAATCCGTCAATGGGGTTGATCAAATCCCCTCGACAAAACTTTCTCGAATCGCAAAAGAAGACGAAGAATTTTCGAATAGTCACTAGGTCACCTCAATGGGGATGTGTATCTCCCCAACAAGCAAATCATACTTCATCTTGACACGAGGAATAGGGCATTCAAAGCTCCCAATAAGAATCGATGAAGTTTTTTGATAGCATTGATGCAATGTACTTGATATTGTTTCTTCGGAAAGTGCACCGTACGCTCATTACCGTTGACATGGAAAGTGACATTGCCTTTGTTGCAATCTATAACAGCCCCTGCAGTGTTTAAAAAGGGTCTTCCGAGGATGACAGCCATGGCATCGTCCTCGGGAATATCCAAGATAAGAAAGTCTGTTAAGATAGTGGTGTTAGCAACCACAACAGGCATATCCTCGCAAATGGTGATAGGGAAAGCAGTTGATTTGTCGGCCATTTGTAGAGAGATTTCAGTGGGTGTCAACTTATCCAGCTCAAGTCTATGATAAAGAGAGAGAGGCATAACACTAACACCAGCTCCAAGGTCTCATAACGCAGTTCTAACGTAGTTGCCTTTAATGCAGCAAGGTATAGTGGGCACACTGGGATCACCTAGTTTCTTAGGAATTCCACCCTTGAAAGTGTAATTGGCAAGCATGGTAGAGATCTCAAGATCAGGTATCCTCCTCTTATTAGTCACAATATCTTTCATGTAGTTAGCATACTGAGACATTTTGAGCATATCTGTCAGACGCATCTGCAGAAAGACAGGTCTGATCATTTCAACGAATCGCTCAAAATCTTCATCATCCTTTTTCTTGGATGGTTTGGGAGGAAAGGGCATAGGTTTCTGAACCCATGGTTCCCTTTCTTTATCATGCTTCCTAGCAGTGAAGTCATTCTTATCGTATCTTATGTTCTTAGGCTCTGGGTTATCAAGATCAACACTAGGTTCAATCTCCACATCCTTTTCATGGCTAGGCTGAGCATCTTCATGAACATCACTATTGATATTATCATTAGGCTCATGTTCATCACCAGATTGTGTTTCAGCATCAGAGATAGAGGCGTCGTTTGGACTCTCAGGTGTAGCAGCAACGTTGCTAGCGTGCAGGTTCCTATAATATTTCTTCTTCTTTCTAGGATGACTAGGTGCATCAGTGCTAACTCCTTGAGACTCTTGTTCAACTCTCTTCGGATGACCCTCAGGATACAGAGGTTCCTGGGTCATTCTACCGCCTCTAGTGACGACTCTGACGGAATTGTCATTCAACTCATTGAGCAAGTCATTTTGAGCTTTAAGTACTTGTTCTACCTGAGTAGTAACCATAGAGGCATGTTTACTCGGAAGCTTTAGATCGTTGACGTTTCTGTCCACACAAGCACTTCAATGACTAAGCATATGAGCATTATTTTCCAATTGTCTGCTAACATAATCATTGAAACTTTGTTGTTTAGCAACGAAGCTATCAAATTCATCCATGCATAAGCTAGCAGGTTTATCACTCTCATCAAACCTACGCAGAGAATTTACTTCTACTACCAGTATCAGGTTATCGAGACCATGGATCTCTTCGATAGGTGGTAGATTTTTTACATCTTCAGATTTAATGCCTTTCTCTCGCATAGATTTCTTGGCTTCTTGCATATCTTCGGGACTGAGGAATAGAATACCTCTTTTCTTCGGAGTTGGTTTAGGAGGTGGTTCGGGAATAGTCCAAGCATTCTCATTGCACAAGATGTTGTTCAGTAGAATCTCAGCTTGTTCTATGGTTCGTTCCCTAAAAACACTATCGGCACAACTATCTAGATGGTCTTTGGAAGCATCGGTAAGTCCATTATAGAAGATATCAAGTGTCTCGTTCTTCTCAAGAGGGTGATCAGGCAAAGCATTCAGTAGCTGGATAAGCCTCCCCCAAGCTTGTGGGAGACTCTCTTCTTCAGCTTGAGCAAAGTTGTATATTTCCTGCAAGGCAGCTTGCTTCTTATGGGCAGGGAAATATTTCTCAGAGAAGTAGTAGACCATATCCTCGGGGCTACGCACACAACCAGGAGCAAGAGAAGTGAACCAGGTCTTAGCATCATCCTTTAGCGAGAAAGGAAACAGCTTGAGCATGTAGTAGCGGCGGATCTTTTCCTCACTAGTGAATAGGGTGGCTATATCGTGCAGTTTGGTAAGATGGGCTACAACCATTTCAGACTCATAACCGTGAAAAGGATCAGATTCGACCAGAGTGATTAACTCAGGGTCGACAAAGAATTCATAATCCTTATCGGTCACAAAGATAGGCGAAGTGGCAAACTTCAGGTCGTATTTCATCCTAGCGTTCAGAGATTTTTCTTTCCACTTGCGCAGAAGTTTCTCAACATTAGAGCTATCCTTACACGCAAGAAAGTCCTCAGCTATCTCTCCCTCCATAACATAGCGCGTATCAGGCATAACAGGCAATTCAGGCATAGTAGTAGGTTCTACTTCAATAGTATGGGCAGTTTCAGAAGTATCATCACATCTAGAAGCAGCTCTAGCAATATGTGCATCAAGGAATGCACCAAGTGGCAAAGCAGTATCAGGCATAGCAGGCATAGTATCAAGCATAGCATCATCAGGCATAGTATCAAGCATAGCATCATCCGGCATAGTATCAAGCATAGCATCATAAGCATCATGGCCAGCAGAAGTAGCATCATCAAGCACATGCGACATATCAAGATTTCTAGCACGAGGCGGTGTTGCAAACTTACTCAGAACTGAAGGTGAATCAAGTGCAGAGCTAGATGGCAGTTCCTTACCTCTCCTCGTAGTGGAAGGCAGGATTTTAGTTCTTGGATCTTTTGGATTCCTCATGGTGATCAACAGACGTCAATCCCAAGTGACTCAGAGAATATAGTTGTGCCTCCCCGGCAACGGCGCGAGAAAAAGCCTTGATGTCCCACAAGCGTATGGGATCGCAGCAGTTTTTGAGGGTAGAGTATTCAACCCAAATTTATTGATTCGCTCACAAGGGGAAGCTAAAGAATATTCTCAAGTATTAGCAGATGAGTTTTCAATTCAACCACACTTGAAAGATTAGTGTCTGCAAGCAAACTATCAGTAGCAAGGTAGTATGATGGCAACGGCACCAGAAAAAGCTTTGACAATCCCTGCCAACGGCGCTAGAAAAAGCCTTGTTGACGGGATGTTAGCGCCAACAAAGTCTTGCAACAAGTAACAGCGGAGTAGCAAGTAACAGTAGTAGTGACAGCAGCAGCAAAGTGATAAGTAACAGCAGTAGTGACCGCAGCAGCAAAGTGGCCCAATCCCTCTTGTAGCAATGGACAAGCCTAGGCAAAGTAACGTAGCGAGGACTAGTAGTAAAAGACTCATAGGCAGTGGATCGGTGATGGATGAGTGTGACGGATGTGATTCATCATGTAACAGCTATAACACGGAGAGATATGTGGCTAGCTCCCGTTCATCAATCTAATGTAGGCATGTATTCCGTATGTAGTCATACGTGCTTAGGGAAAAGAACTTGCATGACATCTATTGTCCATCCCTCCCGTGGCAGCGGGGTCCTAATGGAAACTACGGGATATTTAGGTTCTCCTTTTAATAAAGAACCGGACCAAGGCATTAACACGCGGTGAATACATGAACTCCTCATACTATGGTCATCTCCGGGAGTGGTTCCGGCTATTGTCACTCTGAGGTTGCCGGGTCATAACACATAGTAGGTGACTACAACTTGCAAGATAGGATCTAAAACACACATATATTGGCGACAACATAATAGGTTCAGATCTGAAATCATAGCACTCGGGCCCTAGTGACAAGCATTAAGCATAGCCAAGTAGTAGCAACATCAATCTAGAACATAGTGGATACTAGGGATCAATCCGCGTCAAGAACTAACTCGATTACATGATAGATCTCATCCAACTCATCACCGTCTAGCAAGCCTACGATGAGATTACTCACGAGCGATGAAGAGCATCATGGACTTGTCGATGGAGAAAGGTTGATGATGACGATGGCGACGATTTCCCCTCTCCGGAGCCCGAAACGGACTCCAGATCTGCCCTCCAGATGAAGAACAGGATGTGGCGGCGCCTCCGTATCGCAAAACGCGATGAAACCTTCTCTCTGATTTTTTTCCAGGCGAAACAGAAGATATAGAGCTGAGATTGGGGGCGGTGGTGCCACGTGGGCCCCACAAGCCCTGACGGCGTGGCCATAGGGGGTGACCGCAGCCCAGGGGCTTGTGGCCCACTGGCACGCCCCCTCACGTGGATCTTTGCGCAGGTATTTTTCTTTTATTCCAGAAAAAATCTCCGTAAATTTTCAGGACGTTCCGAGAACTTTCATTTCTGCACAAAAACAACACCATGGCAATTCTGCTAAAAACAGCGTCAGTCCAGGTTAGTTCCATTCAAATCATGCAAGTTAGAGTCCAAAACAAGGGCAAAAGAGTTCGGAAAAGTAGATACGACAGAGACGTAACAGGTACTAGCCATGGAAAAGTTAGAATATAGTAATCTAACACCAATATAAATAGAAATCAAGATTTCTACAATACCTAAAGAGGTGGTAGTTTGTTTTCTTGTTCTAATGATATCACGAGTTTCTGTTTAAGTTTTGTGTTGTGAAGTTTTCAAGTTTTGGGTGATGTTCTCATGGACAATGAGATAAGGAATGGAAAGAGCTCAAGCTTGGGGATGCCCAAGGCATCCCAAGCCAAAATCAAGGACACCAAAAAGCCTAAACTTCGGGATGCCCCGGGAAGGCATCCCCTCTTTCGTCTTCAATCCATTGGTAACATTACTTGGAGCTATATTTTTATTCACCACATGATATGTGTTTTGCTTGGAGCGTCTTGTATCATAGGAGTCTTTTCTTTTTGTTGTGTCACAATCATCCTTGTTGCACACCTTTTGAGAGAGACATGCACTCATCGTGAATTTGCTAGAATGCTCATTGTGCTTCACTTATATCTTTTGAGCTAGACCATTTTGCTCTATGTGCTTCACTTAGATCTTTTAGAGCATGGCGGTGCGTGACCTGGTAGTTGGCTTGCGCTATGAAAGTAGTCCCAAAGGTGATAGGTACCCAAAGAGGATACAAAAACTTCCATCTTCATGTGCATTGATTAGAAAGAGAAATTTGATTCCTCTCAATTAGTTTTGAGACGTGGATTTGGTAATATTAAGAGTTATGTTAGTAGGGTGTTGTGAATCTATAAATACTTGTGTTGAAGTTAGTGATTCCCGTAACATGCATGTATGGTGAACCGCTATGTTAGGAAGTCGGAGCATAATTGAGCTATTGATTGTCATACTTTGTGTTGCGGTCGGGATTGCGCGATGGTTAACACCTACCAACCCTTCCCCTAGGAGTATGAGTTTAGCACTTTGTTTCGATTACTAATAAAAACTTTCGCAATAAGTATGTGAGTTCTTCATGACTAATGTGAGTCCATGGTATAGATGCACTTTCACCTTCCACCATTGCTAGCCTCTCTAGTACCGCGCAATTTTCGTCGGTGCACAAACCCACCATATGCCTTCCTCAAAACAACCACCATACCTACCTACTATGGCATTTTCATAGCCATTCCGAGATATATTGCCATGCAACTCCCACCGTTCCGTCTCATAACTTGTGCCGTCACTCTCATATTGGCATTGCATGATCGTAAGATAGCTAGCGAGATGTTTCAACGTCATACGCCAAGCTAGATCGTTGCACATCCCGGGACACTGCTGGAGGCATTTCCTATAGAGTCATCATCATTCTGAGCTTTGAGCTGTGAGTAAATAAAAGTGTGATGATCATCAGTATTAGAGCATTGTCCCATGTGAGGAAAAAAAGAGTCCAAAGTTGCCCATAATAAAAAAAAGAGAGAAAAAGAGGCCCAAGAGCCCAAACAAAAAAGAAAGAGAAAGAGAGAAGGGACTATGCTACTATCTTTTCCACTCTTATGCTTCAATATAGCACCATGCTCTTCATGATTGAGAGCCTCTCGTTTTGTCACCACCATATACTAGTGGCAATCTTTATTATATAACTTGGCTTGTATATTTCAATGATGGGCTTCCTCAAAATTTCCCTAGGTCTTCGTGAGCAAGCAAGTTGGATGCACACCCACTAGTTCTCCTTTTGAGCTTTCACATACTTGTAGCTCTAGTGCATCCTTTGTATGGCAATCCCTACTCATTCACATTGATATCTATTAATGGGCATATCCATAGCCCTTTGATACGCCGAGTCAATGTGAACATATCCTCCTTTTTGTCTCACAACCACCACCACACTCTATTCCACCATAGTGCTATATCCATGGCTCACGCTCATGTATTGCGTGAGAGTTGAAAAAAGGTTGAGAAAGTAAGAGTGCGAAAACAATTACTTGGCCAATACCGAGGTTGTGCATGATTTAAATTAGTTGTGTGAGGATGATGGAGCATAGCCAGACTATATGATTTTGTAGGGATAACTTTCTTCGGCCTTGTTATTTCGAAAGTTCATGATTACCTTGCTAGTTTGCTTGAAGTATTATTGTTTTCATGTCAATAGAAAACTATTGTTTTGAACCTTGCGAATCTGAACATTCATGTCACAAGAAAGAAGTTACAAAGGACAACTATGCTAGGTAGCATTCCACATCAAAAATTCAGTCTTTATCACTTCCCTACTCGAGGACGAGCAGGAGTTAAGCTTGGGGATGCTTGATACGTCTCCAACGTATCTATAATTTTTGATGGTTCCATGCTATTATCTTGTCAAACTTTGGATGTTTTGTATGCCTTTTATATCTTTTTTGGACTAACTTATTAACTCAGCGCCAAGTGTCAGTTCCTCTTTTTTCGTGTTTTTCACCCTTTTCAGAGGAGGATTTTAAACGGTGTCCAAACGGAATAAAACTTCAGAAAAGATTTTTTTTCTGGAACAGAAGATACGCACGGGGCTTGAGAACCAAGGCATGGGCCACCAGGGGACACCACAAGCCCCCTAGGCACGGCAAGGGGGCCCGCACCTAGAAGGCTTGTGGGCCGCCTGTGGCTCGTCTGCCCTACCTCTTCCGTCTATAAATTCCTAAAAATTCCAAAACTGCGAGAGAGATCCATGGAAATACTTTTCCGCCGCCGCAAGCTTCTGTCTCCGCAAGATCCCATCTAGGGCACGTTCTGGTGCCCTGCCGGAGGGGGGATTCGGATACGGAGGGCTTCTTCATCAATACCATGACCTCTCTGATGATGCGTGAGTAGTTCACCATAGACCTTCGGGTCCATAGCTAGTAGCTAGATGGCTTCTTCTCTCTCTTGGATCTTCAATACAAAGTTCTCCATGATCTTCATGGAGATCTATCCGATGTAATATTCTTTTGCGGTGTGTTTGTCGAGATCCTATGAATTGTGGATTTATGATCAGATTATCTATGAATCTTATTTGAGTTTCTTCTGATCTCTTATATGCATGATTTCATATCCTTGTAATTCTCTTCGAGTTGTGGGTTTTCTTTGGCCAACTTGATCTATGATTCTTGCAATGGAAGAAGTCCTTGGTTTTGGGTTCATACCGTGCGGTGACCTCACCCAGTGAGAGAAGGGGTAGCGAGGGATGCATCGTGTTGTTGCCATCAAGGGTAAAAAGATGGGGTTTACATCATTGGTTTGAGTTATCCCTCTACATCATGTCATCTTGCTTAAGGCGTTACTCTGTTCGTCATGAACTCAATACACTAGATGCATGCTGGATAGCGGTCGATGTGTGGAGTAATAGTAGTAGATGCAGAAAGTATCGGTCTACTTGTCTCGAACGTGATGCCTATATGTATGATCATTGCCTTAGATATCGTCATGAATTTGCGCGGTTCTATCAATTGCTCGACAGTAATTTGTTCACCCACCGTATTATTTGCTATTTGAGAGAAGCCTCTAGTGAACACTATGGCCCCCGGGTCTACTTCAAACCATATTTTCAGCCTAACACTTTTACTTCGTTGCACTTTCCGCCTTTAGATCTCACTTTGCAATCAATCTTGAAGGGATTGACAACCCCTTTATAGCATTGGGTGCAAGCTCTTTTGTGTTTGCACAGGTACTTTGGACTTGACCTCGATTCTCCTATTGGATTGATACCTTGGTTCTCAAACTGAGGGAAATACTTACTGCTCCTGTGCTGCATCACCCTTTCCTCTTCAAGGGAAAAACCAACACAAGCTCAAGAGGCAGCAATATTCTACGAAAATCTCTATCGGTTGAACCTCTATGTCAAGGATTCAGTTAATCCCGTATGTTGTTCCCTTTGTCCTTCGGTATGTTACTTGCCCGAGATTCGATCGTCGGTACCTCCATACCTTATTCAATCTCGTTACCGGGAAGTCTCTTTGCTCGTTCCGTAATACAAGATCCCGTAACTAACTCCTTAGTCACATTGCTTGCAAGGCTTGTTGTGATGTTGTATTACCGAGTGGGCCCCGAGATACCTCTCCGTTACACGGAGTGACAAATCCCAGTCTTGATCCATGCCAACCCAACAGACACCTTTGGAGATACCTGTAGAGCACCTTTATAGTCACCCAGTTACGTTGCGACGCTTGATGACCCACAAGGTATTCCTCCGGTGTCCGCGAGTTGCATGATCTCATGGTCATAGGAACAAATACATTGACATGCAGAAAATAGTAGCAATAAACTGACACGATCGTACGCTACGTTTATAGTTTGGGTCGTGTCCATCACATCATTCTCCTAATGATGTGATCTCGTTATCAAATGACAACACTTGTCTATGGTTAGGAAACATTAACCATCTTTGATCAACGAGCTAGTCAACTAGAGGCTTACTAGGGACAGTGTTTTGTCTATGTATCCACACATGTATTTGTGTTTCGAATCAATACAATTATAGCATGGATAATAAACGATTATCATGAAGAAATAAATATAATAATAACTAATTTATTATTGCCTCTAGGGAATATTTCCAACAACAACATCTACATAAATTCTTCAATGAAAAAACACAAGGTTAGTTCATCCATCTTAGGGGGATATCACATCTAGGGGCAACATTGCTCTAAGACTTGAGCTAAATCATCTCTAATGGTGTGAACACATTAATGCATTATGTAAAAGTGGTAAGCCCACTCTTTCTTACATGATGAGTATGCTCTATGATCAACTCATATCACTTGGCTCCCAAGTCAATATACTCATATATAGATGACTTTGTCATCAACAATTTCTTGATAGACACTAAATTCGTTTGCATGTTTGACATATTTTATTTGCCTTTTTATTGAGTGAGCATGTTGCTATGCATATTTTTCTCTTTCAAGGAAATCCGATTGTAGTTTATTTGGGTCTTATTTTTCTGGCCAATTGGATGTAGAAGAATGCCTAGGTACCCTCCCTAGCAATATATTCTATATCATCTCAAATTATTCATGCTTCATCACAAAATTTGAACAAGCTCATTTTCGGACCCTCTGGGTGAGGAGAACTCGGAGCCACCGATTTAACTATGGATGACATCCAAACCCTTCTAAGTATTTTTGGTGTGGCCAACCCATGCAAACTCGGTTTCACCAAAGGCGCTTAGACTGATCTGAATTCCAATCTCGGTACCACCAATTGGAAATTCCCGGAGTCACCGAGTTCCTCTACTCTAAGTAGTTATGAACTTCGTTGCCATTGATTCTTTCTTCTCATTGTCACCAGTACCACATGGGTATATATATACACGTGGTGGGACTTTGAAAATTTCTTCAAAACCTTCCACCCCTGTACCCCATTGCTACTATCGCCTAGGTCTTCAGACGTCGCCCTCATCTCAGCGCAGCCTCGCCGCCGGATTCCGTCACTGCTAACGAAAATCTTTGCCGCTGTTGTCACCGTAGAGGAGCTCCGCCAAGTTAGGGTAAAGCTCCAATCTCCTTTCCGTTCATTTTATTGATTCTTACGCAAATGGAATTGCCTTACTTATTTCCACCGTATGAATGTTTTTATCCTTGAGAAAATTCCTCTAGATTTTGAATGAAAAATTGTAGGGTTAGGTTTTGCAATGATCAATATCGGATCCTCTAATAAAAAAATTACGTCACCGATGTGGTTTCGACCACAACACAATGGGCTTCTCAGTGAAACTGAGAGGATCCTATCGGTGTCACCGAAATGAGATTTACGCATGAGCAACTTTGGAGAGACCAAAGCACAACTCAGTGAAACCGAGATGGTGTTGCTAAGTTTTTGTTGTTGCCTTGGAGCTTCCGAAATCCTAAACTCGATGGTTCTGACTTGCACATTGTGAAAACCTGAAACTAACTTGAGTTCAAATATTTTGCGAAAACATCTGAATTTATGATGCTCATCCATTCCACTCTGTTATATCTAATTCACAGGGTCAGTACTCAAGATGTCTACTTCGGATGGACAAAACAGGTCAGAGAATCCACATGATGACATGAGAAGTGGTAGAAGCCCTGATGAGGAGATCTATCATGAGGGAGAGAGGAGTTCTCCTAGTCTTCCAAACGCTGCATGCAACGAGGGTCAGAAGTAAGGGAAACTCATATGATCATGATGAGGAGGAGGATTTTGAGGTGCAAGAGGTGACCTCCAAGAAGTAGCCTGCCAAGAAAGAAAGAGGTGTCACAAGGAACATGCATGAGTCAACTGCTGCAAAGACGGGTATCTCTCTCACTTTGGAGAACCTTGGAGGGTCAAGGAGGACAAAAGTATTATCTAAGAAGCCAGGGAAAAAGAGTGAAAGGAAGAGAATTGGACATGTGGTAAGTAGACCCACTTTGATGTATGTGAATCCAAAGGAGGAAGAACGTGTTTCTAACCCTCCTCTTGTGAAGCAAAAGAAGTTGATGGCACATGCTATGCCTAAGAAGCTGCCCCAAAGACCAAGTCTGTTGCTGCACCCAAGCCTAAGGGGAGGACAATTAGAGATGTATCTGCAGCTGAGAAGAACAAGGCCCCGGTTCCTGAGAGAAATGATGATGATGATGATGATGATGATGATGCCATGGTACTTAAGAAACTAAGGCCCAGATTGTCTCAACACGATGATACTCATCTAATGGCTGAGAACATGAAGGGAAGAAAGGATCAATGTCAAAGGATACGGAGAATTTGGGATCCTTATGCCACAAGGAGGAAGACTGTCGTGGACCACCGATTCCGCACCAAGGAGCAACGAGATTTCTATGAGATTGTGCTTCTTGACAAGAGCCCAACAATCAACAACATGAGATATGTTGACTCAAATTACATTGTTGACAATGTTGATGACTTCCCCCATGTTCATGATATTTTTAAATTGATGGGCATCGACACATCTATTGGTAGGGAGATAATAGCTCGGACAGATGAACTCATTATGCAGTTTTACTCCATTGAGCACTTAACCGCTGATGGAAGGATTTTGTGGACGTGTGAGGGTATCAGGTACCAGTCTTCAGTTGATGAGTGGGCAAAACTCATTGGTTCCCCTGAGATTCGGGATGGAGATGCGGACGTATACGGAGAATCCAAGAAGGGCCACAACTCCATTGCCAACATGTACGCTCCCATTCCTAAGGAATACCTAAAGTACCACGAGCTTGTGTGAGTGTATTTATTGCTTGCTGGCCTTCCCACCTCCAATACTATTATGAGGTACGCATTGATGCCTAAGCCAGGAGACGAGAAGATGATACGAGGCTACTCTATCAATATGCTCCACCACGTCGATCAGAACATCAGGATTAGAGTGATGGTTCTCATCGCTGAGACCATCAAGAGGACTGCTGCTAACCAAAAGAGGTCTTGTGGATATGCACCATACATGAAGCTGCTCATAAACTTCAAGGTTGGGAGTACGGTTTATCTACTTGATTACCCACACCTGCCACTTCAGCCAGAGTTTGAAGGCAATGTCATGACGATGGACCCCTCCCATCCCACCTCATCTATAGCTCTCGCAGAGATAGAGGCTAAGGCCCAGGCAAAGGCAACTAGAGCAGCTAGTGCTCGTGTGCTCAAGATGAAGGACGATCAGATGTCCTATCTTGTTAGTGCCACACAAAGGATTGAGAAGAGCATAGCCAACCTTTTGAAGAACTAAGAGAGCCTGGAGTGGATCATGGAAACTAAGTTTCACACGCTGGAGGTCATGGTCAACGAGCTTACCACTACTGTTGAGAGTGTCAAGAAGGAGGTAGATGTAGTCAGTTTGAGTCCTGATGACGATGAAACCACTCTTCCCATGACTACCCAGTTCACAACGATGGACAGGTCGTCCGCAGTATACCAGCACCAGAATTGAGACCTTCAGTGTCTACATCCGCTGCCACTTCGATTGTTACACCTTCAGCTCCTCTAGTTTACACTCCACCAACCAAGCAAACGTCCTCATAAGCATTCACCAACGCTCTTCTCTCGACTCCGTTGTTGACCACCGGAGCAAGCATTTCATCACCCCGTGGAGGAGATCCAGCCCAGAGTGACGCTTAGCTCTTTATGTTTCAATCGTTTTGTAACTTTTCGCCAAAGGGGCGAATTGTAGAGATCATAGGGCTTCGTGTGTGTGTGTGTGTGTTGCATTTTGATTTGCTTCTCTTATTCTTTGATACATTTGGGTTGTACTTTTGCTCTCCTTGTGAATTATGGTTGACTCTACTATTGCCTATCCTTGTGGTATATGTCATGATCATTCACTTGTATGATTGGTGATGTGTTCATTGTAATTCGTTCATATCATTTATGCGCTCCACGAAGATTTATGTGACATGGAAGAGTAACCCATGATCCTAATCGATTGTGCATTTGCATTCAAAAGCAAATTCAAAATAATGCACAAATTTAGGGGGGGGGCTCTTGCTTATCACATACTTCTTAAGGAGACGATACTATGAAATGATTGTATCATTTATCGATGCTTTGATCTATATGTTGTCATCAATTACCAGAAAGGGGAGATTTAAAGCAAAACTTCTCCTTAGGTGGTTTTGGTAATTAAAAACAACATATAGTTCATTGAACTAATAACCTTATCAACTATATTTTAGGAAAGTTGAATGAATGGATAATCTAGGAATTGTGAGAAGGATCCCCTAAGATGCAAAGAACACCTATTGGCAGAAGCTCCAAGACTCAACATTTTGTTTTATGTGAGTTAATCACAATTGAGTCCATAGAAAATCCAATACTATTAAAAGGGATGAGGTACTGATAATGATCTAGTTTCTCAAGTGCTTAGAGATAATGTCCAAAACCCTAAACTACCAAAATTGGTGGAACCAAGTTCTCACTTCGGTCTCACCGAGTTATCCCCGGACAAAATCTATGCCAAACCCTAGAACCTCGGTAGAACTAAGATTGCATTCGATGGAACCGAAAAGCAGCGACCAACCTTGTGTGGTCGAGATTTTGAGTTTCAGAATTTCTGAGATTTCATTTTAGAAACCTCCAAAGTATTGGATCTGCCTAGGTTAAGTCAAATCAGTCTCAGTGAGATGTTTCATTCGGTCTCACCGAAAAGACAAAGTTAGGACATTTTGCACTAATCGGTAGCATCAAGTTTTAACTTCGGTGTCACCAAGTTGGGTAATAATATTGTAACGGTTGGATTTTTGGAGAAGGCTATAAATACCCCTCCACCCCGTCTTTTTCATATAGAGAGCACTCACAACGAACCAACACTTCCACCATCCATTTTCTAAGAGAGAACCACCTACTCATGTGTTGAGATCAAGATAGTCCATTTCTACCATATGCTTCTTGATTTCTAGCCTCCCCAAGTTGCTTTCCACCCAATCATCCTCTTCTACCAAGCCAAATTCTTTGAGAGGGTGATTAATTATTGAGGAGACTATCTTTTGAAGCACAAGAGCAAGGACTTCATCATATACACACCGTCCATTACCTTTTGGAGAGTGGTGTTTCCTAGATTGGTTAGGTGTCACTTGGGAGCCTTCAAACCATGTGCAGTTGAACCAAGAAGTCGGTGAGGGCAAGGAGATTGCCTACTTTGTTAAGATCTACCTTGAGTGAGGCTAGTCCTTTGTGGATGTAAGCCTTGGCGGAATAGACAAGGTTGATTCTTTGTGGACCCTTCATGGATGGAGTCCTCCATGGACTCGCACAACTATTACCCTCTGTGGCTTAAAGTCTGCATCAACGCGGACGCACGATAGCCCCACCTATAGAAACAACGCCAAAAATCTTTGTGTCTTTATTGGGTTTGATCTTCCTAACCCTCCTTTACTTACACTTGCAATGTCATTACTTTCATCTACAAAAGTCATAGACTTGCATGTGTAGGGTGTGCTAGACTTGGTAAAATCGATAAAACTTGCTTACTGTTAAAATTGGGAAAAGGTTACGTTAGAATTTGGTCAGGTAGTCTAATCAACACCCCTCCCCCTCTAGACATACTTTCGATCCTACAGTTTGGCCGCCCAAGAGAGCAAACGGTGATAAGTTCACGTACGCTTGCGAAGGCAATGATGGAAGTGCGGGAGATTATGTTCGTGGGAATCCAAGTGATAGAGGAGATGACAAAAATTTCCTTGATGATGACTGCAATCATATGACCTCTACTCCTATAAAGAAATCTTATGGTAACCGACCCAATGTCTCTCAAGTGGCCGCCATTTGGGTGACTGGGGAACAATATCCGCCACCCCAAATTCCACCAAAAAAAGAATCGGGTGGCTGCAATAGTTGACAACCTAAAAAGGGATAAGTAATTGTATCGAACACGTCGGGGGATATTGAGGAAAAGAAAAAGCCATGGGAGAGCATAAAGGAAAATGAAAGTTTTAGTGAAACGGAATCGGCGGGTTCCCTTATGGAACCTGTCTAGTCAGAGTGAAAATCTTGAGCTAGAACTACCATAGAATGTGCAAATCCTTAGCAGTTCGTGCAGTCTTCTGGATCCAGTGGCAATGTAAACTAGATGTGTTATTTCTATTTGAGATGCATCTGAGTAGAGCTAGCGTAGAAAATCACAAGAAATGTTTGGTGTTGGTCTGGAATGATGAGGATGTGAGGGTTACATCCTTTGAGGTTCACTGAAATTACATTTATATACTTATTGATGAAACCATGGCTATATGGTCACTAGTAGAAAAAGGGACTTTTGTCCCGGTTCATAAGGTCCTTCTGTCCCGGTTTCGGAACCGGGACAAAAATTTCGTTACTAATGCCCTTTGCCTTTAGTCCCGGTTCTTACACGAACCGGGACAGATGGGCCTCCACGTGGCTGCTGCAGCCAGGCCAGGCAGGGGGACCTTTCGTCCCGGTTGATGACACCAACCGGGACCAAAAGGCATCCACGCGCCAGCACCTGGCTGGAGCTGAGGTTTTTTTAAAGGCACTGGTTTAGGGGTTAATTTAGGTTGTTATTAGCTAGCTAATAGATAAAAGTGTCCTCTCTTATATATCTCCGTGCTTGGTCATCCGTCGTGCTTTCTTTTTTACATCTTTTTTACACTATATCATTTCATATCATTTTCGTCGAATGGCAATAGTATTCTACTCGATCATCTAACAACTCATCATCAACTTAATCATATACGAAGTTATCATATGATACACATAAAATAAAACAGAGAAACATCATAATATATATAGTCATCATATGCATCATGCATCCTAATTAATTGATCATGTCAATTAATAATATAAACTAGAATAACTTGTCTCTCGTAAGACCTAGTCCTCGCTCTTAGATATAATGTCATAAAACAGAATAACACCTATGGCTCCATGATGAATCACAGAGATCTAACGGTCTCCAGCTTGTGGCTTGCGAACCTTCTTTATTTCTCTCCATGCGTCAATTTGGAGTCTTTTTATCTTGATTTGAAGTTAATCAAGTATGGAGCATAGAACTCAGCCCTCAGCGGGCTTCTAATTCTCATTCGACCTTCTGGGTCCATTAACGGAGGCACTACATCATGTGGCAGTTGTTGTTGAAGAACATAATAATAACCTAGTTAGCAATGTAATCAACACCATTTATGCAATAGTGGAGCGTACTTAATTAGGAAACTCTTACCAAGACATTTCGGCGAATGTCATCTGGACTCAACCTATGCGCTAGTGGCATGTAAAATGAATAATTTTGGCCAATTCCAAAATGATACGGGAAGGTATCCCTAGAAGCCAGAACACCAACAACAAGAAAGTGGAGAAGATGGTCCTTCTCCTCCCAAGTTAGATGTGATCCATACGTGTAGTGTGTCGTGTCAATTAATTTTCGTAATTCAGTCGAAGCAATGAAATAAGATGTAAATTATAATTTAACAAATTTAGTATATAGATGAACACCAACTATTTCTAAATATAAATGCAAATTACTTCACATGGAGGTAAAACGGGAAGCATATCATCGACAACCACCCAAATTTTGTAATAATTTAATGTTTCAAAAATACTTCGAAATTTTGTAATTGTCCACAAGATGTGGGCATTATATAAACCATTCAAAACGACCACATGTGATACGATCATTCAAAGGACAATTTGGGTTGTTGTTGTTGTTTGTACAACATGTAACATGATATAATTATAACTATGGCCCAATAACTAGGAACCTGCAACTTGTGGCCAAAGTTTTAATAGACGATGAACACCACATGACATGTAAAATGCGAGAGGAAAACAGGTTGACTACAACAACTATTTATAAATATAAATGCAAATTACTTGACAAATATGGTTGAGGAACTCACATGGAGGTAAAACAGGAAGCATATCGTCGACAACCACCCAAATGTCGATGTTGTCTGGCATATTATCTTCAGGACGAAGATCGAAGGTGATTTCCATTCCCTTCTGAAATCCATATGCCTTGCAAAGATCTTCCCACTTTGAGCACCCAAATTCTATTTGAAAAACTAACTTAAATACTTGGGTAACAAATGTGTGACCATGTATAGTCCTCAGCTTAGCGCTCCTCATCTCAATCTCTTGTGGTCTTCGAAACCGAGCCTCTCCAACACATATCTTCTTGCATGGCAAGGGAGGTACATATCGTCGTTCTCGTCAAGCTTCATGCTGAAGAACCTATCGTCTCGCAGGTGAGGCATGTCGCACATACCCCGAGAGTAGCCGCAATATTCACACTCGCAATATCCATCGTCAGACATTTCCTGTTTTAATGTGGTAAATGTGTGTAAACAACAATATAATCGTGACACACTATATATATCGAAAGAATTGAACATCTATATATAATAAATCTTCATGCTCGCATCATGCATCATCATATATAACAACAAGTCCTACTAATTAATCATCATCATACATAGTTAAATAAAATGTCCTACTAATTAATCATCATCATACATAGTTAAATAAAGTGTGTCACGATTATATATAACAACAAGTCGACGTCGATGCGGGAACTACTTCAACAATAATATCACCAAAAAATATCATATTCAACAATAATATCACCCAAAAAAATGCATATTCAACAATAATATCACCAAAAAATCACCAATAATATGAACATATTCGATCTTTGCATCTATATGAACATACAAACATGCATATTCACCTTTTGACATATTCGATCTTTGCATATATATGAACATACAAACATGCATATTCAACAATAATATCACCAAAAAAATCTTTTAACAGAAAAAATAATCTTTGCTCACGGCGACGGTGTCGGGGACGGCGACGGCGAGGTGCGGCGCGGGGCGGGGCGGCGCGGCGACGGTTGACGGTGAGGTGTGGCGCGGGCCGGCGACGGGCAGGGGCCGGTGGAGTCGCGGCGCACGCGGCGCGGGGCGGGGGGCGGAGACGGCGTCGGGGCGGCGCGGGGCGACGACGGCGACGACGAGGCGGACACGGAGACGGCGAGAAAAAGTCGGGGCAGCCCGGCGGCGTCGGGATCGAATGGAGAGAGGGGGAGAGATCAAAATTTCTAAACTGTCACTTATATAGCCCCACCTTTAGTCCCGGTTGGTGGCACCAACCGGGACCAAAGGTCTCTTTTCAGCAGCCCGACGGGCGGGAAGTAGAGGCATTGGTACCGGTTGGTGGCACAAACCGGGACCAAAGGCCTCTTTTCAGCAGTCCAAAGGGCGGGAAGCACAGGCCTTTGGTCACGGTTGGTGGAACCAACTGGTACTAATGCCCCCCTTTAGTCCCGATTGGTGCCACCAACCGGGACCAAAGGCCTTGCGCGGTGCGGTGTTATGTTTAGTCCCACCTCGCTACCCGAGAGGGGGTTGGAGTGGTTTCTAAGCCCTCCCGAATCAACCACTTCGAGCTCATCTCTACTGCAGGCTTACGGGCCTAAAATCACTCTCTGTGCTTGTGGGTCTATTGGGCCTACTGCGGGCCTACATCCTGGCTCTAGTAATGGGTTTCTAGTCATATGCAGACCGTGGTGGCCCTCTAAGTGGCACTTTTTAAAAAAAATCCTGTTTTTTTGCTTTCTTTTTTGTTTCTAATTACTTATTTATTTTCTTTTACGATAATTCTTTTTGCTATTAAAGTTTGTAACAAAATTATAATTACTTATTTATTTTCTTTTATGATAATTCTTTTTGCTTTTAATGTTTTGAACAAAATTCTAATTACTTATTTATTTACTTTTATGATAATTCTTTTTTCTATTAAAGTTTGTAACAAAATTCTATATAATTTTACTTTCAATAATAGTAGAGGTTTATAAAAGCTTTTTAGTTGATTCCTTTATTTTAATTTTTTCCCAGTTTTTTGGCTTTCTTTTTTGTTTCTAATTACTTATTTATTTTCTTTTACGATAATTCTTTTTGCTATTAAAGTTTGTAACAAAATTCTAATTACTTGTTTATTTTCTTTTATGATAATTCTTTTTTCTTTTAATGTTTTGAACAAAATTCTAATTACTTATTTATTTTCTTTTATGATAATTCTTTTTGCTATTAAAGTTTGTAACAAAATTCTATATAATTTTAGTTTTAATAATACTAGAGGTTTATAAAAGCTTTTTAGTTGATTCCTTTATTTTAATTTTTTCCCAGTTTTTTTGCTTTCTTTTTTGTTTCTAATTACTTATTTATTTTCATTTACGATAATTCTTTTTGCTATTAAAGTTTGTAACAAAATTCTAATTACTTATTTATTTTCTTTTATGATAATTATTTTTGATTTTAATGTTTTCAAAAAAATTCTAATTACTTATTTATTTTCTTTTATGATAATTCTTTTTGCTATTAAAGTTTGTAACAAAATTCTATATAATTTTATGATAATTCTTATATATTACTTTAATGATAATTTTTGTTTATAAGCCCTCAGTGTAGAGACGATGAAGGGAGAAGCACAGTGCTCACCTGCACGTTGGCCTGAAGAAGACCATGAAATTGAAAACCATTTGAAATGAACTCTGAAAAGGTTCCAAGTTGGCATGGTATCATCATTTCATCCACATAACATATGCAAGAAAGTTGAGAGGGTTACGGCAAAAATTGGATGCACTTCGTGGACAAACCGGACAATCTCTTTGGAAGTATGAGGGTTTCATACGGAAACTCGTCTTTTACAAAGGGATTTCATTTTTTTGAACTTATTTGAACTCCATAGTTTTTATGTGTTCAAAATGCACCATTCAAAGCCACATCATCAATTTATAACCCTTTCGGACTTCATTTGTTATTTTTCATGCATTTACTGATTATTTTGAGCTATAAGACCATGAAATTGAAAAGCATTTGAAATGAACTCTGAAAAGGTTCCAAGTTGGCATGGTATCATCATTTCACCCACATAGCATGTGCGAGAAAGTTGAGAGGGTTACGACAAAAACTGGACGCACTTCGTGTACAAAACGGACAATCTCTTTCGAAGTATCACGGTTTCATATGGAAACTCGTCTGTTACAAAGGGATTTCATGTTTTTGAACTTATTTGAACTCCATAGTTTTTATGTGTTCAAAATGCACCATTCAAAGCCACAACATCAATTTACAACCCTTTCTGACTTCATTTGATATTTTCATGCATTTACTGATTATTTTGAGCTATAAGACCATGAAATTGAAAAGCATTTGAAATGAACTCTGAAAAGGTTCCAAGTTGGCATGGTATCATAATTTCACCCACATAGCATGTGCGAGAAAGTTGAGAGGGTTACGGCAAAAACTAGATGCACTTCGTGTACAAAATGGACAAACTCTTTCGGAGTATCACGGTTTCATACGGAAACTCGTCTGTTACAAAGGGATTTCATTTTTTGAACTTATGTGAACTCCATAGTTTTTATGTGTTCAAAATGCACCATTCAAAGCCACATCATCAATTTATAACCCTTTCGGACTTCATTTGTTATTTTTCATGCATTTACTGATTATTTTGAGCTATAAGACCATGAAATTGAAAAGCATTTGAAATGAACTCTTAAAAGGTTCCAAGTTGGCATGGTATCATCATTTCACCCACATAGCATGTGCGAGAAAGTTGAGAGGGTTACGGCAAAAACTGGATGCACTTCGTGTACAAAACGAACAATCTCTTTCGAAGTATCACGGTTTCATACGGAAACTCGTCTGTTACAAAGGGATTTCATTTTTTTGAACTTATTTGAACTCCATAGTTTTTCTGTGTTCAAAATGCACCATTCAAAGCCACATCATCAATTTAAAACCCTTTCTGACTTCATTTGTTATTTTTATGCATTTACTGATTATTTTGAGCTATAAGACCATGAAATTGAAAAGCATTTGAAATGAACTCTGAAAGGGTTCCAAGTTGGTATGGTATCATCATTTCAGCCACATAGCATGTGCGAGAAAGTTGAGAGGGTTACGGCAAAAACTGGATGCACTTCGTGTACAAAACGGACAATCTCTATCGAAGTATCAGGGTTTCATACGGAAACTCGTCTGTTACAAAGGGATTTCATTTTTTGAACTTATTTGAACTCCATAGTTTTTTGTGTTCAAAATGCACCATTCAAAGCCACATCATCAATTTACAACCCTTTCTGACTTCATTTGTTATTTTTCATGCATTTACTGATTATTTTGAGCTATAAGACCATGAAATTGAAAAGCATTTGAAATGAACTCTGAAAAGGTTCCAAGTTTGCAGTGGTGACAATTTTAACACAACACATGATATCCATTACATCTAGGGCACAACATTACATTTGTTCAAGTTCACAACAGTGCACAAATGATAGAATTACATCTAGGGCACAACACACTAGCAGAAACATAACACACACACACTTCCACTTAATTGGTTTGCTTAGATCAAATAGAAACTAAACTAGCCACAATGATGATGCCAAGAACAAAGAGAAAACCCATTGTTTCCATGAGCTCATTCCTTTTCTGCAACTTCAATTGCATTTTCTTGTTTTCATTGTTCAGATCCATAACCTTCTTCTCCATCCTACTAGCTTTGATCCAACTACGTTCAAGTCCACCATGGAGCTCCTCAAAAGCTTGCCCCACTAGCTCAGTGGGAGGGGGGTCAATCCAAACAACCAATCACACTCATCAGGAAGTTGTTAAATAAAAGTTCACATAATTAGGTGAAATTCATAACTTTGCAATAAATCGATGAAACCAGAGTACCAAATGATGTTTTGAGGAATTACATCGAGTGGACAACCCAAAAACCTTCTTCGCGTGCTTGCTCCATCCCAAGAAACACGGCGAGCGGGAATTAGCCCATGCCCCGGGCAACGGTGATTCGAGCGCTCCTCAAGGCCGTAGAAACTTGGATTGGGAATGAAAAATTCGGATTGGAACTTCACAATCCTGCAGCCATCCACCTACGAGCCAGAAAGGCACATATTACGGCCCATCCCGCGAGACCCTAGATGAGAAATCCCTAAATCCAATGTGAACCGAAAATCCAAATCGACTTACCTCACTGTCTGCGGAGGAGCTTGCACACGACATTGCGGACGTACACATGGACGTGCCCCAGCGGTGAAAACGGGGACGGGGCATGACGGACCGCTAAATCTAGACAAATCTCGGGAAAAATGGAGCTCCGAGGTCGAGCTTCGAGAGGAGAAAGCTTAACTAGTGTGGCTCGGGCATTTCATCGAACACCTCATGTGCATAGGAGGTAAGCTAGAGCACCCAAATGCCCTCCCCTCGCTTGCCAGAAAAAAACAGAGTGCTCTGCCGCGGCGATGGGTATATATAGGCAAATTATTTGTCTCGGTTCGTGGCATAAACCGGGGCTAAAGCCCCCCTTCTAAACCAGTTCAAGGCATGAACCGGTACCAATGGATGTGGGCCAGGAGCGCGGCCCATTGGTCCCGGTTCGTGCCTAGAACCGGGACAAATGGGTCCACACGAACCGGGACCAATGCCCACGAGGCCCCGGCCGGCCCCCTGGGCTCATGAACCGGGACTAATGCCCCCCATGGGTCCCGGTTCGTGAAGAACCGGGACTAATGGGCTGGCCAGGCCCGAACCAAAGCCCTATTTTCTACTAGTGGGTGAAACCGAGGCCAAGTACACTTGACATAGGATTATATGTATGGTCTTTGTTAGATGCTATCTTTGCTATGGATTGTGGTGGGATTTAGTGTAACCTTACATGAGAATAAAATGCAGCAAGAGTGTCAGTCTTTAGCCTCAAAGTTGTATGCACGTTTATAAGGATGCTTTATATGTATGTGATGTCGAAGATATTGGCTTCCATAGTGTCATATTTACTTGGCGAACTGGATGTATACGAGAGAGATTATATCGTGCAATGGCTAAACAAGTTAAGCGTGTTTGATTTGGAGTAATTTCAGGATGGGTGATCGATTGGGAAAGGTGATCCTGGATGCGCATGAGTGAGGACAAAGTAAGCAGAAAAAACTAGTGTTGATGTGTGGGCCTAGTCTAGATCCCGTTAGACATAATGGGGCGTTAGAGTGTCAATGAAGAAATTTATTTGTGGAGTAGTGACATATTATTGTTATCAATGGCCTTAGTGGAATTTAATCATGATAGTTCCATTTTGCTATCTTTTGAGTCTATATGTCGTATTATGACATTGTCCAACAATTATTATAATCAAATCACATACTAAAGATGTGTAGTTAAAAGTTTACTCTTGATATTATGTAAATAAAGTTATATATTTATATATGTCTTTTCGAGAAAACGTTCAACATTACTAAGTTTCGGATTCTTGATAGTGTTCCAATGGTATATTATTTCCCTCATTTCAACACACTTAAAACAACCACGTTGGAAACCAACTTTCATCAAATTCGAATTCAAATTTAAACCATAAATAATTAGAAAAATCTTCCAATAGAAAAGAGTTGCGCATTTCCATAGCTTTCCAACACCATATCATTTGCGTCAATCCGACAAACCGTTTGCACAAAAGCGCAAAAATATGTTTCGCGTGGAATTTCACCGTTTTCAAATTACTTTTAAATCATACAGATTTTGAAAAAATAATCCATATATGGAAGGTGCGGATTTTTACCAGATTTTCAACGCCGTCTCATTTGCTCAATTCCGACAAATTGTTTGAAAATTAACGCCAAAATACGATTCATGTTTTTGGTTTTGAAAACAAGGGGTTTTCAAAACTGCTCCAAAACCATGATTATTTTTGCTATGACTGTAATATATATTTCAAGAGCTTTCCAATGATATATTATGCGCCCCTTTCCGACGAGAAAAATTTATGATTTTTTTTTTCAAACTAAAGAGGATGATTAGTTAAACGAAATAACAACATAGCTCGAAGCATATGATTCACCCGTTCGTGTATGTGCCACGCTTTACACATACATAGATATGATATATATGGTCTTAACACTTGAAGACCCATGTCGTCGAGCTCGTCATAGGGCCTTGCTCAGAGCATAGGATTCACCGGTTCTAAGATGAAAGCCCTTATTTGATGATTGCTACATCAAATATGCAATCAAACACACGGTCCCAGACTAGGCTGGTCGATTCTTGAGGCCGACTTGACTACTGTAGTGACATTTTTCTCTTTCCTGTGTTTTTCTACTTAGTTTTCAAAAAATTATGGGAAAATATTTTAGGTTTTTTTTGACATTTTCTAAACATTTAAGAAACGCGAACATTGAAACCCTTTAGAATCTTTGGTAACACTTCTGTACATTTTTTGAAATAGGCGACTAGTTTTAGGAAAATGTGCTCATTACTACAAATTAGAGAACGTTTTTCAGAAAATAATAAAAATAATTTTAATGTGATCATGTTCTGAAGTTTCTTGAACCTTTTCTGAAAAAATACAAATGGTTTTTGAAAAGTTGAACATCTTGAGATTAACCACTTCTTTCCATCAAATTGAAATAATTTTTGAATATGTGAAACATTTTTGACAAAACTTGGACAACTTCCAAATTTTTGGAAAAAGAGAAAACAAGAAACGAGTTACTTTTCGTGGAGGCACGAATTATTTTTCATGAGAGGCACGGTCATGTCTGTCGAAAAGGAAAAATACGTGCTCGCTTACAACGAGTATAGCTTTCGTCTCGCCTTAATTAGTAAATTGGAAAGATGTATGTAGACAGTAATTCGTGAACATTATATCTCGCTTGCAGCGAGTATAGCTTCGGTCTCACCTGAAGGTTATTCTTCCCCGATGTAATTAGGCTGACCCGATTCAGTTTTCTCCGTACAGCTCCCTGCATTTGATCATTAGATGTAGCTTCGTTTTACTGGTCCCTTTTTTTGTCCTTTTTAGGTTTCCCTTCTTTGTTTCTCTCTCGGGTTTAATTAT
This sequence comes from Hordeum vulgare subsp. vulgare, assembly GCF_904849725.1. Taxonomy (NCBI): domain Eukaryota; kingdom Viridiplantae; phylum Streptophyta; class Magnoliopsida; order Poales; family Poaceae; genus Hordeum; species Hordeum vulgare. The sequence goes on along the minus strand of NC_058524.1, from coordinate 461,307,824 downwards.
TCTTCACCAATTTTCTTCTTTGCACTTTATTGTTCTTTGCCTCTTTGGCGGTTTTCTTATATTTTCCCTTTTTCTTTGGTGCACTTCAGTTTTTCTATTTCTTTCTCACTTTATTCAGGCTTTCCTTTTTCTTCCATTCTAGTTCAGTTTTGTGCATTTTTATGTTTCTTTATCGGTTTGTATAATTTTTTCGACACATGTCTATTTTTTACGTGTATAATGTATGTTTTCACTCTACATGTGAAACTATTTTTAATAAACCTCATACATTCCTTAAATGTACATTTTTTGTTTAAAATATGTTTTGAACCCTTTTTGTTATATGTTCAATATTTTTTCAAATAGATGCATAACAGTTTTTGATGGTAATGAATATTTTGATCAAACAATGAGAACTTTTTTTACATTGTATAATTTTTTTGAAAAAGTTCTCGGACATTGTTCTTGGAAATACAAGAATATTTCTTTTTAAAACTCTATGTATATTATTTAATGGCATAATTGTTTTCTCAAACAAGTGAATATTTTCTTACATTGTATAAACATCGTTCTTACTGTTCTAACATTTTCTTGAAACTCTAGAATTTTTCTTTAAATGTCATCTACATTATTTTGTTTGGTATGAAACACTATTTTATACCACACAAACAAGTTTTTACGGCTTACATTTTTTATGATGTAGATTTTTATTTCAATACATATTTTGAACACATTTTTAAAAGTTTTTTAAATATAAGGTCACATATATTTTTAATGATAATACTTGTTTTCGTACAACTATGTGATTTTTTACATTGGATAAACATTTTTGAAGTGTTAGATACATATGTTTTGGAAGACAGGAACATTTCACTGAAAATGTCACATACATTGTTTTAAATGGCAAGGAACAATTTCTTTATACTACACAAACCATCTTTCTTACATTGTATAGCCATTTAAGTAAATCATATACATTTGTTTTTGACAGAACCTTTTTTAGTTTAGTTATACTATGGGAACAATTTTGAAATTCATAGATTTTAAAGCTTTCCAAGTAAATTCAAGTTTTGTAAATATATTTATTTAAATAAAAATAAAAATAAGAAAAGGAACAAATGAACGTAGCGTTACATCAGCGCGGGGACCCACGTCCCTACTGGGGTGTCCGACCACCGACTCCCTGTGTTGAGCTCGCGGAAGCTCCTATTCAGGGCTATAGGCGCCCATTTGAGAAGGGCGCCTACAGCAACCCGCAGTAAAACACGGCTCATTAAGGATTGTATATGGGGTTTTCAATATGTTCTTGAAAAAAACATGTATTTATTAAGAAATGTTTGTCGGTTTAAAATGTTCACAAAACCCGAAAAAAGAAAGCAAATAAAAAAGTTCAGCGTATTGCAAAAACAATCACAATTTCTTTAGTAAATTTTAAAGAAGTTCATTGAATTGAAAAAAGTTCACAAATATTTAAAAATTTGATCCATTTTAAAATAGATTCACCAATTTTCAGATAAAATATTATAAATTTGAAAAAAGTTCATTGAACTAAAATAGGTCACAAATCTTTAACAGGTTCATCGATTTTAGAAAAGGTTTATCGATTTTTACAAAAGTATTCATCAATTTTTTTTAGAAGTTCATCGATTTTCAAAAAAGTTCCTAGATTTTTCAAAAAATGCTCGTCAAAATTGAAAAAAGGTCATTGATTTGCAAAAAAAATGTTCTTTTAGAAAAGGTTCATCCAAATTGAAAAATGTTGTTTTTATTGAAAAATGAAACATATAAATAAAAATAAAATAAAAAAGAGTAAAGAAAAAAAAAGAACGAACAGAAGACTGTCCTGAAAAAACCTAAAAAACCCTACCTAGGAAGCTTTCAAAAACTTCACAAAACCTAAGAAAGTTATCTCCTGTTAGAACCTAGACTAGATGGGCCGATCCATTTACAAAGGTTCACGCGTAAATAAACAAACTGTACTTTAACCGACGCGTGCAGCATCAAATAGAAATTGCCCTCGCTATATACCCCTAAAAAATTCTATCTCGCTATAATAGCGATAACTGGACGAGCAGTTGGTTTTCCACGTACTTGGCATTTAACTAATGGCCCCGTTTGGGCTGATGTATGTAACAACTTTTTAAATCACACGAGGTGTTTCGTTCGGCCAGGATCACCATCCAACAGCCGGGTTCAGACACACATGATGATGGAATGATATGATCTCATTGAAAAAAGGACCATATAAAAACGTAGATGAAATAGAAAACATTTTTGAAAAAGGTGTAATAGCACCCGGGTGCCTAGGCACCCTCTATAAACAGTAAAAAAAAAGTTCAGAAAAATCTTAAACTCTACAACATATAAAATGATCAAACTCTGTAGGTTCTACAAGTTTTCATGTCAAAATATAATGTAAAGAAAGGTGTACAAACAAGTTTCAGATTTCACTGCTAAAAGAGCTCAAAATTTGAAGTACTAAATAGTTTTTCCGTGTAAAGCTCCTTGGCACGAAAACTTGCAAGCACCTAGAAAGTTTAATCATCTTTGATCTTGCAAAGTTTATTTTTTTTTGATTTTTTCTATTTGTTTTGATGTTGCTGTTTATAAAGGGTACCTAGGTACCCGAGTGCTGAAAATCCACTCTCAACATTTTTCCCCACTACGTGGACATAGTTGGAAAGGTTGAAATAAATCTAGAAGCATGCTAGTAATAGAATTCTGATGGGTTGGTTCCACCGCAAGAAACCTAAATATCGCACCTCAGATCCATTACAACTGTTTCGTTTCCAACTTGCTTCATTCCCCTCTCCGTGCTCTCAAGCAAGGCGAAGAGGGAAGCGACCAAGTCCTTGTCGTCCTCCGGCCGTCCGGCCCGTGAATCCCTCTGTCCTTCGTCCGTTGCTCCAGCGACAGCGGTAGGAGTGGGGGATTCTGGTGCTTCATGCTTGGCTGATAGGTAGCCTAGGGTTAGTTTCTTCTGGATAGTTGCGTCTTTATGGTGACGGCGATGCTACGTAGATTAATGTGTTCCCTGCTCTGGCCCGTCGCGATGCTTCTTCTCTGGGAGGCGTTGAGGAGCGAGTGGAAAGCATCCTATATAGATCTGTGCTGTCTACTGATCCATGTGGTGGTGATGGTTTTTGGAAATGGCTTATTTTGGTACTCGTTTAGGGGGAGATGTTGGCAGGCAATTCGGTGACGCAATTTTTAAGCATTTATAAAATTACCCAAAAGCTTACGCCCACACGTGTGGGCATTTGCAATTTGTCCACACGTCTTCATTATCACTCATTTTGCCACGTTAAAACAGATGACATCAACGGAAAACTTTTTTGTTTTTTGGCTTAAAAATGTTATATCTTCTAATTAAAAAATTGAATCAAGAATCCATTTTCACCGTTAAATCCGTCTCGATGAGATCTTCAAAACTAGATTCCATGTTGATATGTTTCGATGACATTTTCTTTGGGCAACAGTTTTCATGATGTTACACTGTAGTAGCCATAGTGTTTACACTAAAGTTGTCATGACATGTTCTATCTATTTTTTCTTCTCGATTTAAAGATATAGGTATATTTTCAACTACGTTTTACGGTAATTTTATTAATTCATTATGACAATTTTTAGTAATTAACCATGGTAAATTTAATGCATGGATCATGACAATTCTTTACTAATCTATCAAAATTTACTTTTAAAGGTAGAAGAAAAAAAATTCCTGAAACATATAATGGCAACTTCAGTGTAAACACCATGGCAATTCATGTGCAATAGACATGGCAACTTTTAACAAAAACAAAGTCGTCGAAACATATTGATATGAGATCTAGTTTCGAAGAACTCGTCGCGATGGATTTAATGATGAAAACGGATCTTCAATCGAATTTTTCATTTAAGAGATAAAACATTTTAAAAAATGGAAATAAAAAAGATCTCCCACATGCATGCATACGGTGACATGCGCAATCTATTTGTTATAGCCGTGTGGGCGGATGTTGCTCCCATCACACGTGTGGTCGTTATCGCGGTCCTAAAATTAAGGCATAATGCATGTACGCAACCTAGAAACATTGTAATATTTTAAAAATAGTTGTTGAGTGAGAACCCTAAACTTATTCATTTTTTCAATCCCGATATTTTTGAATGTTTATAAAATTGGTTAAAATTTTGATTCAAGTTATATTCAAAGCTTCAGCCACAAAAAAAAGTTTTTTCTTTTGAGAAATACGGTCCTCAGGCACTTTATTTATTGAAAGACCGTACATAATCTGAGTGCACAACCGCACTCAGAATGTCAGAGATAACATCAAATGTTACAATGCATTTCAGTGGAGAGACCTTGCTTGCTAGCACATGAGCTGCTTCATTCACTTCTCTTCCACTGAACTTTAAATCGAATCCCCGGAAGAACGAGAGATATGAGGACATCTCTCTAAAGATTGAACCACAAACTGATCGGTGCCTTCCTGTATTCCAGTCATCTATCACTGTTTTGCAGTCAAAAATAACCTCAATTCTAGGCCACCCTCTTTCCTTTGCTAGTACTATAGCATCTCTACATCCCAATGCTTCGCTTACGTATGGGTCAGTAATACCAACATATGGACTACGGCCGCAAAAAAAAGTTATATGCAAAGCTTCACCAAGTATTTCAAAACTTTTGAGTGGGTGCACGCCGACAAGAAGGCGCCCCGAGACACACGAGGTTGAGCAAGGATCACTTCGAGATTTGCGGTGATTAGTTTCGAAACACGCAGGGTGGCAGACAAGCGGAAACAGCAAAGTTGCACATGACTCCAAGCGCCCCATTTGTTCCATCCGCGGATCTGCCGCTGATGGCACTGGATTACACGGGGATCAGGGCTGTACGAAGGAGATATCGCCTGTCTAACGAGCATCCAGGCAACAGCAGGGTGAAGGCGCAGAAGATCTGCATCTAACGGAATATGTTTGCCTGCGTTCGCGGCGGGTCTTCAGCTAAGGCAGTGCTCATGCACAGGCTAGAGACAAACCCAAAATTCAGAGAAAGTACAACACATAGGAAGTCCACCACGAAACTACTAGAGCTGAGCGAGCGCTGAGCTGCAGAGCTTAGTTAATTAGGGTATGGACAGGGGTCTCTGGGCTCGATCTCTGAGTCCCATATGCTTTATTTAGTCCAATGTGGGCTAAAACAGTACCACTGGTTAACTAGTTAATTAAAAACTATTGGTTGTCATCTAGAGTTTAGGAGGGGGATGTCTGTGCCCTCCTGCTCTATCCTGCTGCATTTTATTCTCTCTGTATTTTAATCGTGTTGTAGATTCGATTTCGACAGGCTAGGGGTATTATACTTTGCTCGCTATTATTGCTGAGACCACCTCTACATCCATGCGCAAACATTCTTTTAACTGTATTAATTTCAACTGAAATGACTAAAATAGTTCTGTTTCATTTGAGGCTCAAGATGTAGTAGGGCTGAACTGCTGATATAGTCAAAAGCGGTGGTATATCATTTCATTAAGGTTCGAGAGTACCTGCTTTCACTTTCTTATGTTTCGTAGATATCTTAGTCATTGATATGTATCTTCCTGAGCATCACACTATTAATCCAATTGCAAATCTAGCCTTTGACTCCCTCGGTTCCTAAATATAATTTTTTTAAAGATTTCAATTTGGATTACATATGAAGCAAAATGAGTGACACTACACTTTAAAATATGTCCATATATATTCATATGTAATTTATCGAAAAAAAGTTTCCCCCGCTTTGTATTACAAAGCAACCAACTCCGAAACATCCAACGATAGATGCTGGGGCGGAAACAACACATGCTCGCCCAAAAGAAACAACAGAGAAAGCGTAACAGAAACAAATGCCGACAACGGCGGATCAACAAAAACGGAACAGCCTTGCGACCGCTGCGCCCACTGATGAACACCCACCAAGCTCCTAGACTCCGAGACGCCGATACCAATCAACACCTCCAAGAAGGGACGCGGCGATGACGACGCTGCTGCTAAGGGTTTTCCCCGGTACGCGGCGAGGGAATAGGAAGGGTAGCCCCGACGCCCTCCAGGGAGGTCTGGCGGCCCTCGCAGGCGCCACCGCGACGGTGTCGACCAGACTGACAGGGATTTCTCGTGATCCCGACCTCCACCTCACGCGCATAGGAACCCACCACCAAACCGACCACCACCCCGTGCCAACACGAACTTGAAGCTTCCCACGTCGTCTCACCACAGGAACGCGAGGAGGGCCTGCACGACAAATAAGAGGAGTCGGGACTAGAGGCAACACCATCGTCGGCACGCAGGACTTCCCAACCTCCACCGTCAACGACGGTAACCGACCGGACGCAATAGCAGTAGCAAACCAGGCCCGTGGCCACAGGCCCGGCCGGGACTGCATATGCCCGTAAAGCTCCCACCTTCGCACTGCAGAAAGCACGCCGTCTGCGACGCGACCCCCAGTCCATGCAACAGCTCCTCACCTCCGCACAGAAAGCATCATAGCCACGGCAACACGACGAGTCCGCCCCACCGCCAAGTGGAAGCAACACCACGCTCACCACCGGCCACCTCCACCAAGGCGCCGGTCCGCCATCTGCCTAGCTGCACTACCGCCGCGCGCCCGCGACGGAGGTGACCAACCGCAGTCGCTGAGAGCCCGAAGCCGGACCCCAGCTACCACCCACGCCGACCGTGGCCCGCGCCGCCTAGGTGGTTCGGCCGTCAAGCCGCCACTGGAACCCGCCTCCGCACGCCCCACCATGGCCGCCGCCGCGCCACCGGGGGATCTGCAGCAGAGGCCACGAGAGCAGCCACCACGACCGAGAGGCAGCCACCCGACGCCTCAACGCCGGCCGCACAGGGGGGCAGGGCCGCGCTTGTCGGGCCAGATCCAGGCCGGATCCACGCCCACGCCGCCGCAAGGGAGCCCCCCACTCGGCGCCACAGCGGGCCGCCGCGCAGTCGCCGCGCCGTGAGCCGACGCCCCACCACCGCGGCGCAGCACCTGGCACCACACCGCCGCCGGGAGCCGCCGCCGCCGCACCATCGGGCCCCGCGTCCGCCTGACGCCTTTGCCTATTGGAATCTCTAATAGGATTTGTATTGAGGAATAGAGGAAGTATTAAATACTATAATTACAGAGTATCATGTGATACCATGGTTTTAGAAGCTAACGTACAACTCTTGATAACACCGTTACAATATAGTGTTATTAATAAAAAACTAATTATATATAAATAACATGTATCTACCGTCCAACAAAAAATTCAACTCCAAATTCTAACCAAAGCTCAAAATGTATATAAAAGATATAAATATGACAGTGGGTACAATATAAGTAATGTTTCATGTTCTATACACAATTGCAATTTGTTTAATATCTTGAAGTGGTATCCTAAACATATCTTGAAGTGTGTTTGTTAGACTTTGTATAATAGCCCAACTGTGTAATCCATACTATATTGGTATAGGACTTGATTTTAACATTGTACATCATTATATATATATGATAGGCCACCCCATAGAGGGTTGAGTCAGTTTCCCAAAATCCTACGTCTTACATGGTATCAGCCTAACCTAGGTCCTCCCCCACCTCACGTGCCGTCGCTGCCGCCGCGCCTAAACCCTAGGGTCGCCGCCGCCGCGCCATGTCCGCTTCCGCCTCAGGCGCCGCCAGCTCCGGGTCCATCCCCATGTCGCTTGCCGCCCTCCTCAACCTCCCGCCTCGTGCCCTTGCTTCGCCGATGCTCCAATTCTTCGGCACCACCACCGTGGGATCCATCTTATCGTCTTCGATCCCGCCGTCTCCCATGGCTGCCGCGCCTACCATCTTCGTCGCCACGACGACGGTCCCCTCGCAGCGCCACCCGCGGCCTCCACTGCCTCGTCCCCGACACTCGCCATCTTCCCGGCGGCCTCGGGGGCTCTTGATGCCCCGCCCGCGGTTGTGGCCCCGTCGCCGCTGTGACGCCCGCTGCCCCGGTTACCGACGTCGTCGTGCCCTCCGAGCTATTCCACTTCGACAACCTGATCACCATCCGACTCAAGCCGAACAACTACCTATTCTGGCGCGCCAAGGTACTACCGCTGCTCCGCAGCCGCTCCCTCCTTGGGTATGTCTGGGTGCAGCAGGACCAGGCGATCCTCTTCGCCATACAGGGTTCCCTGGGCAACGGGGTCGCCGGCCTCTGCCTCTTCGCTGCCACCTCCATGGACGCCTGGACGACCCTGGAGCACGCCTTTGCCCAAGTCTCCACCTCCCACTCGATGGCTCTTCGCAGCAAGCTCGATGACATGAAGACACTGGACTCCTCCGCCATGACCTACTTCAACAAGATCAAGGTACTGGCGAACATGCTGACCTCTATTGGTCGGCCGCTTCGTGACGAGAAGTTTGCCGGCTACGTCATCAAGGGCCTCGACGCCGAGTACGACAATCTCGTGGAGGCCGTTCACAACGCCAAGCCACCGATGCCTCCTCACGAGCTCTACTCATGCCTCCTCTTCACCGAGAAGCGTGTCGAGGCTTGCCTCTCCTCCGCCACCATCGTCGAGCAGCCGACGGCCTACTGGGCCTCTCGCGACCAACGCCCGCATGTGCCCCGTCTGCTGCCAAGGCCGCCCCACCCGTGTACCGACCTCGGGTAGGGGCCCCAACGCTTGTGTGTGCCAACTGTGTGGCCGTGAAAAACACGTCGCCTCCAAGTGCCATTGACGTTTTCAGAAGAGCTTACTCGGCATCGGTAATGAGGCAGAGGGAACGAGCGCCAGTTTGGCATGGCCGAGTTCGGCCCCCTGTTGCCCCGGCTGCCCACGTCGCCGCCAAGGGCAAGGACCTGCGCGTTGAGCAAGGTTACACGCCGTCCTACCCCATTGATCCCGTGTGGTACATGGACACCAGTGCCACGGATCACACGAAGAACGAGCTCAACAAGCTTGCCACCTACTAGCCCTACTACGAGCACGACAAGGTTCACACCACCAATGGTGTAGGTATGTCCATCTATCACATTGGCCAAGCTTCTCTTTTAACTAGTCATCCCTATCGGCAGCTCCACCTTCGTAATATGTTGCCGGTACCCTCGGTGACTCGTAATCTTTTACCCGTTCCTAAGCTCACCCTTTGATAATAATGTCCTATGTGAATTTCACCCTTTTGACCTTTTTGTTAAGGACCGAGCAACCCGGGATGTCCTGCTTAGTGGTCACTTGAGCCAAGGCTTGTACCGTTTGGAGGATCCATCCGCCCCGCGCGTCTTCAGCGGTGTTTGTGTGTCACCGTCACAGTGGCACTATCGCCTTCGACACCCTGCCACCCCCATCGTTCGCCACGTACTCCACTGCCATGAGTAGCCATTAGAGTCTAGCAATAAAGAGATGTCAGTGTGTTATGCCTGTCAACAAGGAAAAAGTCATCAACTACCATTTGTTTCATCTACTAGGGAAGTAACGAGTCCTCTTGAACTTGTGTTTTCTGATGTATGGGGTCCAACACAAACATATGTTAGTGGTCACAACTACCACGTCAGTTTTATTGATGCCTACAGTCGCTTTACATGGCTTTATCTTCTTAAGCGCAAGTCTGATGTGTTTGATATATTCATTCAGTTTCAAATGCATGTTGAACGTCTACTCAAGCATAAAATTATCCTGTTCAGTCAGATTGCGGTGGTTAATATCGAACCTTAGCACTTTCTTTAATAAGCTTGGGATCTCTCATTGTTTATCATGCCCACATACACATCAGCAAAATGGCGCCGTTGAGCGCAAACATCGCCATGTAGTTGAGACCATCCTCACACTTCTTGCTCATGCTTGGGTACCCTTTCGCTTTTGGAGTGATGCCTTTGCCACCGCATGCTTTCCTATTAACAAATTACCTACCGTGTCCTTAATATGAAAACTCCTATTGAGCTTCTCTGGCATGAAACTCCTGACTATACCATTTTCAAGGTGTTTGGGTCTGCCTCCTGGCCCCATATTCGTCCATATAATAATCAAAAACTTGAGTTTTAGTCCAAAAAATGTGTGTTCTTGGGGTATAGTTCTCTCCATAAAGGCTACAAGTGCCTCCATGTGCCAACAAATGGTGTCTACATATCTCGTGATGTTGTCTTTGATGAGAACGTCTTCCCTTTTTCCGCCATGCCACAGCCACCCATCACAGCCCCATCCATGCATTCATCTCCTATTATGTCTAGCCAATTTGAAGATGCTGCATATTCGCGTATGTTGTTAACTAATCATGGTGCAGGAACTGGACGTGGTGCTCGCATGGAAGTTCTACCCGATGCACCACCTGCATCGCCTGTGGCGCACATCTATTGGCCGGTGCATGCGCATGGATCGCGTCCCTCCTTCGACCCCGTCTCAGGAGCCAAGCCTGCTCCTGCGCCTGGGGCTGGCACCAGTGACGACCTCCCCCTAGCGGCCCACGTGGCCACCTCCTCGCTCGACCTCCCCTCCATCGTCGCCCACATCGCCCCTGTGAGCTTCCCAGCCGCCCACCTCGTCTGGGTCAATAGCGCATAGCTCAGCACCGCACACGACGCCTGGGCTCTCGTCGACCGGCCGACCGTCGCCCGACCTCTCTTCGCCGGAGTCCCCTGGGTCAGCCTCGCCTTCTTCGGATATTCTGCCTTCCCTTGTGCTCGCTGCTCCGCGGCGTCCGCACACACGTAGCCGCAGTGGCATCGCTTGTCCCAAGAAGCGCACCGATGGCACAATCACGTACTTGGCTGCTTGAGTTGCTCATGTTGTGGAAGATCCTACCACTGAACCACACAATTATCAAGCCTCTATGAGTATCCCGCACTCGAGGGCTGCTATGGTACAAGAGTATCATGCTCTTATACAGAATGAGACCTGGACACTTGTTCCCCCTCCACCTCACGTCAACATCATTGATTCGAAGTGGGTTTTCAAGGTGAAGAAACATGCAGATGGTTCAATTGAGTGCTACAAAGCGCGTCTTGTGGCTAAGGGCTTTAAACAACGCAATGGACTGGATTATGAGGATACATTCAGCCCAATTGTTAAGCCTACCACTATTCGGCTTCTCCTGTCTCTGGCTGTTTCTCGTGGATGGTCTCTCCGCCAGCTTGATGTGTAGAATGCTTTTCTTCATGGATTGCTTGAAGAAGAGGTTTACATGCGGCAGCCACCTAGATTCATCGATCACACTCAACCTCATCATCTTTGTTGTCTCATGAAGGCTCTCTATGGACTGAAGCAGACATCTTGTGCCTAGCATGATCACCTGGCTTCAACTCTATGTACTCATGGCTTCGTTCCTTCGACGTCTGACACTTTACTGTTCTTGTTTCAGTGCCCGAGTGGGACTGTGTACTTGCTTGTGTATGTGGATGACATTATCCTAGTTAGCTCCTCTACAACGGCTGTCGATGCTCTTCTGACTGCACTTGGCAGAGATTTTGTAGTTAAGGATTTGGGAAAGCTTCACTTCTTCTTGTGTATTGAAGTCTCTCATCATTCTTGTGACAGCTTAGCTCTCACCCAGAAGAAGTACTCTCTTGATCTCTTGCACCGTGCTGGTATGCTCAAGTGCAAGACATCTCCTACGCCCATGTCCTCCACTGACAAGCTTTCAGCTGCTGATGGTGCTCTTCTGTCTCCTGAGGATGCGACTGAGTATCGGAGTATTGTTGGTGGCCTTTAGTATCTGACGATCACGCATCCTGATCTCTCCTTTGCGGATAACAGGGTGTGCCAGTATCTTCATGTGCCTACTGATACGTCTCCGTCATATCTATAAATTTTAATTGTTTCATGCCAATATTCTACAACTTTCATATACTTTTGGCAACTTTTTATACTAATTTTGGGACTAACATATTGATCCAGTGCCCAGTGCCAGTTCCTGTTTGTTGCATGTTTTTTGTTTCACAGAATATCCATACCAAACGATGTCCAAACGCAATAAAAAACCTACGGGGATTTGTTTTGGAATATTTATAATTTTGGGAAGAAGAATCAACGCGAAACGATGCCCGAGGGGGTCACGAGCCCAAGAGGCGCGCCCTACCCCCCCCCCCCCAGGCGCGCCTGGCAGGCTCGTGACCAACCCCTAAGGCGGTTGGGGCCCTTCTTTCGCCGCAAGAAATCTAATATCTGGAAGAAAATCTTGTTATAAGGACACCTCAATTGGAGTTACGGATCTCTAGGAATTTAAGAAACGATGAAAGCCAGAATCTAGGAGCGCAGAAACAGAAGGACACAGAGAGAGAGAGATCCAATCTCGGAGGGGCTCTCGCCCCTCCACCTCTATGGAGACCATGGACCAGAGGGGAAACCCTTCTCCCATCTAGGGAGGAGGTCAAGGAAAAAGAAGAAGAAGGGGGGCTCTCTCCCCCTCTCCCCAGGCGGCGCCGAAACGCCGCCCGGGACATCATCATGTGACGGCGATCTACACCAACACCTCCGTCATCTTCACCAACACCTCCATCACCTTCGCCCATATATATTAAGAGGTCCACTCTCCCGCAACCCGGTGTAACCTCTACTTGAACATCGTGCTTTATGTTTCATATTATTATCCAATGATGTGTTGCCATCCTATGATGTCTGAGTAGACTTTCGTTGTCCTATCGGTGATTGATGAATTGCTATGATTGGTTTAATTTGCTTGTGGTTATGTTGCTGTCCTTTGGTGCCCATCATATGAGCGCACGTGAGGATCACACCATAGGGTTAGTACTATGTTGATAGGACTATGTATTGGAGGGCAAGGGTGACAGAAGCTTCAGCCTAGCATAGAAATTGATGCATACGGGATTAAAGGGGGATCAATATATCTTATTGCTATGGTTGGGTTTTACCTTAATGAACGTTAGTAGTTGCAGATGCTTGCTAATAGTTCCAATCATAAGTGCATAGAATTCCAAGTAAGGTATGACATGCTAGCAGTGGCCTCTCCCACATAAAACTTGCCATCGGTCTAGTAACGTAGTCAATTGCTTAGGGACAATTCCGCAACTCCTACCACCACTTTTCCACACTCGTTAAACTAACGTAATTGTTTCTTTATCTAAGCAGCCCCTAGTTTTTATTTACGTGTTCTTTATTTTCTTGCAAACCTATCCTATCACACCTACAAAGTACTTCCAGTTTCATACTTGTTCTAGGTAAAGTGAACGTAAAGTGTGCGTTGAGTTGTATCGGTGGTCGATAGAACTTGAGGGAATATTTGTCCTACCTTTAGCTCCTCGTTGGGTTCGACACTCTTACTTATCGAGAAAGGCTACAATTGATCCCCTATACTTGTGGGTTATCAAGACCTTTTTCTGGCGCCGTTGCTGGGGAGCAGTAGCGTGGGGTGAATATTCTAGTGTGTGTGCTTGTTTGCTTTATCACTAAATAGATTTATTTGTTGTTCTAAGTTGTTCTCTATCTTTAGTTATGGATATGGCACACGAAATACCAAAAAAATTTAGGTGTACTTGCTACTCATGGAGATGGGGAACCTCCTAAAACCCTCGATGCTCGTTATGTGGAAAATATTATGCACTTCTTTAATAATCCCGAGAAAACCCCATTCAACTATATAATGTGATACACATTGGATCAACGTGAATACTTTAGCGATTATCGCTTGACTCAAAAAGGGAAACTATTATGGGATCAAATTCATATGTTGAAATGGTATGCTTGGGATCTATGCTTGACATATGATATTACTTGTTGCTCTAGGATGAAGGCTAAACACCTTCCCTTTTCTTGTAAATTTAATGCTAATGAAACCTTGGCTTCTTATGCTAATGGTATATATGATTACTATGATGTGGAACAAATAGAAGAGTTTGTTGCTTTTATGGGTGCTTATGAAATTGAAGCTCTGTTTAAAAAGTGTGATGATAATGATGATGTTTACCGATCTGAATATTTGGTTATGCTTCGTTATTGTTATACTAATTATGAATATAATGCCCATATTTATCGATTTATGGAGAAATTCTCCGCTGCCCAAGAAGAGACTAATATTTTGCAGGAAACTATGGAAGAAGAAAATGCTGAAACTTTGAGCTCATTAGATGAAAAAGATGATGAGGAGAGCGAAGAACAAAAGGAGGAAGAGAGGACTAGCTACCCGTGCCCACCTTCTAATTAGAGTAACTCTTCAACTCATACATTGTTTAATTTCCCTTCGTTCTTACCGAAGGATGAATGCTATGTTGATTGCCATGATCCCTTGGATTCGTTTGAAATATCCATTTTTGATGAACATGATGCTTGCTATGCTTGTGGCCATGATGCCAATATGAATGATGCTTATGAAGATGAACTTGCTATAGTTCCTTATGTTAAACATGAAATTGTTTCTATCGCACCCACATATGATAGTCCTATTACCTTTTTGAACTCTCCCAACTACACTATATCGGAGAAGTTTGCTCTTATTAGGGATTACATAGATGGGTTGCCTTCTACTATTACACATGATGATTTTGATGAATATAATATGCATGTGCTTGCTGCTCCTAATTGCAATTATTATGAGAGAGGAACTACATCTCCACCTCTCTATGTTTCCAATACGATAAAATTGCAAGAAACTGCTTATGCTATGTTCTGGCCTTTACTTGATGTGCATGAATTGTTCTTTTATGACATGCCAATGCATAGGAAGAGAGTTAGAATTCGTCATTGCATGATATATGTTACCTTCTGCTCACTACTAAATTACAAATTATTGTTAATTAAAATTGGCTTTGATATACCTTGGGATCCGGGTGGATCCATTACTTGAGCACTTTATGCCTAGCTTAATGGCTTTAAAGAAAGCGCTGCCTAGGAGACAACCCGGAAGTTTTAGAGAGTCATTTATTTCTGTTGAGTGCTTTTATATAGTTTAAAAACAAAATAATATAGGGGGAAACTTAAAACTTTTTCAAAAAGAGAAGCGATTGAAAGGTGATGCATTGCGGAAGTGAGGGTCGACCTTGAACACTTGTGTTCATGCTCACGGAAACAATGTAGAATTTTTCATGGAAGTTTCTCGCAAAAATAATTATCCCCTTGTACAATTCCATTGTATTATAAAAATAATGTGCTAAGTAAAGCCTTTATGATTAGTTTGGGTGATAGTTGTTTGATCATGCTGAAAAAGACAGAAACTTTGCACTCACGAAATCATTTCTTATTTCTATATAGAGAGTGCTATTGAGTTGATTCTTTTTGCTGCTGATTGATATACAAATTGCCTTAATTATCATAATTTTTCAGAATTGTTGGAGGACAGAATTATGGTATAAGTTCAGATTACTACAGACTATTCTGTTTTTGACAGATTCTGTTTTCTATGCATTGTTTTCTTATTTTGATGAACCTATGGGTAGTATCGGGGGGTATGAACCATTGTGAAGTTGGATTACAGTAGATATAATGCTAATATGAATTTGGAATGAGTTCACAATAGTACTTAAAGTGGTGATTTACTTTATTATACTAACGGATCTCACGAAGGTTTGTTGAGTTTTGTGTGATTGAAGTTTTCAAGTTTTGGGTGAGACCACGATGGATGAAGGAATAAGGAGAGGCAAGAGCCTAAGCTTGGGGATGCCGGAGGCACTCCAAGGTAATATTCAAGGAAGACTCAAGCGTCTAAGCTTGGGGATGCCCCAGAAGGCATCCCCTCTTTCGTCTACAATCTATCGGTAATTTTACTCGGAGCTATATTTTTATTCGTCACATGATATGTGCAAATGCTTGGAGCATCTTTTGTGTTTATTTTTCCTTTTTCTTTTATGCACCATGCTGGTATGAGATAGTCCTTGGTTGATTTATAGAATGCTATTTGCACTTCACTTATATCTTTTGAGTATGGCTTTATAGAATGCTTCATGTGCTTCACTTATATCATTTAAAGTTTGGATTGCATGTTTTCCTACACATAGAAAACCGCCAATTGTAGAATGCTCTTTTGCTTCACTTACATTTGTTAGAGCGGGGCATATCTTTTGTAGAAAGAATTAAACTCTCATGCTTCACTTATACCTATTTAGAGAGTTAACAGGAGTTGGTCATTCACATGGTTAGTCATAAAATCCTACATAAAACTTGTAGATCAGTGAATATGATATGTTTGATTCCTTGCAATAGTTTTGCGACATGAAGATGTGGTATTAGAGTCATGCTAGTGAGTAATTTTGTATTCGTAGAAATACTTGTGTTAAGGTTTGTGATTCCCGTAGCATGCACGTATGGTGAACCTTTATGTGACGAAGTCAGAGCATGATTTATTTATTGATTGTCATCCTTTGTGTGGAAGTCGGGATCGCGCGATGGTTAACTCCTACCAACCCTTCCCCTAGGAGCATGCGTGTAGTACCTTGTTTTGATAACTAATAGACGTTTGCAATAAGTATGTGAGTTCTTTATGACTAATGTTGAGCCCATGGATTATACGCACTCTCACCCTTCCACCATTGCTAGCCTCTCTAGTACCGCGCAACTTTCGCCGGTGCATTACACCCACCATATGCCCTTCCTCAAAACAGCCACCATACCTACCAGTTATGGCATTTCCATAGCCATTATGAGATATATTGCCATGCAACTTCCATCGTTCCGTTTATTATGACATGCACCATCATTGTCATATTGCTTTGCATGATCGTAAGATAGCTAGCATCATGTTTCCATGGCTTGTCCGTTTTTTGATGTCATTGCTACACTAGATCATTGCACATCCCGGTACACCGCCGGAGGCATTCATATAGAGTCATATTTTTTTCTAAATAGCGAGTTGTAAGTAAATAAAAATGTGATGATCATCATTATTAGAGCATTGTCCTATGTGAGGAAGTAATAAAAGAGGCCAATGAAGCCGAAATAAAAAAAAAGATGCCAAAGAAGCCCACCAAAAAAAGAGAAAAAAAATAAAAATAAAGAAATGAGAGAAAAGAGAGAAGGGACAATGCTACTATCCTTTACCACATTGTGCTTCAAAGTAGCACCATGAATTTCATGATAGAGAGTCTCCTATGTTGTCACTTTCATATACTAGTGGGAAATTTTCATTATAGAACTTGGCTTGTATATTCCAATGATGGGCTTCCTCAAATTGCCCTAGGTCTTCGTGAGCAAGCGATTTGGATGCACACCCACTAGTTTCTTTTTGAACTTTCATACACTTATAGCTCTTGTGCATCTATTGCATGGCAATCCCTACTCACTCACATTGATATCTATTGATGGGCATCTCCATAGCCCGTTGATATGCCTAGTTGATGTGAGACTATCTCCTCCTTTTTGTCTTCTCCACAACCACCATATTCTATTCCACCTATAGTGCTATGTCCATGGCTCACGCTCATGTATTGCATGGAAGTTGAAAAAGTTTGAGAACACTAAAGTACGAAACAATTACTTGGCTGAAACCGGGGTTGTGCATGATTTAAATACGTTGTGTGGGGAAGATGGAGCTTAGCCAGACTATATGATTTTGTAGGGATAACTTTCTTTGGCCATGATATTTTGAGAAGACATGATTGCTTTGTTATTATGCTTGGAATATTATTATCTTTATGTCAAATGATAGACTATTGCTTCGAATCACTCGTGTTTTAGTATTCATGCCATGATTAGATTATATGATCAAGATTATGCTAGGTAGCATTCCACATCAAAAATTATCTTTTTTATCATTTACCTACTCGAGGACGAGCAAGAATTAAGCTTGGGGATGCTGATATGTCTCCGTCGTATCTATAATTTTTGATTGTTTCATGCCAATATTCTACAACTTTCATATACTTTTGGCAACATTTTATACTATTTTTGGGACTAACATATTGATCCAGTGCCAGTTCCTGTTTGTTGCATGTTTTTTGTTTCGCAGAATATCCATACCAAACGAAGTCCAAACGCAATAAAAACCTACGGAGATTTGTTTTGGAATATTTATGATTTTTGGGAAGAAGAATCAACGTGAAACAATGCCCAAGGGGGTCACAAGCCCAGGAGGCGAGCCCTACCCCCCAGGCGCGCCTGGTAGGCTCGTGACCAACCCCTAAGGCGGTTGGAGCCCTTATTTCGCCGCAAGAAAGCTAATATCCGGAAGAAAATTGTGTTAAAAGGACACCTCAATCGGAGTTACGGATCTCCGGGAATTTAAGAAACGGTGAAATCCAGAACCTGGGAGCGCAGAAATAGAAAGACACAGAGAGAGAGATCCAATCTCGGAGGGGCTCTCGCCCCTCCACTGCCATGGAGACCATGGACCAGAGGGGAAACCCTTCTCCCATCTAGGGAGGAGGTCAAGCCAGTTCCTGTTTGTTGCATGTTTTTTGTTTCGCAAAATATCCATACCAAGCGAAGTCCAAACACAATAAAAAACCTATGGGGATTTGTTTTGGAATGTTTATGATTTTTGGGAAGAATAATCAACGCGAAATGATGCCCGAGGGGGTCACGAGCCCAGGAGGCGCGCCCTACCCCCCAGGCGGACCTGGAAGGCTCGTGACGAACCCCTAAGGAGGCTGGGGCCCTTCTTTTGTCGCAAGAAATCTAATATCCGGAAGAAAATCGTTTTTAAAGGACACCTCAATCGGAGTTACAGATCTCCGGGAATTTAAGAAACGGTGAAAGCCAGAATCTGGGAGCGCAGAAACAGAAGGACACACAGAGAGAGATCCAATCTTGGAGGGTCTCTCGCCCCTCCGCCTCCATGGAGACCATGACCAAAGGGGAAACCCTTCTCCCATCTAGGGAGGAGGTCAAGGAAGAAGAAGAAGAAGGGGGGCTCTCTCCCCCTCTCTCCCGGCGGCGGTGGAACGACGCCCGGGACATCATCGTGTGACGGCGATCTACACCAACACCTCTGTCATCTTCACCAACACCTCCATCACCTTCCCCCATCTATATTCAGCGGTCCACTCTCCCGCAACCCGCTGTACCCTCTACTTGAACATAGTGCTTTATGCTTCATATTATTGTCCAATGATGTGTTGCCATCCTATGATGTGTGAGTAGATTTTCTTTGTCCTATCGGTGTTTGATGAATTGCCACTAGTAGAAAACAGGGCTATCGTTTCGGCCCTGGCCAGCCCATTAGTCCCGGTTCAATGGGGGGTATTAGACCCGGTTCGTGAGCCCAGGGGGCCGGCCGGGGCCTCGTGGGCATTGGTCCCGGTTCGTGTGTAACCATTTGTCCCGGTTCGAGCCACGAACCGGGACGAATGGTCCTCGCTGCTGGCCCACAACCATTGGTCCCGGTTCGTGGCTTGAACTGGGACAAATAACTTGCCTACATATACCCACCGCCGCGGCAAAGCACTCCACAATGCTCTGTTTTTGTCAAGCCGGCGAGGGGAGGGTATTTGGGTGCTCTAGTTCACCTTCTATGCACATGAGGTGTTCGATGAAATGCCCGAGCCACACTAGTTAAGCTTTCTCCTCTCAAAACTCGACCTCCGATCTCCATTTTCAACGAGATTTGTCTAGATTTAGCAGTCCGTCACGCCCCGTCCCCGCCCCGTCTTCACCGCCATCGATCGCCCGCGCCGATCTCGTCGCCGGCACCACCGTGGTGAGCCTCTTGTTCTTATCTTCTTTCTGAAAAAAAAATTCTAACTTTAGATAGATACTTGTCTAATTTTCTTACTTTTATTATTCCTTGTTATTATATAGTGCGATGGTTTTGGTATCCGCCCCCGTCGGCCCTCGTCCTGTCTATGATTCAGATGTGGTATATATTTTCTTTTCGTAACTATTTGGTTCATTTATTGTTTATGACAATTATGCCGACCAAGGTGACATAGATTTTATTTATCTAGGAGGTTGTTGAACTGGAAATTCCAACCGACCCTATTGTCGAGAGGTTAAATTTAGTTGAAGAAGAAAACAATTACTTGAAGGAAAAAATAAGAAAAAATGAGGAGGAGAAGATGATATTGGAGTCGCATGTTGCGGATGTCGTCGATGATCACAAGATCAAGATGGATGCAATGCGGTTGAAGATTAAAAAGATTAGAAAATATGCCATTCATACCGAGGCTTGGTGTCATTATGCAGTTGGATCAGGTGTTACCTTGGTTGCGGTTATGATCGCATTTGTTTTTGCATTGAAATGTTTTACATAATTTCAATGTATGGTTTAATTAGATGCTCTTTAGAGCTATATGTTGTTCAATGAGAAATATGTATGTACTTTGGTTTTAATGCTCTGGAGAACTATGTATGTACTTTGGTTTCAGAGTTCATTTCAAATGCTTTTCAACTTCATGGTCTTACAGCTTTGAATGGTGCATTTTGAACACAGAAAAACAAGGGGGTTCAAATAAGTTCAAAAAATTTGAAATCCCTTTGTAACAGACGAGTTTCCGTATGAAACCCTGATACTTCGAAGGAGATTGTCCGTTTTGTACACGAAGTGCATCCAGTTTTTGCCGTAAGCCTCTCTACTTTCTTGCACATGCTATGTGGGTGAAATGATGATACCATGCCAACTTGGAACCTTTTCAGAGTTCATTTCAAATGCTTTACAATTTTATGGTCTTATAGCTCAAAATAATCAGTAAATGCATGAAAAATAACAAACAAAGTCAGAAAGGGTTGTAAATTTATGTTGTGGCTTTGAATGGTGCATTTTGAACATAGAACAACAAGGGGGGTTCAAATAAGTTCAAAAAAATTGAAATCCCTTTGTAACAGACGAGTTTATGTATGAAACCCTGATACTTCAAAGGAGATTGTCCGTTTTGTACACGAAGTGCATCCAATTTTTGCCGTAAGCCTCTCTACTTTCTTGCACATGCTATGTGGGTGAAATGATGATACCATGCCAACTTGGAACCTTTTCAGAGTTCATTTCAAATGCTTTACAATTTCATGGTCTTATAGCTGAAAATAATCAGTAAATGCATGAAAAATAACAAATGAAGTCAGAAAGGGTTGTAAATTGATGATGTGGCTTTGAATGGTGCATTTTGAACACAGAAAAACAAGGGGGTTCAAATAAGTTAAAAAAATTGAAATCCCTTTGTAACAGACGAGTTTCCGTATGAAACCGTGATACTTCGAAGGAGATTGTCCGTTTTGTACACGAAGTGCATCCAGTTTTTTGGTGTAAGCCTCTCTACTTTCTTTCACATGCTATGTGGGTGAAATGATGATACCATGCCAACTTGGAACCTTTTCAGAGATCATTTCAAATGCTTTTCAATTTCATGGTCTTATAACTGAAAATAATCAGTAAATGCATGAAAAATAACAAATGAAGTAAGAAAAGGGTTGTAAATTGATGATGTGGATTTGAATGGTGCATTTTGAACACAGAAAAACAAGGGGGTTCAAATAAGTTCAAAAAGATTGAAATCCCTTTGTAAGAGACGACTTTCCGTATGAAACCGTGATACTTCGAAGGAGATTGTCCGTTTTGTACACGAAGTGCATCCAGTTTTTGCCGTAAGTCTATCTACTTTCTTGCACATGCTATGTGGGTGAAATGATGATACCATGCCAACTTGGAACCTTTTCACAGTTCATTTCAAATGCTTTTCAATTCATGGTCTTATAGCTGAAAATAATCAGTAAATGCATGAAAAATAACAAATGAAGTCAGAAACAAAACAAAATAAAATAAATAAGTAATTTGAAACAAAATAATATAAAGTTTAATAAAATAGAAAAGTAGAAACAAAAAAAACTTTAATAACATAAATAAAATTTGTGAAACTAAAATTATCAAAGTATTTTCTGTTCAAAACATATAAGTAACTTCTAGTATTATTGAAAATAAAATTATATAAAATTCATGCAACTAAAATTATCAAAGTATTTTCTGTTCAAAATCATTAAAAGCAAAAAGAATTTTCATAAAGATCTTTTTTTGTTAGAAACTTTAATAGCAAAAAGAATTATCATAAAATAAAATTAATAAGTAATTATAAACAAAATAAAATAAAATAAATAAGTATTTTTTTGTAAGTAGAAACAAAACAAAATAAATAAAGCAAAAAAGAAAACAAAAAAAACTCAGAAAAAATAAAAAATTTGCCACCAACTCGGCCACCACGGCTTGAATACGACTAGAAACCCATCCAGGGGCCAGGATTCAGGCCCGCAGTAGGCCCAGAAGGCCCATCAGGAAAAGTAGTAGCAAGTAGGCCCGTAAGACTGTAGTGGATAGGAGCTTGAGAGGGGTGCGGCAGTGGGGCTTATAAACCACCGCGCGCCCCTCTCAACTAGCGAGGTGGGACTAAACTTTGGTCGCGACGCGGGTAGCCTTTGGTCCCGGTTGTTGGCACCAACCGGGACTAAAGGGGGTGCATTGGTACCGGTTCGTGGCACCAACCGGGACCAAAGGCCGCCGCTTCCCGCCCTTTGGGCTGCTGAAAAGTGACATTTAGTCCCGGTTGGTGCCACCAACCGGGACCAAAGGCCGCCGTTTCCCGCCCGTTGGGCTGGTGAAAAGTGACTTTTGGTCCCGGTTGGTGGCACCAACTCGGACTAAAGGGGGCATTGGTGCCGGTTCGTGGCACCGGTTGGTGCCACGAACCGGTACCAATGGCTTTGCTATATAAGCCAGCAGTTGTGAAAATTTCGTCAGTTTCTTTGATTCCTCCGACGACGCCACCAGGCTGCCTGAGCTCGCCGTCATCGCCCTGCCTCCGGCCATGCCGCCGTTGCCCAGCCCGACCATGCCGTCGTCGCCCCTGCCCTCCGACCACGCCGTGCGCCCTCGCCGTGCCTCTACCGAGCCCCTACCCGCCCTGTCCACGCCGTCGCCGCCCTTTGCCCCGTCGATCGCCATCGCCCCTGCCCCAACCACGCCGCCGTCGCCCCTGCCCCGACCACGCCGCCGTCGCCGCCCTCTACACCGACGCCGGCGCCGTGCCTTTCCTTGGTCAGGCCGGCGCCGCCCACCCTGTCCTCTCCTTTGTTCATATTAATGATGGTTTGTTTTTTTGCATTTTTATAAAAATGTATATATGTATGTATGTTCTCTGTGCATATAAAAGTTAGATTTTTAGTACATTTGGGTACATTTTAGGTTAGTTTTATCTATATATGTTCTCTGATTTAGTACATTTTAGGTTAGTTTCATTTTTAGGAAAGTTTTATATATTTAGGAAAAGAAGGAAGAGAAGGAAGAAGGAAGAAGGAAGAAGAAGAAAAAGTTTTATATATGCAAAAGTTAAATTTTTAGAAAAGTATTATATATAGCTAGGAAGATAACGAAGAAGAAGAAAAAGAATGAGAGGAGAAAAAGGAAAATAAGAAGGGGAAGAAAGGAGAAGAAGAGGAGAGGAAGAAGATGAGAAATAAATAAGAAGAGGAAAGAAGAAGAAAAAGAAGAGGAGAAGAAGAAAGGAATAGAGGAGAAAGAACAAAAAAAAAAGAAAATTAAAAAATAGAAAATTAATTTTCTATTTTTTTTCTTCTTTCTCCTCTATTCCTTTCTTCTTCTCCTTTTTTTTCTTCTTTTTTTCTTCGATTGCTTCTCTTCTATTCCTTTCTTCTTCTCCTCTTTTTATTTCTTCTTTTGTCTTCTTATTTTTATCGGGTATGTCGTTGTCGATATACCCCCTCCCGATCGAACTTCAACACGAGGGGGGGTACCGATATACCCCCTCCCCGATAGCATTATTTTCCCATGTATATGTATGTCGCGTCGTTGTCAATATAACCCCCTCCCGGATAACTTCGACATGAGGGGTGGTCGATATATATACCCACTCTCGATCGTGATAACTTATACCACGGGAGCACCCCCCTCGGCTCTCTCGCTCGACCAAAACTCTCGAGGACACCAAAACCCTAGAGAAAAAACGATGTTGGTCTCCTACCCCCTCCCGTCGCGCCCCTACCCGACAAACTCTCTTGAGGCCACCCAAATTTACCAAGTTAAAAGAGCGTTGTCGTCGAGGCCACCCCAAACCCTTGAAGTGTTGTGTCGAGGCCACCCCAAACCCTTGAAGCTTTGTCTAGGCCACCCCAAACCCTAGAGAAGTAGCGTCGAGGCCACTAACATGATTCCTTATTGTGATTAGCTAGCTAGTTCTACGTTTGCCACTAATATATATCCATCTGTACCATGTTTGAATAATAATTGACATGTTGTAAATATTTGCAGAAACTATGGATCCCTCTCGAGACGAAGCATCATAAGCGATGTTGGGGGAGATAATCGCACAAGGAAGTGATGTCATTGCGTCGTTTCTCTACGACACCGATGGTCAGGAAGGACCGGGTGAAGAAGAGGGCTATGTTCATGATGGCTCCGGTGACCCATTAATGCCGATACAAGAAGAGGGCTATGTTCATGATGGCTCCGGTGACCCAATGGAGGTACAAGAAGGAGACCGTGATGACGGCTCCGGTGACCGAACCGAGTCCGGCCAGGTATATATATATTAGTTAAGCCCGTGCTGACTAGTTAATTGATGCATTCATTGTTTTCATATGTACACATATTAATTAACTCTCATCTTCTTCTTTTTTCTCTAGCCCTCCAGATCGATCTCAACTTCGGTAAAGAAACGAGGCCCGAAGAAAAAGTTGCGCTCGGATGAAAGGTTTGAGATCACAACAATCGCGCCCGATGGCAAGCCGATTGAACCCATTCGGACAAGGATTGCATTTCATGCTCAGTGCGGGGTTCTTGTTAGGGACAAGATCCCGATCAGTATCCATCAATGGTTAAAGCAAAAGAAGGAAGACCCTAAGGTGCCGACGTCTTATGTCTCGGATATGTAGAAAGAAGATCTTTGGACAACGCTTAAGGCAAATTTCACCCTACCGCCACAGGAGGATCCGGAGAAGCCAGTTATAGAGCAATTGATCAAGTCTCATGCTCTTAAGAAGATGGTAGAACTATTCAGGAGGTGGAAGAATGAGCTGAAAACGTTTGTCGACAAAGAAGAGACACCAGAATTCACCGGCCGGTTTGAGAAGATCAGAGATCAATGACCCGCATTTGTGGCCCACAAGACATCGGGAAAGAGTAAGAAGATGTCAGAGACAAACAAGAAAAATGCTGCGAAGAAGAAGCATCACCATCGCACGGGGTCAGGTGGTTACCTCAAAGCCCGACCTTTGTTAGAAGGCTGAGAATGACATGATTGCTAAAGGGGTCGAACCAGAGACATTGAGATGGCCAGACCATTGCCAGACTTGGTTCTTTGGGGTTGGCGGAACCTTGGACCCTGTATCAGGGAAGTGCGTTTGGACGGAAGAGCAACTGCGAATACCCGTCACGAAGCTTCGGCACTATATCGCCGCAGCACAGGAAGGGGCGTTCGTTCCAGACAGAGAGAAGGACGAGCTCACAATGGCCCTCGGGAATCCGGAGCACCCTGGACGGACATGAGGCACGCCAGGCTCCCTTCCGTGGAACGCTGGATTTCCGGACGCAGGGGGTTACAAAACCCAGGAGAGGAGGAAGAAAGTGGAGCATAGCCAACTGCAGGCGCTGCACGAAAGGGTACAAGGGCTACAAGAACGAGAAGCAGACCGCAGCAAACGACCTGCCGAAGCTTCCCCTGAAGCTACCCCGCCATCTCAGCGGAGAAGCAGCGTGGCTTCCACCGAGAAGACTCAGCAGCTGGAGCATGTCTTCACGGGCTACCCCATGGATGCTATCACAGAGTCACAACATTGCCACCTTATGACGCGATGGATGACATTTAAAGTCAAGGTGGCTATTGGCTCTGTTTTCCCTAATGAACATCGCTCAACCTACCACGGCCAGCCGATTCCAGAAGGATATGCTAAGGTGATGGTGGATCAAATAACGGACGAATTTGAGGACCTTGAGCTTGACCACCCTACGGGTGAAGGGGAGATTCGGCTGGGTTCTTCTCTGAAGACTACATGCCTATGGCGGAAGGAGCTCATCAACCTTCCGAATTGGACGCCTCCGCCTCCTCCTCCTCCTCCAGCGAGACAGGACACTCCACCTCCTCCTCCGCCTCCTTCGACGAGTGATCAGGGCACTCAGCCTCCTTCTCCGGCGCATGGAGGCACTCCGCCTCCTTCTCCGCCTGCGCCGGCGCGCCCGAGCAGCCAGCTGCCTCCTCCTTCTCCGCCTCATCAATAAGGGCGGAAGAGACCTGCCGCCGCTCCGGCTCCTCCGGCGCGTCGTCCTTCTTCTTTGCCTCGTAAGAAAGGAAAGACAGCCGCAACCGCTCCGTCTGCTCCGGCGTGTAGCACTACATCCAGAGGCAGGCAATACATATACGGTCCTTCTCTGAAGACTCCAGAGAAGTTACCATACGAGAGAAGCCAGGAGGAAATCATGAAGATCGTGGAAGACGAAGTGAAGAACTTCTTTGAAGGGGTGAAAGCAAAAAAACATCCACCTCCGGAGGAGAAGATAGATCCGGTAAAAGCAAAGCGTACTCTGGCTACCCTGAATAAACCACCAAAGTCTCCGACGAAAGGCAACTATGAGCGCATTATTACAAAGTCATTTATCGAAGCGCAGCGGTCGGGAAGTACTGTCAGTGATCAAAGGTTAGCAGAACGACGAGCTGGGAAAAAAGTTGCCCAGCTCGGCGAACAAGCGAACCAATCGTCCCCCCCGCTCAAGGTGTCTAGCGATATTGTCGCTAATCATCCGGGGATCTTGTTGCCCGGTACCAATCCTGCAGATTACCTGCCCGATGATGTACATTTTGATTTATTGGAGGTGGACAAACACAAATACGTGTACGGGAAGCCTCTCGTCAAAGATGAAAGATCTCTAACAACGATGATGTGAAGATTCCATGATTGGTACATGAAAACTTGCAAAGAGCCTGGGGGGAGTAATATTTTGACGCTGGGAGTTAGAAAGGAGCATGAACTCGTTGGACTTGAACTGTTGATGGTTCCATTTGAGGAGTTCTTCCCGTTTTTCAATCTAAAGGCCCTCGATAAATTAATGATCACTTGCTACTGCCTGTAAGTAGTACTACTTCTGTCATTAAGTCTCTATATATAGGTCAGCTCTTTCATTGCATGTATTTTTAATTATCCTCACTACATGCAGATTGAAGATCGTCGAATTGAAGAAAAGACAAATCGGTGATATTGGGTTCATTAACACAAATCTCGTAGATGCATTTATGATTAAATCTCAGGCCAAAGATATCGAGGCCAACCTGCTACAATCGTTTGTATTGAATCAAAACAAAGCTATAATACTCTTCCCTTACGAATTCCAGTGAGTGTTACTGTCTTGTGCATATTCGGTTTCCCTTATTAGTCAAGGTTATAGTAATGTAATTAATGAGTTATGCATGCGTGCGCAGCTTCCACTATATTCTCCTAGAGATTAAGCTTGAGCAGGGACTAGTAACCGTCTTAGACTCAAGACGAAAAGATCCCAACGAGTATGCGGACATGACTGAAGTTCTAGAGAAGTAAGTTAAATCGATCATTATCGCACCATATCGGCAACTTTGTTCATTTCCTGATATCAAGTAATTGTTTTCCTTGTGTGACAGGGTTTGGAAAAAATTCACCGCAAAAACTCCGGGACTGCCGAAGAAGCAGCAATTTAGACACCCGAAAGTAAGTACTATAGTAGTATGTTCCACGCATCTCCTAGTGATTCAAGCGCTAGTTTCATCAATACCATTTAGCATGCTTGCTAACTATCAGTTTGATTGACCTCTATTTCTTGTAAAGTGGTTGTGGCAGGAACCAGCGAATGATTACTATGGATACTACATTTGCGAGTCCATCCGCCACGTGACCTGTGAGCGGGGCTACTCTGACAAACAATATGACGTGCGTAAATAATAATATTCACAATTTTATTTTATTACCATCATTTGTGTTCAGTTTCATTTATTCATATATATGTATTGACCCCCTTCTTCAAATTTGATATATCGGATGCGGAATGAACTCCTACCAGCAGATCGTATGCGAGGAATTCGAGAGGAATTGGCGGCATTCTTTCTTGACCACGTGATCGCTAAAGACGGAGAATACCATGTGAACCCTAACGAGTTGAATTTTAATTAGGAGATTATATTGTAAGAGATAATTATATTGTATATATGTAGACAGTAGCATCGGATAGATATACGAGAACTTGTTGTTCGACCAATCTCTCAGATAAGGAGAGGTGGTCGATATCACTTCTCTTTGTATGCATATGTTCATGACGATCTTCTGTTTCCTTCATTTGCTTACTAGCTAGCGTGTCTAGTCCTCTCTATACGTATAGTATGCAAGGTCGACCAAGCACGGAGATAAGAGAGGACACTTCTCTCTATTCATTAGCTAGCTAACACAATATATGAAACACCTAAATTAACCCCCCAAAACCCCCTAACCCCCCCTTTCAAAAAAAACCATCACCTGAAATGCTGACGCGTGGATGCCTTTTGGTCCCGGTTGGTGTCACCAACCGGGACTAAAGGCCCTCTGCCCGGGCTCCCCGCACCGGCCACGTGGAGGCCCATCTGTCTCGGTTTGTGTAAGAACCGAGACTAAAGGCCAAGGGCATTAGTAACGACCTTTTAGTCCCGGTTCCGAAACCGGGACAGAAGGCCCTTACGAACCGGGACAAAAGGCCCTTTTTCTACTAGTGTGCTATGATTGGTTTAATTTGCTTGTGGTTATGTTTCTGTCCTTTGGTGCCCATCATATGAGCGTGCACGTGGATCACACCATAGGGTTAGTAGTATGTTGATAGGACTATGTATTGGAGGGCAAGGGTGACAGAAGCTTCAGCCTAGCATAGAAATTGATGCATACGGTATTGAAGGGGGATCAATATATCTTATTGCTATGGTTGGATTTTACCTTAATGAACGTTAGTAGTTGCGGATGCTTGCTAATAGTTCCAATCATAAGTGCATAGAATTCCAAGTAAGGGATGACATGCTAGCAGTGGCCTCTCCCACATAAAACTTGCTATCGGTCTAGTAACGTAGTCAATTGCTTAGGGAAAATTCCGCAACTCCTACCATCACTTTTCCACACTCATTAAACTAACGTAATTGTTTCCTTATCTAAGCAGCCCCTAGTTTTTATTTACGTGTTCTTTATTTTCTTGCAAACCTATCCTATCACACCTACAAAGTACTTCTAGTTTCATACTTGTTCTAGGTAAAGTGAATGTAAAGTGTGCAAAGAGTTGTATCGGTGGTCGATAGAACTTGAGGGAATATTTGTCCTACCTTTATCTCCTCGTTGGGTTCGACACTCTTACTTATCGACAAAGGCTACAATTGATCCCCTATACTTGTGGGTTATCACCTACTGATATGCACTGGTCTGCTATGAAGCGCATACTGCGTTATGTGCGTCTCACTGTCTCCTGTGGTCTCCACCTGCGGCCCAGTTCCTCCGGAGTTCTTTCTGCATTCTCAGATGCTGATTGGGCTGGGTGTCCAGACAACAACCGATCTACGCTTGGGTCCTAATTTGATCGCCTGGAGTGCACGCAAGCAAGCCACTGTTTCCCGCAGCAGCCCAGAAGCCGAGTACAAGGCGGTTGCCAATGCGACTGCCGAGCTTATATGGATTGAGTCCCTACTTCGAGAGCTGGGAGTTTCCTAGCCACATCCTCCGGTCCTTTGGTGCGACAACATCGGTGCTACGTTTCTATCGAAAAACACGGTGTTCCATGCACGGACCAAACACATTGAGATTGACTATCATTTTATGAGGGAACGTGTTGCACAGAAGCTACTACAAATCAGGTTTATCTCGTCAAAAGATCAACTTGCAGACATCTTCAACAATCCTCTACCTTCTTCCATGTTTGAGGTCTGTAGGCGCAATCTCAACCTTCTAGACACTTCAGGAGTGAGTTGAGATTGAGGGAGGGTGTTAGACTTTATATAGTAGCCCAACTGTGTAATCCATACCGTATTGGTATATGACTTGATTGTAACATTGTATACCATTATATATATGTGATAGGCCACCCTATAGAGGGTTTAGCCAGTCTCGAAAACCCTACGTCTTACAGTGTTTTAAATTTATAATTAAAATCATGTTAGATAGTATGTAGATACATGTAGTTTCTATATACTCAGTTTTTTTCTTTGTTTTGTTTCTGAACATTGTGAGTTGGTATTACGGTAGCACCTAAAATATAATATCACACAACACTCCACTACACCACGGATCGAAAGAATATGTGCATGTGTATCGTCAAATGGTTCAACTGAATAAATTCTTGATCAGGACATTCTTGCATTATTCGACTATTACAGTTTAGTTCTTGTCTCCCTGCAAAGGGAACACATAAGATGGAGATCACCTAATTCTCCACGAATAATTTTGATGTGTTATTCCCTCAGTCCAATTAACAGTAGCATGCTCGAAAGATTACCATTATATTACCTCCGTCACAAATTACTCGAGTATGATTTTATGTCTAGCTTGCATTCATGTGTATCAGAGTTAGCTACACTGCACAATGGTTTACAGTTTCTCCGCAGCTCCATTCCTCGATCGGCCTCCCCACAGCTAGCGCAGAACCCGGCCATCTAGAAATTTTATTAACCAGTAAGAGTTAGTACTGTTCGTGCATCAAGGTACGTGCTATTTTACTTATGGTAGCCCTGGAATGTTTGTCTTCTTCTACTACATTTGGAATCCCTACACACATGTCGTCGGCATAGTTGTCGGTGTTGCTCTTGCATCCACGCATGTACGCATGTTGATAATAATTATGCTTCTATAATTAAGTGGGCTTTATCTATGTGTCATTCAGATTTCATTGCTCATTGTGCGTTTTGATTCCCAGGCCAGCTAACCCTGCACTTTATTTTGTTTATCCTATACATGAACATCCAAAACGAGGGCAAATAATCCTGAAGAATCAGTTGGTTGCTGAATATGTTCTTTTGCACAAGTTAGCACATTCTTCTTGTTGAAATAGATAATAGTAAAAAAAATCATGAAATCAGGACACTACACTTACACAAATTAGTTAAAATGGCTGCATCTAGTTTTTAGTTATCGGTCTTCCTGGATTATGCTCGATCCGTGCAATATTTCTAAATGATACTTCCGGAGTACGCAAGAGTTAAGTTCGTATATGGCATTGTTAGCACCATATATGTTTTGGCAGCACTACCATGCCGACAAAGTCGAAATTCTGCTGAAAACGTTGTTTAGCGTCAAGTGCCCAAGCCTGTCCAAAGCATGCTCAGATAATTAGCTGACACCTAATCCTGACAGCATCCTGTGTTAACGATTCCCCACCACGTCACACGGTTGACTTTCTCTACCCCCTAGGCTGTCCATCTTATCTCTCTGTCACTAAGAAACAATATAACAATATGAGGATCAGTAAGTTATTCATCCCAGAAAACACACAAGTTGGTGCCCTAGATGCATGTCCATAGACAAATGAAACGAAAGTATAAACTTTACGTCGTCATTTTGTCTCATGCCGCGGCCACAACTACTGACCAAAGTCCTCTTTTGCCTTGGAGCAAATGCACCTCAGCGCTAAAGGTTACTGCCGGAATGCAATGTCTTGGAGTGTAGGAAAAGGGGTGATGGGATATGGACACCGGAGCCTTTACGAGTGGCTAGAGACAAATGTCGCGAAAATATTTTTGGGGACGTATTGTTTGGTCCATCATGCGGTACTCACTCCGAAGTGCTTATTTGTTTCCCCCCCTCTTAATATAAGAAGAATCATTCATGGTCCATCACAATGAAATGTTTGTATACCAGCTATTTCAGTCTACATGAAAATTGCCGGTTCGTTGCAACCGGATAAAAATTCATCGCACCCCTGCGACACTCATAATCCAGTCACTATGGTTAAAAAGATATGGTCAAATAATCATTGATTAGGGTTTTTATTAACTATAATCCTGTTTCAGTTAGAGCACTATTAGCAGTATTTTAGAGCTAACCACCAATGCACTGCGTCTCTTTTGATTATGGCATGACCTTCCTTATCTCTCTATCATCTAGGGTCTTGATATTGCCCACACGCGTGAACGTTAAGAGAGTCTTGCCACACGTCCCGTGTGGCCTGTAAGAGAAACAGTCTGCACGCCTACATGTAGGCAAAACAGCTATAGTCCATACGACCCGCCTCCTGCCTCACGGCCTGCAGGTCCCGCATGTCACCTTGCGGTCCTGCGTGTCCCCGCGTGATAGTTGTCATGGTTGTTGAACCGTGGCAACTGTTTGTTTAACTGCAGTTGCCATGTCTGAACAACTACAGTTGCCATAGTTGCTCAACTGCAGTCGTCATATCTGAACAACTGTATTGCCATGTAACACTAGAAATACATGACAACTGACAAGCGTGTGTGCGCGCGACCGCGACGATAGTTCCACCCAGTTGCGATGTAACCCTGGAAAAGACATGGCAACTGACACACGTGTGGACGCACGACGACAGTTCAACTCAGTTGCCATGTAATACTGAAAAGACATGACAACTAACAGGCGTGCGAGTGTGTAGGCGCGACGCCAGTTTCATCACACATCGGGTTGGCAGCCGCGAGGTCTGCGTGCGTGAAACAGGTGTGTGGGCAAACTGATAAACGCCCACACACCAACCCCTTCCTACGTGGCACAAAAAGTCTGCCAAAAATTTCAAGATTTGTGCAAACACATATGGACAACGATCCACGCGTGTGGACGAGTTAGAAAACGTCACACGTGTGGGCGTTATCTTTTCCCATCATCTAAGGATTAGAAGGCGTGAATTGCTCCTTCCTTATTTTCTTTCTTCCTTTTTTACATGTCGGCTGAAATCCTCTTATTTCTTTAGTTACTTTCTGTCCCATAGAAACTCAATTCTTTTGTTTCCTTATTGCTTTGCAGGTAGGCTGAAAATCGTCTTATTTCCTTGATACAAGGTAAATTGTTTGGCGCACCTAGGTGCCGAAACACCTAAGCACCATGCAACTAATGCCGAAACACCTAAGCACCATGCAACTAATGCTCATGGGATTGATCCATTTTCAAATATTGGTGTGTGCTATAAATGTCATAAAAATTTGCTTCATTGCATATATAAATTGATTTAGTTTGAATGAAAAGATGGGGTGGAACTATTTCAATTGGATAACAAATTCTTTTTCTATCACGCGAATAAGGCCCTGTTTGGAACCACAATAGATTATAATAATCTAGATTATGAAGATAGATTATAGAATCTGGTTTATAAAAATAATCCAGGTAGGCATGTTTGGAGGCCAGATTATATAAACTCTAATTCAGGTTTTACATTGTACAATGACATGTCTGCCCTGTTTATAAAAATAGGACGGTGGCGGTGGCGGTAGGTAATTATCTCCAAGTTTACAAGGGTAATAGGTCATTAGTAATCCATAATCTGATTTTAGCTGGGGTAGAGTAGATTATGAGTTTTTAATAATCTGGTCATCTAGTTTTTAAAATCTACAATATAAACTATCCTGTTTGGACACATAATAGATTATAAAACCAGATTATATAATCAGAGTGGTTCCAAACAGGGCCTAAGCTTGTTCAGGTGGTTGTGAAGTCACGAGTTCGACCTTGCCGGTGACCTTGCGGGGCCCCTGTCTCGAGAAGGAGTTCATGCGAGGGTTTAGGGTTTAAGGCCAGATTAGATCCGATCATGGCGGGATCGCAGGAAAACATGGGAAGGCAAGATGGAGATTGTGGCCTGGCAAGCAAATTGCTGGAGAAGCTAACGCTGCAAGAGGACGAGGCCGATGATCTGATCTGGGAGGAAGAGTTGGATGCTGAGGAGATAAAGCCGAAGTGGCTTGCCCTAGGGCGTTTGCTCACATCAAAAACCTATAGCCATAGTGCTTTGATTGCAGATATGAGGGCGGCATGGAACCGAGCGATGAAGGTGACTTGGAGGAGGATTGATGCAAATCTCTTTTCTGTTCAATTCAACTGTCTTGGAGACTGGAACAAGGCGATGCACCAGGGTCCTTGGGACTTCAAAGGATATGCGCTGATATTGGCTGAATACGATGGCTTTGTTAACCCGGAGAAAGTCAGATTGGACAAGATTGAGACATGGGCTCAGATTCATAAACTACCTGATGGCGTGCTAAAGAGTGAAAAAGCCCTCGGGAATCTGGCTCAGCGGATTGGGGAGGTTCAGGAGGTCCAAGTCACACTGCCAACGGCTTTGTGGGTGAATTTATTAGGGTTCGCGTTAAACTTGACGTGAATAAAAAGCTCACCAGGGTGGTTGGAATTACGAAGGGAGGAACAACGGAGAAGTACTTGGTAAAGTTTGAGAAACTGCCAACGTTCTGCCATGCATGTGGACTTATGGGACATTGGTATGAGGAGTGCGGAACGGGTGAGCATGATACAAGTATGTTTGAATGGGGGAAATTTATTCTGGCCCCGAGAAGAGGCAGGGGTGGTGGCCGTGGAAGTAGAAATAATAGTGGCCAGGGAAGGGATGAGCACCCTTTTGATCCTACTTACACTGGCCGTGAAACCGAGGAGGAGGTTGGAGGTGGTTCTCATGGAAGAGGACGAGGACAGGATTGGCGAGAATTTGCAAACTGGAGGTACAATTCTGTTTACAATAGGCAAACTGGGGAAGGTATGACAGGAACAATCCATGTTCCAGTGGGGGAGGCTGTTATGAGGGAGAATGAAGATAATCTGGGATTGGATGTTACCAGCACTAGGATGATCGTGGCGATGGAATCCAACGTACTAGGGAAGATGTACGCAGCTGATTCGGGGCTCGCAGCTATCGGCAACGTTGATGACATACCACATGTTGCTAGAGGAATTATCGTGCCGGCGGGTAACACTGCTACTAAAATGGATATCTTCGTGGGAGGTGAGAATGGCAGCTCCACACCAATGGGAACCCCGCAGAAAAATGCAAACAAAAAGAAGCTGAAGGGTGTGGACGGCGAAGCAGTGACAAAACAACCTGAAAATGGATCGGCGGCCTCCCTGGTGGAGGACCGCCGGGAGTCATGAAAACCCTAGCATGGAATTGCCGTGGAATGCTCTCGACCACGGCAGTTCGAGAGCTCTTGTTGTTACAAGGGCGGGTGAGAGCGCATGTAGTTTTTTTGTCTGAATCGCATCTGAACAAAGCAAAGGCAAATGAGGTCAGAATTAAGTTGGTGTTTGATCAAATGCATGTTGCGGAAAGCGATGGGCGAGCGGGAGGACTTGCGCTCTTCTATAACAATGCAAATGAAGTGGTGTTGAACTTCTCTTCACCAAACTTTATTGATGGGCTTGTTAAAGATGGGAATGATGTAGCATGGCGACTTACTGGATTCTCTGGTGAACCGAGTTGGGATCTTAAACATCAATCATGGACCCATATGAGAACACTGCGCAGCAACATGAAGGGACCATGGATGATCATAGGCGATTTCAATGAGATTTTAATAGCCAGTGAGAAGGAGGGGGGGGGGAATATCAGACCAGCACACTGTATGCAAAATTTTAGAGACTGCATGGAGGAATGTGGACTCCATGAAACAATGCACATTGGGGATCAGTTTACATGGAGTAGGGGTGTCATCAAGGAACGACTTGACAGAGCGCTATGTAACGAAGCATGGGCAGAAAAATTCCCATATGCGGCAGTTGTGCATGAACACCACACCCATTCAGATCATCGGCCACTCCTGCTGGATACGCAATACTATGCTGATCCTTTGACAAGGCAATCAAAAGGTGAAAGAAGATTTGAGGCACGATGGTTGAGTGAAGAGACGGTAAATGAGATTGTCAACATTGGTTGGCAGAGAGCACGTCTAGCAGGCATTGGGCCATCATTGTCGGACCATACCAGAGCTGTTAAAATGGATTTGGTGTAGTGGGATCGCTAGACCTTGAAGGGTCCTAAGCGTCGGATTCATAAGTTGGAAAAGGAACTAGAAAGGTTAAAAAGGGGACAATTGACTAGTGAATCTAGACAAAGAATAAAGGAAATACAAATCTTGATAGAAAGCTTGTTGGACCAAGAGGAGATCATCTGGCTACAGAGAGCTAGAACAAACTGGTTGATGCATGGCGATAGGAACACCTCTTTTTTCCATAAAGCTGCATCAGCTAGAAAGAAGAAAAACTGTATTACGAGACTTATGGATGATGGGGGGGGATGGAGAGAGGACACACAGGAGATCAATTCGATCATTACAGGGTATTTTCGGGAGCTATTCACATCCCAAGTTTCAGTGCCAGATGTGGATGTCTTGAGTAAGGTGCCATCCAAAGTTACATCAAATATGAATGATGTTCTCTTGGCCCCATATACAGCAGAAGAGGTTAAGAAGGCTTTGTTCTCGATTGGGGATCTCAAAGCCCCGGGGCCCGATGGACTACATGCTACTTTTTATAAGAGGTTTTGGTCCATGCTTGGGGATGATCTAGTTTCCGAAGTCCTATCTGCAGTAAACATGAAGATCATACCCCAAGGCTGGAATGACACAACCATTGTCATGATCCCAAAGGTGAATGCTCCAGAGAAGGTAACCTAGTTTCGTCCTATTAGTCTATGTAATGTGATGTATAAAGTTATCTCAAAGATGATAGCCACAAGGTTAAAACAGTTCCTGCCAGAGATAATTAGCCCAACCCAAAGTGCATTTGTCCCAGGGAGACTGATCACAGATAATGTGCTTATTGCTTACGAAAGTTTGCATACTATAAAGCAAAAGAAAACAGGCAAGGAGGGATGGTGTGCGGTCAAATTGGATATGCAAAAAGCCTATGACAGGGTAGAGTGGGTTTTTTTGGAGGCAATCCTATTAAAACTTGGATTTCATGCAGATTGGGTGAAGATGATCATGGTGTGTGTTTCTTCGGTTGAGTATAGGGTGAGATATAATACAACAGAAACTGATTCTTTCAAACCAACTAGAGGTCTTCGACAGGGAGATCCGTTATCACCATATCTATTTCTCCTTTGCACTGAAGGGCTCACGGCGTTATTGTCACAAGCAGAGGCCGAAGGAGATCTAGTGGGAGTTAAAGTTTGTCGGGATGCACCGACAGTTACAAACCTGTTATTTGCGGATGATTCATTGATTCTAATGAAGGCAAATGTAACTAATGCTCTTGCTCTTAAAACAGTATTGGACCGCTACTGTTTGGCTTCAGGGCAACTTGTCAGTACGCAGAAATCAAGCATTTTCTTCAGTCCAAGTACCAATGTCAATGCTAAAGCTGATATGTGCACAATTCTGGGTATTATGACAGATGCTTTGAATGACATATATTTGGGCCTTCCATCTAATCTGGGGGTGGATAAAAGTGATGATTTCCAATATCTTATTGATCGGTTAGTCCAAAAGTTGATGGGGTGGAAAGAAAGATGTCTTTCTACTGGGGGAAAGGAGGTGCTTCTGAAATCAGTAGCGCAGGCCATACCAACGTATGCGATGTCAGTCCTTAAAATTCCGAAGAAAATCTGCAAAGGAATTACAGATGCGATATCTAGATTTTGGTGGGGTGATGATGCAACTAATAGAAAGATGCACTGGTTCTCCTGGAAGAAAATGTGTATCCCCAACAAGTATGGAGGCATGGGATTTAGAGACATTCACTGCTTTAATCTTGCACTCCTAGCTAAACAGGCATGGCGGCTTATTGATACGCCAGAATCTCTATGTGCAACAATTCTCAAAGCCAAATACTATCCTAATAATGATCTATTGGCCACGATTCATAAACCTGGATCATCATTCACATGGCAAAGTATCTTGGCAGGGGTAGAAACAATCAAGAAGGGCTATATATGGAGAATTGGTGATGGACAGGATGTCAATATCTGGGAGGACTCATGGATACCACAATCCTCGAACCAAAAAGTGACTACGATCAGAGGGGAAAATTTGCTATCTAGAGTCTCTGATTTAATTGATCCACTGACAGGTGATTGGGATACCCAGTTAGTGAGCCAAACCTTCTGGCCAGTGGATGCTCATCGGATTCTATCAATCCCACTGCCGGTCTATGAGATGCATGATTTTATAGCCTGGAGCCCAGCGAAGAATGGCATTTTTTGAGTAAGATCAGCATATCAAACGGAATGGAATTCCATATTTGGCAACCTAATACAAGTCACTTCAGGATCTTCTTCACCAAGTGACAAATGGGAGTTGGTTTGGAGTCTGGAATGCCCTGCAAAAATCAGAATTTTCATCTGGAGATTGTTACAGTCTGCTATCCCCTGTCGGTCTATACTAGCATCCAAGCATATATGGTCAAAACCCAGTGTCCAGAATGCAAGAATGGCCCAGACAACATTCGTCACTTACTTTTCGAATGCCCAAGGTCATCAGCAGTTTGGAAGCAGTTGGGCATTTTCGATATTGTTAAGAGGGTATGCACTAAGTATAAATCGGGTGAGGAGGCCATTTTTGATCTGTTGCATATGGACACAGCAGGAATCACTATTTTGGGCTGCCCGAAACTCCGAGAGGTGGTCGCTACTGCTGCTTGGTATCTGTGGTTCGAACATCGAAAAGTATATCATGGAGATGATATCCAAACAGCGCCTCAAATTGCCCTAGCCATACGTGGACTATCGGCAAATTTCAGTATTGCATGTGCCAAAACAGCAAAAGGCCGAACTGGAGGATGGAGTAAGCCACCGCATGGCTATGTAAAACTGAAAGTCGATGCAGGTTTCGAACACGACCTACTCTGAGGATCGATTGGGGCAATTATCAGGGACCACAAAGGACAGTTCTTGGCAGCAGCAAATGATAAGATTGATATATGCTATGATACAAACACTACAGAAGCATTGGCGGTGAGGTTTGGGCTCAATCTTGCAAGAACTATTGGGTGCAGCAAAATTGTGGTGAACTCTGATAATTTGGAGATAGTGGAGGATCTTAAGAAGGGATATTCTTCTTCGGCAGCTTCCGCAATCATCGATGATTGTTTATTTTTGGGATCGGAATTCAAGCATGTTTTATATGATCATTGTGGTAGAGATAGTAATCAAGTAGCGCATGAACTAGCTAAGTTAGCTAAATCTTCCCCCCCTCGATGTTGGATGGACTCAGCTCCTCCAGAGATCATCCCAGCTATTGTAAATGATATAACTACCCTTACTGCTGAATAAAGTGGGAAGAAGGTATAAAAAAAAGTCACGAGTTCGATCCAAGCACTAGTGAATTTTTCCCGTTGCTCCTGAAAACAAAATGCATGGCAGGCCGAGCTTGGCCCACACACTCCTCCCTAGTCGCCTGAAAAAAAAGTTGCCAGGCCTAGCTCGGGTCACACAGTTTTCTTTTAGATATCAGATGAACATCAGTTTCTCGATCGGACACTATCGCCCCCGCGTCGCCCGTGTTTGGTGACACAGGGAGACCTGCGCCGCCACCTAAGGTCCTCTTCGCCACCATCGCTCCCCGCATCACCGTTGTCGGAGGGCTGGCCGACGAAGCCGCGCTGAGCCCAGGGATGGCGGTGGCGGGGTGGTTCCTTCACCTCCCTCACGCGAGAGTCCCGTCCCGGCCATTTCTGGATCTGCCCGGGAGCCCCTCCATCATAGTCCCCGCTACTCCAGCGCAACCTTCCTCGTCTCCGGTGATGGAGCTCGTCCCCTCTTTGTCGGATCCGTGATGACGACGCTCCGGTGCCTTCCCCGCGAGTGCCGCCTGGCCGTCCCGGATCTGATCTGGCGAAGCCCCCTTCCCTTTGTCCGTTTGCTGCGTCCTCTGGCCCGGCGTGGCTACCTCCTCCCCACCGGACCCTACCGCTGCCGACAGCGCTGGTGGAGACCACGTCATGCATGGCAATCGAAGACGGCGGGTGGGCCTTGCGTAGCCTGCTGGATTCCCTTCGTGCGGGGGTTTGACTCCTTCGCGACGCAGGGGAGGTCTGGCAGCGAGGGAGGCTTGCTCATGCGCGGTGTCTGTCGACGTGCTACAAGGAGGTGTGGATGGGCAGGGAGGGGCGGACGTGCGGTGATGGCCGAAGGCGACGACGCAAAACCTACGGCAATGGTGGGGCTTAGTGGTGTGCTTAAATTAATGCAGCGGTCCTAGGATTTCTCTTGCGCCAAGAGGAAGATCTTCCTCATACCCGTACTTTCTGATCTAGCTAGTGTTGCGGGTTCCGGAAGGCTCCGCCGGCGAATTCCCAATGGCGCGTTATGCCCGGAGATTGCTGGATTGGGTGGAATTAGGTCATGCCTATTGGTTCTTAAGGAGGGAGCGGCGTGGAGCTGTGCTATCTGTTTCCACCAGGAGATACTTTACTCTATGGTAAAGTCACATGCGAAAAATGTCATGAAAGCCGAGATTGGAGGACTAGTAATGGTGATTGTATCCTATGGCATTGAGGAATTTGCTTGGAGTTTGGGAATTCGTAGCAGTGGTATGTCACTAGTAGAAAATGGCCCATTTGTCCCGGTTCCACAGGCCCATTAGCCCCGGTTCCGGAACCGGGACTAAAGGGTCCGGACTAAAGCCCAAAACTTTTAGTCCCGGTTCCTTTACCAACCGGGACAGAAGGGCCTCCACGTGGCCTGTGCGGGGAGCCCAGGCAGGAGGGCCTATAGTCCCGGTTGGTAATACCAACCGGGACCAGGAGGTGTTTTTTTTGAATGGGGGGGGTGTGTGTTGAGGGTTTTGGAGGGTTAATTGAAGGGTTTCATATTGTGTTAGCTAGCTAATAGAGAGAAGTGTCCTCTCTTTCTCCGTGATGTAGAAGTAATGACTTTAGGATTGTCCATACATTTTTTACAATCTTTGATTGTCATTTCATCGGTTTTAGAAATCCGGTATGGACAGGAGTGATGAAGATACCTAGGCTGACCTGGCCGTGCTGGTCGTATGCTCATAACATCAACGCCACCTCTTGGAAACATCAGATGAGGCACACAATCTTGCGGGATTTTCTGTTGAAAAACATAGTATTAACTTTGTAGCTAGCAATGTAGTTTAGTTTTACAAGAATTTATGCAAAAGATGGACGGATGTCGTAATAGTAGAAAATCTTACCATGCAATCTCCATGCATGTTACCGTAGTTCACCACGTGCACTAGTGGCACGTATTGACCATAATGTGGGGGAGTTTGATGATAGGTATTGTAATTCTCAAGATCATTGCTAAATGCGACAAGATGATGTTTCTCCTTACAAGTTAATTTCGCTTCATCATTGTAGTAATAGGTTCTGTCTACCATCTTCCGTACATTTTTTGAAGAACGAAAATAAGCTGTTAATGGAAATAAGTTGTCAACTATTTTTAAATAAACAATATAAATTACTTAATAAATATAGTTGAGAAACTCACATAATGATAGAACTGGAGGCGTCTGCACATCGACCCAGATGTCGATATTACCTTCAATTTCATCTTCCGGACGAATATCATAGGTGATAAGCATATTAGGCTCAAATGCATAAGCCTTACATAGTGCTTGCCAATTTGTACATTCAAAATAGGAGTAGGTGGCTGTATTGTACAACTTTGCGGCAAAAGTATAACCATGCTCGGTCCTTAAGTGAACTCTATTTACCTCCATAGTTTTTCAGTACTGAAACCAATCTTATCCAAGACATAAATTCTTGCATGGCAGGGGATACGTAGTATAGTAAAAATATATTATAAGTTTAAGCAAAAGAAGTCATGCTTAACTACGAAAAAATACTTATCGTTGTGACTTTCTGTATCCACTTCAAAGTCCTCATCCAGCATGATGCTGAAGTGCCTATCATCAACTAGGCGAGGCGTGTCGCAGAGGCCGCACTCAGCTTGGCAGTATTCGCACATAGCGAATTTCCTTTCGTTGTCAGACATTTCCTTCCTAAAACTGATCAACACACAGATCACTATTACTCAATATGCAACGGGTTGACATTAGGTGTGTCGAGTCTTTCCTTCCTAAACTCTCATCTCATGTATATGGTGGACACTCCCTCTGATATTTCGACCGTCGTTGATGGTCGCTACTCCCACTTTCCCTAGTGCATTACAAATATCTAGCACAAGGAAAAGAAGGAGAAGCGACCCCACGACAACAGTCGGGATTCTTCCTCTATCTAGCACACAAGGAAAAGAAGGAGAAGCGAACCCCACGACACCTAAAGTCAACCCGTTCCATACATCAAATAAATGACATATAACTCATCATCATCTTACTCATTTAACAACTCATGAAAGTCATACAAGGAGCAACGACAAACCAAAACATAACTGATATTATCACTAATACATCTTGAATATTATCATAAAATATCACTGATAAAAACCCAGTTGACGTCTCATGGTGCAGGCGGTGGCAACCCAAAGATAAGGAACCATCACCGGATCGTAGCTTGGGTGATGTCCTGGAGAACCTGCCAGGTATTGGAGAACCTGGCATCCAACGCAGACATGTAGCGACAGACGTGCTCGTCCTCCTCCCTGACACGGCTACGTACCACCTTCATGGGGGCCAGCTCCCTCGGCACTGATAATGGCCCACGCGACCGCCACCAAAGAAGCTCCGGATCAACGATGAGACCCGGATTCCTCACCAAGGTGCGCCCCCCGGAAGGTAGCACCTTCCAGTACCAGCCCGGTGCAGGATGCGGGCCGGGCATCGTCCACGTCGAGACAAATTCCTCTGAGAAAAATTTCTTATTGTTTAATGTTTTACTTTCTACTTATCATTTATGCAATAATCATCTCATTTGAATTTAGCTAGCGCCCACTACATATTTTTCTCAACATGCAAGTATGACACCAAATAGACAATAATAAAACACAATATATATATATATTTTGCAAATATTTCCGCAACAACATTCAGGGCTTGAGCAAATATTTTGCAAATATACAAGAATCGTATCCTAGCAGGAACCCTAGGAATGGGGATGTCTCACCAGAGGTTTGGGTCGGTGCCGGGGTCGAGGTCAGGGTCGAGGCCGGGGTCGAGGTCGATGACGGGCTCGGGGCAGGGGCGGCGACGACGACGGGCTCCGGGCAGGGGCGGCGACGACAACGGGCTCGAGGGGGCTCGGGGCGGGGGTGGCGACGGCGACGAGCTGGGGGGTGGCGATGATGACGGGCTTGGGGCGGGGGCGGCGACGATGACGGGCTCGGGGCGGGGGCGGCGACGGCGACAGGCTCGGGGGCGGCGACGACGACGGGCTCGGGGACGGCGACAACGGGGAGGAGGAATGGATCGGCGGCGACGTGATACGTCCATTTTGCATCATGTTTTCATGTTGATATTTATCGCTTCTTTGGTTGTTATTTCACTTCACGGTACAATTCTTATGCCTTTTCTCTCGTATTTCGCAAGGTTTACATGAAGAGAGAGAATGCCGGCAACTGGAATTCTGGCCTAAAAGTGGAGCAAAGTTGAGATACCTATTCTGCGCAACTCCAAACGCCGTAAAAATCAACGAGTACTTTTTTCCGGATTTATCAAAAATACTGGACCGAAGAAGTGCCAGAGGGGCGCCAGGGGTTGGCCACAAGCCTGCACGCTGCGGCCACCCCCTAGGCCGCGCCATGAGGGCTTGTGGGCAACCTGCTGGCCCACTGGCCCCCCT
The DNA here is from genome assembly GCF_904849725.1 of Hordeum vulgare subsp. vulgare. Lineage (NCBI taxonomy): Eukaryota > Viridiplantae > Streptophyta > Magnoliopsida > Poales > Poaceae > Hordeum > Hordeum vulgare. Next base: position 461,264,402 of record NC_058524.1, on the reverse strand, counting down.
CTTTTGCTATATGAAGGGTTTCGTCCAGGAAAAAAAAATCAAGGAGGAGTTTTTTCGTGGATTCGCCGCCGCCATGAGGCGGAACTTGAGCAGAACCAATCTAGAGCTCAGGCAGGACGATCCTGCCGGGGAAACTTCCCTCCCGAAGGGGGAAATCATCGCCATCGTCATCACCAACACTCCCCTCATCGAAGGGGACTCGTCACCATCAACATCTTCATCAGCACCATATCATCTCCAAACCCTAGTTCATCACTTGTAACCAATCTCCGTGTCGCGACTCTGATTGATACTTGTAAGGTTGCTAGTAGTGTTGATTACTCTTTGTAGTTGATGCTAGTTCGATTATTTGGTGGAAGAGTTTATGTTCAGATCCTTGATGCTACTCATTACCTCTCTGGACATGAATATGATTATGCTTTGTGAGTAGTTACTTTTGTTCCCGAGGACATGGGATAAGTCATGCTAATAGTAGTCATGTGAATTTGGTATTCGTTCGGTAATTTGATATGTTTTATGTTGTTTTTCCTCTAGTGGTGTTATGTGAACGTCGACTACATAACACTTCACCATTATTTGGGCCTAGAGGAAGGCATTGGGAAGTAGTAAGTAGATGATGGGTTGCTAGAGTGACAGAAGCTTAAACCCTAGTTTATGCGTTTCTTCGCAAGGGGCTGATTTGGATCCACTAGTTTAATGCTATGGTTAGGCTCTGTCTTAATTCTTCTTTCGTAGTTGCGGATGCTTGCGAGAGGGGTTAATCATAAGTGGGATGCTTGTCCAAGTAAGGGCAGTATCCAAGCGCCGGTCCACCCACATATCAAACTATGAAAGTAACGAACGCGAATCATGTGAACATGATTAAACTAGCATGAAAGAAATTCCCGTGTGTCCTCGGGAATGTTTTTCCTCCTATAAGACTTTGTACAGGCTTGTCCCTTGCTACAAAAGGGATTGGGCCACTTTTATGCAGCGTTGCTACTTTTGTTACTTGTTTCTTGCTACGAATCATCTCACCACACAATCACTTGTTACCGGCAATTTCAGTGCCTGCAGATTTTACCTTGCTGAAAACCACTTGTCAGATCCTTCTGCTCCTCATTGGGTTTGACAATCTTACTTATCAAAAGGACTATGATTGATACCCTATACTTGTGGGTCATCATGACTCTTTTTTGGCGCCGTTGCCGGGGAGTGAAGCGCCTTTGGTAAGTGGAACTTGGTAAGGAAACATTCATATAGTGTGCTGAAATTTATTGTCACTTGTCACTATGGATACTAATCCTTTGAGGGGCTTGTTCGGGGTATCTTCACCTCGAACGGAATCACAAAGATTTGCTCCTCAACCTGCTGCACCTACTGAAAATATTTTCTTTGAGTTTCCTTCGGGTATGCTTGAGAAACTGCTGGCTGATCCTTTTACAGGAGATGGAACATCACATCCAGACTTGCATCTAATCTATGTAGATAAAGTTTGTGGTTTATTTAAGCTTGCAGGTGTGCCCGAGGATGAGGTCAAGAAGAGGGTCTTTCCTTTATCTTTGAAGGATAAGGCGTTGACATGGTATAGGCCATGTGATGATACTGGATCATGGGACTACAATCGGTTGAAATTGGAATTTCATCAAAAGTTTTATCCTATGAATTTAGTACATCGTGATCGGAATTATATTTACAATTTTTGGCCTCGTGACAGAGAAAGCATCGCTCAAGCTTGGGGGAGGCTTAAATCAATGCTATATTCATGCCCCAATCATGAGCTCTCGAGAGAAATTACCACTCAGAACTTCTATGCTCGGCTTTCTCATGATGATCGCACCATGCTTGACACTTCTTGTACCGGTTCTTTTATGAAGAGAGATATTAACTTCAAATTGAATTTATTGGAGAGAATTAAACGCAACTCTTAAGATTGGGAGCTTGAAGAAGGTAAGGAGTCATGTATGAATTTCACGTTTGATTGCGTTAAATCCTTTGTCAAGACAAATACCTTTAGTGATTTTAGCGTTAAGTACGGACTTGACTCTGAGATCGTAGCTTCATTGTGTGAATCCTTTGCTGCTCATATTGATCTCCCCGGTTTAAATATCATCTTCCTTTAGAAGTCAATGTAGTTAAACCCACTCTAGTTGAAGAGAAAGTCATTGCCTATAATGATCCTGTTGTTCCCACTACTTACATTGAGAAACCACCTTTCCCTGTTAGGATAAAGGATCATTCTAAATGTTCAACTGTGATACATAGAGGCTACATTAGAACACCTACGCCCCCTGAGCAAATTAGAGTTGAAACTAGCAGTGCTATTATCAAAGATCTTCTGTCCGACGATGTTGAGGGACAAAATATTCACTTCTGTGAAGATGCTGCTAGAATTGCTAAACCTCACGTTAGAGACAAACATAGGCCTGTTGTTGGCATGCCTGTGGTTTCTGTTAAGATAGGAGATCATTGTTATCATGGCTTATGTGATGCGGGTGCTAGTGTTAGTGCAATACCTCAATCCTTATACGATGAAATCAAAGATGAGATTGCACCTGTTGAGATAGAGCCTATTGATGTCACTATTCAGCTTGCCAATAGAGATAATATCTGCCCTGTGGGAATTTTTAGGGATGTTGAAGTCTTGTGTGGTGAAACGAAGTATCCTGCTGATTTCCTCGTTCTTGCTACCGCACAAGATAGCTTTTGACCCATCATATTTGGTAGACCTTTTCTCAATACTGTCAATGCTCATATTGATTGTGAGAAGCAAACTGTCACTGTTGGCTTTGAAGGTGTGTCACATGAGTTCAATTTCTCTAAGTTTGGTAGACAACCTCATCAAAAGGAGTTGCCTAGAAGGGATGAAACTATTGCCTTAGCCTCTATTGCCGTACCTCCTACTGATCCCTTAGAGCAATACTTGCTTGAGCATGAAAATGATATGCATATGGATGAAAGGGATGAGATAGATAGAGTTGTCTTAGAACAATATCCTATCGTTAAGAATAACTTGCCTATTGATCTGCTTGGGGATCCACCCCCACCAAAGGGTCATCCTGTGTTCGAGCTTAAACAGTTGCCTGATACTCTTAAGTATGCGTATCTTGATGAAAAAGAGATATATCCTATTATAATTAGTGCTAGCCTCTCAGAGCATGAAGAAAAGAAGTTGCTAAAAACTCTGAGGAAGCACCGTGCTGCTATTGGATATACTCTTGATGATCTTAAGGGCATTAGTCCCACTCTATGCCAGCACAAGATTAAAACTGATCCTGACTTCAAACCAGTTGCTGATCATCAAAGGAGATTAAATCCTAAGATGAAAGAAGTAGTGAGAAAAGAAATACTAAAGCTCCTGGAAGCAGGTATCATTTATCCTGTTGCTCACAGCGATTGGGTGAGTCCGGTGCATTGCGTTCCTAAGAAGGGAGGCATTACCGTTGTCCCTAATGATAAGGATGAATTGATCCCACAGAGGATTATTACTGGCTATAGGATGGTGATCGATTTTAGGAAATTGAATAAAGCCACTAGGAAAGATCATTACCCTTTGCCTTTCATCGACCAAATGCTAGAAGGACTGTCTAAACACACACACTTCTGCTTTCTAGACAGTTATTCTGGTTTCTCCCAAATACCAGTTGCACAATCTGATCAGGAGAAAACCACCTTCACCTGCCCTTTCGATACCTTTTCTTATAGACGTATGCCTTTTGGTTTATGTAATGCACCTGCCACCTTTCAAAGATGTATGATGGCTATATTCTCTGACTTTTGTGAAAAGATTGTTGAGGTTTTCATGGATGACTTCTCCGTTTACGGGTCTTCCTTTGATGATTGCCTCAGCAACCTTGATCGAGTCTTGCAGAGATGTAAAGACACCAATCTTGCCTTGAATTGGGAGAAGTGCCACTTTATGGTTAATGAAGGCATCGTCTTAGGACATAAAATTTCTGAAAGAGGTATTGAAGTCGATAAGGCTAAGGTTGATGCAATTGAGAAAATGCTATACCCCATTGATATCAAAGGTATAAGAAGTTTCCTTGGTCATGCTTGTTTCTGAAGAAGGTTCATTAAAGGCTTCTCTAAGATTTCTAGGCCCCTTACCAATCTCTTGCAAAAGGATATTCCTTTTGTCTTTGACGATGATTGTGAGGAAGGCTTCGAAATACTTAAGAGGACTTTGATAACCACACCTATTGTTCAACCACCTGATTGGAACTTGCCGTTTGAAATCATGTGTGATGCTATTGATTATGCTGTTGGTGCTGTTCTAGGGCAAAGAGTCGATAAGAAGTTGAATGTTACCTGCTACTATCACTACAGGAATCAGAGAATTTGCCATATATCTGATCTTTGCCGTTTGCTCGCACATGGCAAAGAAGCTCTTTGCCATCAGCTGCCAAAAAACAGATGGTAAAGAGCTGGCTGATGCCAAAGATACTCTTTGCCATTAGTGTGTTCTTTACCGTCGGCCGGCGGACGGTAAAGATGGACCGGGCTGACGGCAAAGCATAGGCTGATGGCAAAGATGGTCCAGGCAGACGACAAAGAATAACCGTAGGTGGAGCCGTCCCCTTTACCATCAGAGGCCTCTTTTCCATGTGCACACAACCGCCTTTGCCGTCTGCCTCGAACTCTTTGCCGTCAACTTGATTCCCAAGCGGACGGCAAAGAGGACGACAACTAACGGCTGGCATCCATCTCCCCACCCCCATCTGCTTTCTCCCCCGATCCCCACTATCTCTCTCTCTCACCAATCCACACCTCTCTGCGTCTCCTCCCCGCGCCGCCACACCACCACCACCGCGTTGCGCCCCTCCCGGCGTCCTCCAACCGCCCTCCCCTCCCTCCCCGATCCAATCCAGAGATCGAGGTCCTCGAGAGCAGGTCAGGCGGCAGCCATGGCTCGTCCAGATCATCCAGCACCGCCATCGTCCTTCTCCTCTGCTCCTAGTGCCAGATCCACCTCGGGCGGGCCCCATCTCCACATCCAGTGACCTCTCTTCCCACCATCGCTGCCTCCCCACCCTACCTCCCCACCTTCTCGAGCAGGTCAGGCTTCGTCTGCATCCTCCCCAATCTTCCTCCTCCCAGGTTGCTGTGGAGGAGCCACTGTAGTGGGACAGCATCGGACCAAGCACCGCCGGGTGGATCCACGTCTAATCCCCACTCCGGCCGCAGCGCTGCCCGAAACCCTAGATCTCCCACACATGGCCATGACCATGGCGATCCCTCACGAGGTGCAGTAGCTCATGTCACTGTAGTGGAGTCAGTCATTGCTTCTATTCAGGGGCTCTTGTAGTTCGCAAGATTGGATTTCTGCAGAGTAGCATGTGTGTTTCTTTTTTCGATCAGTGTTTAGTGTGTGATTCAAGAATTAGATCATTTTTGTGCTAATCTTTTTGCAGGATTAGGATTGGTAAGGCGGCAGATGAGAGGGAGAAGAATCCTAGCAGAGTGCCTGCAATTGAAGCGTCGTGCTTTTGCGGATAACAAGGTTGATACCATTGTTAATCCAGCAGCCTGGACTAGCTTCGATACCGTGGAAGAAGCGTATGAGTTTTAAAACCTCTACTTGTTGGAGACAGGCTTGTGTCCGGTATAAAAAGAGCCAACTCAATGTATAAGGTCAGGCGGAAGTGGACAAAGCCGTATTTCGTGGGAGCGTTTTGCGCTAAGATGACGGACACGCTGAGAGTGAGAATGCAAACCATTTGCAGAAGGGGTATGTGCTGCCTGGGTGCCCCATGCACCTGTTTGTTAGACAGTACAAGAAGATGCAGTTTGACAGAGATTCAGTGGAGAGTTACCAAGAGAAGAGGATAAAATTGGTGAGATGACCTTTGACGTTTTGCACATACATTTGCATATAGCTGCTCGTAGAATAGTTCCAGTGTTGCTTCATTTATTGAGAAGATAATATTTTAAAATCCTTCCATGCAGGGTGGAGTAGATTTAAAAGCAAATTTGCTGATTCAGATACACGCTTCTAAATTTATACAAGAACAAGGTTCGAAAAATTCCAAGAGATGTTGTATGATCAGCTCATGTCACGAGCCCTCATGAGGTTCTGTCTATTAGTTTAAATAATATGCTTGCTCTCATGACCATAAATTGTTCTCCATGTTTGTACTCCATGATAATTTAGGACATTGTGAAATTACGATCGAGTGTGAAATGACTATTGGTTTTATTGGTTTTCTTTAATTGTTTTATTAGTTAGCTTTGTCTCTGTTGATGCAATTACGATCGAGTGTGAAATGACTATTGTTGGTGGTGATGTATTGATTTGATTTTGAGGGCCTGGTGATGGTGATAATGTTCTCGTTGATTTAGTTATATTTATGAAAGTGTTGGCTTCCTGAGTTGCTGATATATATCAATGGAATCAGAGGCGCTCCTGCAAACACAATACATTGATTTTCTTTAGGAGATTATAAGCATGTTTGTCTATAAGGTGTCCTTTTTTAAATTAAGTTAAGGTAACTACAGTTGATCCCATGTATACTAATTAGGTTCTGCAACTCTTTGCAGGTCACTCGCAAAACAGTGGATGTTTCTTCTGGCATATTGATCCTGGCCGTGTTAGATATGTAAGTAAAACATTACCTTATGTGAAATTGAATGGTAAAATTACCATGCAATCAAATTTCATTTATCAGGTTATCCTCCAGTCTTGTATAAGATTTTTTGTGCGGTATTACAGTGCCTTCATTTCATTGTGATTAATTTCAATCAAGAAAGTTTGAAGAGGCTATTGTTGCTCGATTACTGCTTCATGGATGCTTCAAATACCTGCACTGAGACTATCCCGTTGGCAAGTCTCATGGCCTCACTTCTAAGTAAATTATCTTAGCCGTGTTTGAAGAAATTAGCAATTAGGTGTTTGTAAAATGTTGTGGAACCAGCGCGAATGATGAAGGTTGTTAAGAATTTGTAATTTGGAACTATTATTCGTTCCACGAGACTGATGGGAGCAGCAAAGCGCGCATTCACAACAAATTATTAGCATACTAAACTTAGTGTTCCCGATAAAACTATCTGGCATATATAAAATGGATGATACTCAGTTTAGGGCCCTCTGTATCATGTGTGTTTAGAGTTTAACATTGATAGACAATGGTGGAATGGCCACGATATGATAAATAATAATAATATCCCAAATTATTGCTTCATCTTGCAATGCAATAATGATATGCCAAATTATTTGCATTATGATGTGGAATAAAGAGTTTTAGGCGTCATTTTTATCTTCATACATTAGTATTTGGAACAAGTATTCCCTTTATTCTTAAGGTATTTAGATGAATGGTTGTTGTATGGTCCTTTCATTGTAGGATTATCTTTTCCTTGCATTATATTTTAGAATAAATATCACTTACATTTTATGGTTTTGTTCTGTCAAATTGATCCTCCTACTGTATATGCTTGTCTTAATCGGAACCTCTACATCGGTGGTTTCACATGAGCATAGGGCATAGTTGCTTCTTATCTGGTTGCATACAAATTTGTCACAATATAGGGTGGTATCTCCCGCTCCGCCCGCACCACCACCACCGCACCGCCCCTCCCCGCGACTCCTCACGCCGACTCCTCATCCTGCGGGATCTCTAACGACGTCTCCGGATGCGTCATCCCCCTCGGTAACCGCATCTGACCCCCACCCCTTCCTGCGCATGCTGGATCTCGCCGTCGCCGAGGGAGCGGGTGGGGAAGCGGAGGCGGATGATCCCCAAGGAGACAGCGAAGCTCTGGCCGCGGACCGTCTCGTAGAGATCACAGAGCCGTTCGTGCCGCACGGGAGCGGTGGATCCATCTCGACGGCCGCGCCCATCGCCGCCTCCAACCTGGACCCCAACGCCAAAGAGTTCCTCCATAGTTCCAAGATTCGAGCGAAGATTCTGGGCGACCCAACGTATCTGCAGCCGCCGATGTCCCCACGGTCGTCGGAGCACGTGGCCGACCTGCTCGAGGCGGGTGATGAGGAGGTGCGCGGGATCGTGCTCTTTGGAGTCATGCCCAACGCCCGCTTGTTCATGAAGACCGAGGAGGGGGGCAAGGAGTTCGTCGTGCTGGTGAGCCGGCCTTAGCTACAGCTCGGCGACCTCGAGAACATCCTCAATGTCGTCTTACGAGAGCCGCAGTAGTTCGACGACCAGTACTGGTACATTGCTAATTCGATGCTCCCAGTCCAGTCCCTCGGCTTGATCAAGAAATATGTTCATTGATTCAACGTGCTGCTGTGATTCTGTCTTACAACCATACTGAAGAAAAGTACAGTGTTCTGTCGTTGTAATTAACCTTTTCTTGCCTGCATCTGCATGGTGCAGGGTGACATCTCTGTTATATAACGTGTTATATAATTTGTTTCCATCCCCTACAAATGTGTTTCCATCACAAAACTATTTTTCTCTAACCAAACATAAGTTGTTTCCATGCATTTTTCGTTCATACACCATCTTCATATGATACTCATTTGTTTCATTCAAGTTAGTGATGATACAATGCTTTCTATGTTCATACTATATGTTCCCTATAAACTATATATGGAAGTCAAACTATGGACACATAAGAAGTACATGTAGTATCATTTTAGAAGCTGCAGAACTAAGAAGCACAAATAGATTAGTTTGGCAACATATATATACTTTAGTAGAAGGATGCAAAATTTAGATCATGTTGAGACTAGTATTACCACCAACATTAGGAATCAGGTTATTGTGATTTGCATAATAAATTAACCAAAATTCATAGATCACATGATCCATTGCACACTGGATATAACATAGATATATACGTTCAAAAATTTCATGGGATAAAGCATTGCATCGAAAGTAACATATTAAAAAGTGAATCGAAGATGAGATGAATCAAACCCTATAGACATGCTGTTGTTTGATGCTCTTGTAGTTAGGATTCTACTCCTGGAAGTGATGCTTGTAGAAAATGTATTAGCTTTATATGGCAAAAGGTTGTGCATTAATTAGTCTTTTCTTCTTCTTCTTCTTCTTCTTCTTCTAATTTCTTAATTACTTCAATTTTTGCAGATTTGATTCATTTCATGGAAGCTGGCATTGATGGACTGCTAGTGTTTAGTTTTTTTTCATTTGTATTGACGAACAATGTCAAACTTATGTATGTATATATAGATGAACTATGTGAAATTATGTATTGTGCTAGCCTATGTGTTCGCTAGCTTGTTAAATATTTCATCATGATGTTGAAAATATATATGATGTGAAATATATGTGTTGAAGATGTATGAAATATATGCTGTGAAATATATATGTATGTATGTATATTTGTGGTATGAAAATGTAGGGAAATAAAAGAAAACAGACAAAAAAGAAGCAATACAGGCTCTTTGCCATCTACCAGCAGATGGCAAAGCCCTTCGCCATCTGCCAACAGACGGCAACGGCTGCCCCCGGCAGATGGCAAAGGCCCCCCGGGAGACGGCAAAGGGCTGCCACCCGGCAGACGGCAAAGGGCCGACCCCCGGCAGACGGCAAAGGCTCCGTTAGCTATCTAATGGAGTTGCCCCTGGTGGTTGTCGTCTAGCTTCCTTTGCCGTCTGCTAACTATGGCAGGCAAATGGCAAAACCCTTTGCCGTCCGCTTCCTACCGGCAGACGGCAAAGAAGGCTCTTTACCGACGAAAGCTATCGTAGAAATTTTGCCGTCCGCCGGCAGAAGGCAAAGGTCTTTGCCGTCCGTGGAGTGGCCCTTTGCCGTCCGCTATGGAAGACGGCAAAGAAGCTGATTCCTGTAGTGTATGGAGAAGGAATTTTTAGCAGTCGTGTTTGCATGTGAAAAGTTCAGGTGTTACATAGTTGATTCCAAAGTCACTTTTCACACTGATCGCGCTGCTATTAAGTACCTAATGGAGAAGAAGGACGCTAAACCTAGACTTATCAGATGGGTTCTCTTGCTACAAGAATTTGATTTGCACGTTATTGACAGGAAGGGTGCTGATAACCCCGTAGCAGATAACTTGTCTAGGTTGGAGAACGTTCTTGATGACCCACAACCTATTGATGATAGCTTTCCTGATGAGCAATTCAATGTCATCAATTCTTCACGTAGTGCACCGTGGTATGCTGATTATGCAAACTATATCGTCGCTAAATATATACCACCTAGTTTCACATACCAACAAAATAAGAAATTCTTCTTTGACTTGAGACATTACTTCTGGGATGATCCTCACCTTTATAAGGAAGGAGTAGATGGTGTTATTAGACGTTGTGTACCTGAACATGAACAGGGACATATCCTACAGATGTGTCACTCCGAGGCCTACGGAGGACACCATGCGGGAGATAGAACTGCACACAAGGTATTGCAATCAGGTTTCTATTGACCCACTCTCTTCAAGGATGCCTGTAAGTTTGTCTTGTCTTGTGACGAATGTCAAAGAGTAGGTAATATCGATAAACGTCAGGAAATGCCTATGAACTATTCACTTGTCATTGAACCATTGGATGTTTGGGGCTTTGATTATATGGGACCTTTTCCAAAATCCAATGGGTATACTCACATCCTAGTTGCTGTTGACTACGTCACTAAGTGGGTAGAAGCTATCCCCACTAGTAGTCCTGATCACAACACCTCTATCAGGATGCTGAAAGAAGTTATCTTCCCTAGATTTGGAGTCCCTAGATATCTAATGACCAACAGTGGTTCACACTTCATTCATGGTGCTTTCCGTAAAACGCTTGCTAAGTACGATGTCAACCATAGAATTGCGTCTCCCTATCACCCTCAGTCCAGTGGTCAAGTAGAGCTAAGTAATAGAGAGATTAAACAGATTCTGCAAAAGACTATCAACAGGTCTAGAAAGAATTGGTCTAAGAAGCTCGATGATGCACTGTGGGCTTATAGAACTGCCTATAAGAATCCCATGGGCTTGTCTCCTTACAAAATGGTGTACGATAAAGCATGTCATTTACCTCTTGAGCTAGAGCACAAATGTCACATCCCTGGATTCCCTGTTAGGGTTTAACAACTTGTGCTCATGTCTTCTTTCATTGCATTCAAGAAATGAAAATAAACCTAAAAGAAGTGGTGAAATCCAAAGCAAAACCCTAGCCACTTCTTATTCAAAAGAATTCCGACAAGTGCCAAATCAATGAACCCAAAATGGCCTTCATAAAAGTTCAATATTTCTGATAAATGTTGAAAACAAAATATCACAGATGAAACTTATTATCAAACTACTTTTGGCATTTTAAATTTAAGTTAAAAGCTACTGAAATCAATTATATATTTGATTTCAAATAATTCAAAGTTTACAAAAATGTTGAGAACTTTATGAGTGGATGGAAATATTCCAACTAATATTTTTGAAACTACTTTAGGAATAGTTTGGAGCCAAAAATAAATTAAACAATATCAGAAAGAATAAAACAGAAAACAGAAAGGAAAGAAAATGGAAAAGACCTATCTAGTGCTTACCTGAGGCCCAGCCCACCTTAGCCTATAGTCTTCGTCCTTCCAGTCGGAGCAGGAGGTGGCCGCCGCATTCCCTGGCGCGCCCACGCAACTGCGTGCCTGCCTGGCCACAGCGTCGCGCTGGCGCGAACGGGGATAAGCTCCCCGAGGCCTCCCCATGCTCATCCCCTCCTCATTCGCCCCTGTTCTCTCTCCCTCTATCTTCTGCCATGACCGCAAGCTCGAGCTCGAGCTCCCCGTAGCTCCAGTCCATCTCTGTCCCGTCTTAGCCTCGCAGAAGAACTGTCGTGATCTCCTGAAGCTCTCCAGCCAGTCGATCGACGCCGAGAAGCTCTGTAACGCCGTGACGCCGTCATCTTCCTCCTCGGGTCACCGGATTTCGCCGCCGTCGTTCTTCCTCCTCAGGCCATCCCCTCGCCCACTCTCGATGCCTCTGCACTCCACGTGAGCTCAGGGTCCTTTCCCCTAAGTTTCCCCCCTCGTTCCCTTCCTCTAGAACCCGATTCCACCGGAGCCCAACGAGATCTGTCGCGGGACCTCGTTGCCGGTAGCTCTCCGGTGAACGGTTGGTCCATCTGAGGCCACCAATGGCTTGAGTGCGACGCGTAGGTGCTCTAGGAGTTAAGCGCCGCTCGTTTTGCCTTCGGTTTCGTCGATCCCGACATAGCCCGAGCTTCGACCGCCGCCAAGCTCATCGCCGGCGTCATCTCCGGCTTTTTCATCCCCTGCTGTGTGCAAAAATGGAGCCGCGGGTGAAGTGTCGTTCGTTTGGTGCCCTCTGCATAAAGTTTGGTCATCGGAGATGCATTTCCGAGCCCCTCCGCTGTTCTGGTGGTCGCCGGAGGCTCACCGCCGGCGAGATCGACCTCGCCACCGGTGGATCTGACCCCCCTGAGCCTATGATAGGTGGGGCCAGCCCCTGGTTAATTAAGTTTAGTAAAAATAAAAATAACTTATTAAATTAACTCTATCAGACACTAACAGGTGGGTCCTACTCTGTTAATTAACTAATTAAGTTAAATCTAAAATAAAACCTGGCCAGAGTCACTAACCAGTGGGTCCGAGTGGTCAGGTTTGGCTTTCAACGGCGAGTTGGACCTGCTGATGTCATGCTGATGCAATAAAGACTTTTCTGTTTAAAAATAATTCCAGAATAAGTTCAAAACTTTGGAAATTCATAAAAATTTGAGTATAACTCCAAATTTGACAAATAATATATGCAAATGGATCAGAAAAATTCAAGGAATCCAATGGTGCTATTTTCATGCATGAAAAACAAAGTTATGAAATAGCATTAGGTCAAATCAATTAAAAGAATTTGATAAATTATAAATCAAATGATAATTGAATTATGATTTCAAATCAAGATCACCCCAAAGGGTTTTGCTAGTCATTTAAAACCATGCTACATTGCATTTCATGCATCATTTGGTTGCATATGTTTGATATTGATTGATTGTTGTTATTCCAGTAGGCTCCGCCCCTCCGGATACGTCTGATTATCCGACTCACGGATATCACCCCTCTGCTGAGCAACAAGGCAAGCAACCATTTTGATAATCCCGATAAATCCCATGTTCTCGCTCCTGCTCTTATTTATTGCATTAGGTCAAAATGCTTTCAATGCTTTTACCACGTTAGTTGAATCCACTTCCTTTGCATGACCTGTTTTTGTCACAGTAAATAGCTGAACCTTGCAACCTAGCATACCTGGTAGATGCTTGAGCCATGATGTGCCTTATCCCGCTATGCATGCTATGCTTAGAGTTGCGAATGGTCTGTCATCTAGGTGATGAAAAGAATTGTGAGAATCTGTTCAGTAAGTAAAGGTTGTGTGTTGAACCTGATTGGTAAAGGTACCGATGAAAGGCTATGTTGGAGTACATGGCGGGTTGTTTCATTGGAACCGTCCTTAGGAACTGAGTTCCGTGTATGTAATCCAAAACTAGATACTACCACACGTTGGGATACTTAATTGACCCTCTCGACTTATTAATCGCTTAGTACTCGGTCGAGGAGTTGCAAGTAGTTTCTGATGTTTATAGTCATGCTGGAGGCAGTGTGTAGCGCTGACCTTAGAGGTGAGCTATGATGCGGTAGGCAGTGGCACAGTGTACCAAGTGGCACCCGGATGGTGGGCTTGGGAACCGTGCCACATCGTTTGGGGCCGTGGCGGAAACCTCGGCCGGACTTTCGTGCGGGTTACCCTCAGATAGGCGATAAACCTGGACTAAGTATTAGTGTGCTTAACGGTCGTGGCCGACTCCCTCGCTGGGCTTCCGCTTGAAGGTTGCCGAGGTGCATGACGTGCACATGGCGTTAAGTGGCGAGAGCGTGTGTGAAGAAGTACACCGCTGCAGGGCTATGATCTATTCGAATAGCCACGTCCACGGATATGGACTACTTGGAGACATATGTTGTTCATAGATAACTATAATGGCTACTCATAAAATTGTCAAGATAAGCGTGAGTGTCGTGGACGGCATTTCCGTAGGGAGACAGAATGATTCCGCGATGGAGTATTTTTGTGGTGTTAGTGGACTCGTGTGCAAGAAACATAGTTGTCAAAACTATTTAAAAATGCAAGTTGTCTAGCCAAGAGTCAAATGCTCGCTTTCTGCATGAAACCCCACAACTCGTTGTTGATACATTGCATGAGTAGATAGTTTATCCTAAAGTCTTGCTGAGTACTTTTGTACTCACGTTTGCTTAATAATTTGTTGCAGAGGTTGTTAATGACCCTAATGGAGGGTTCTACCTAGACATCGACGACGACGAGTAGCTGGTATCCCAGCTATGATCTGGCCCTAGGATGGGTCTGTAGATAGTCAGGCCATGTGCCTTTATCTTTCCATCTGTCTGTACTCAGACATTTTTACTCTTCCGCTGGCTTGTAAGACTTGTGTGTATGAATTATGATGATGGGTCGTGAGACCCTACCTGTGTAATATTATGTGTGTGGATCTTCCGAGCCTTCTAAATAAAGTTTGTATGTTTATGGTTATGTTGTGATGCCATCGATGTATCTATACATATCGGTATGCCATGCGTACGTGTGTTGTACTTGATATGTATGGGGTTCGAATACCTAGTCGTATGCTTTAGTAGCATTCCTTATCGGGAAATGCCCCTTTGTGATTCCATCGAGACATGGTAGTTCGCTACTGCTCCAGACACATTGGTTGACCGGCATGTGTCCTTCTTAGCTGTTGTGTCTGTCCCTTTGCGAAATGTCACGCGTATGTAATGGATTCCTTGTAGCTTGCTATGACTCATCTACATTCGTTGATGACCGACACCTGCTTTGCTGGGTCATGTATGCCTGTCCCTGTACGGAACTGCCAGTTTAGTTTATGACTAGACATGTCGATCTGGGTTCTTTGACATTGGATTGGTAGCGACACATTTGCATACGTGAGTCAAAAGGCGCAAACGGTCCCGACTAAGGTAAGGCTTCAGCCGTGGGGATAGCCGTGCGTGAGACCGCAAAGAGATGCGATGTGTTACAGGCTGGATTCCTATGGCTTAGCATCGGGGTCCCGACAGCGTTGGTATCAGAGCCTGACTGACTGTAGGATTACTAAGCCAAACTGGTCGAAGTTGAGTCTAGAATTGCTTTAGTTATATATAAGGTAATTGTTTGTGGAAGGGAACGTAAGATTCTTGCTTCTCTTCTTTAGTTATTCTATTCTGGTCATCTCGTCTTTTCTGCGGGGATTAAGGACTAGGTTACTTATCTTTCTCTTAGGCTCGTGGTTCTGATCGGTAGATTATAGGACAACGAGTCGAGAGTTACTTCGGCTTTCTTTTATTTCAAGGAAAAGGAAGTAAGTTTGGATGACCATGGAATTGAACTTGATAGTTGAGTGGTGATGCTATCCTATCTTTGTGGGTTGTCTCAAAATTGTTTTGAGCATTTAAAACCGTTATGCTGCCCAATTTTGTCTTCAGAGCTCTAATTCTTTTGCATTACTCTCTATTTTCAGATGCCTGGCCGTCCTTCTCGTCAGGTGGTCCGTCTGACTAGGTGCATTGATGTGCCAGGTCATACGGCCATGCTTGTCAGGATGATGTCAGTATCCGGTTACCGCTGGTATCCAGAGTACACAGTGGAGGAGCAGTACCGGGATTTTAATCAGAGTCAGTACCTCTACACTATTAGGTTATTCCCAGATTACCCTGGAGCTGAGGAGCCGATCCATTGGTCTTATGGATTGGGGGTCACTGTTGACATGGCAGTACAAGATGCTGCCTATTCAATGCTGACCATCATGAGGGCTAGACATGCACTGCTGCAGAATTCAGAGTTCTGCTATGTTCCTGCCTCTCAGCCAGGAGAAGAAGGATACCTCAGTGGGGTCTACTTTGATTCCTCTATGGAGGATCCGCTGCTGCAGTCCACTGCTGAGATGCTAGAGAATAGAGACAGGGATGCTCGTGCCCTTCGTATGGAGCTCTATGCTACACGTGCCCGTCTGTGGACGGCTTTGACACAGTTGGCACTTGTAGTCCAGACAGGGTATGGAGATATGGAGATGCTGAACCCTATTAGGACCCATCTTCCGGCTCATGTTGACTCGCCTGCTATAGGAGGAGTCACCCCTCTTCGGGGACCTCTACTACCACCAGTCAGGGGACCAAGGCCACACCCGTGTCCTTACGGATCCCAGGGGCCTCAGGCTGGAGTTTTTCCTGATCCGCAGGTTGAGCTTCCAGGCCATGGAGGCAACCTTTATGAGATGTTCTATGCGGATGCCTGAACCCGTGAGTGGAAGGATAGTATGATAGTAGTTATACTTCACAGTCCTGTGTGACTTGTGGAGTATGCTTGTGTTGTGAGATGAATTCCGGAGGCATAGATAAATGATGTATAGGAAGCTTGGAAGCCTCTGATGAGTAGTTTCATGTTTTCAGTAGTTTGCTCTTCGGGTAAGGTTGTACTGAACTATGTAATGGTGGGTATGAACCATGGTGTATATATAGCAGTTGCTTGTTACCATGTTGTTCGGATGTTCATTTCCGCATTCCATGTGTTCAATGCATTCTTAATCCATAGTTAGTGTTGATGTTGATATTGGTCTAAGCTATGAGTTTGTTTGTCGGGATGGTGTTCACCAGGTTGAACCGTGCCCCTGCTCATGAGCAAGGAGAAGGTAGTCAAGCGTCGCAGGAAGAACTGCCTCACCCGCCCTCTCTGGCGGAAGTTATGCTTGAGGCAGAGCGAAACAAAAGGGAGACCAACCGTCTGTTAGAGCGTATTGAGCAAAATACGGCTTGTCAGCCTAGGAATGATGCAGTGTCCCTCAATGACTTTGTGAAGCTGAATCCTCCAAAGTTCCATCACTCCGTCGATCCCCTCGATGCTCATGACTGGTTTTGTAGTATATCGCGCAAGATTCGCTCTGCAATTGTTTCCAAGGCCGACAAGGTGACCTTTGCGGTGTACTTTCTGGAAGGACCCGCCAATCTGTGGTGGGAGAACTTTGAAGCTATGCGTCCTGCCGGACCAGCAGCCACATGGGCAGACTTTAGTGCAGCCTTCCGTCTGCACCATATTCCAGAGGGCCTGATGGACAGAAAGAGAGAGGAGTTCTGTGCATTCACCCAGGGAAAATTGACAGTGGATGCCTATAGCCGCGAGTTCGGTAACCTTGCCCGCTATGCAACTAAGGAGGTGTCAACTGACGCCAAGAAGCAAGCAAGATTCCGTAAGGGTCTGAGCCCTGAACTTCGTCGTGATTTGCGCCTCCACGAATGTACAAGCTTTCAAGCTCTTGTCAACAAGGCGATCAGTGCCGAGACTGGTCATACCGACTATGAAGCCACAAAGAAGCACTCCCGTGACTCGGGCTCGTCATCTGGTTCCGCGTTTCCGAAACGCAGGCTGTGGGTTCCAATAGTTCTGTGCCGCCAAGATACACTGCGAGGCCATCCTATGGAGCGCCTCAGACGAATCAGACCAACCCTCCAGCAAAAACCTATGGTGGCCTAGCTAGCAATGCTCCACCACGTGCCAATCAGGTGATCTGTTACAAGTGTGGAGAACCAGGGCACTATTCCCAAGAGTGTCCTCAGAATATGGGTGCCAAGCAACCCGGAAAGTCCGTTGGGCAAGGCAATTCGGGCAAAGCTTACTATGTGAAGCCAACTCCTGCACGTGGCCGTGTGAACTATGTTTCAGCAGAAGAAGCTGCAGAGGATCCCGATGGCATACTGGGTACGCTCCTCGTTAATCATGACCCAGCGTCTGTTCTTTTTGACACTGGGTCATCACATTCCTTCATTTCAGAAAGTTATGCACAGTTGCATAACATGTCTTTCTGTGATATGCCAATCCCATTGGTTGTCCAAACCCCTGGTAGTAAGTGGCAAACCTCCAGGATAACCTATGACAATGAAATTCTAGTAGATAGGCTAGTTTTTCTAGCATCCTTGATGCCCCTGAAATCTTCGGATATCAATATCATCTTGGGCATGGACTGGATGTCAGCTCATTATGCCAAGATTGATACTCATTCTAGAAATGTTTAGCTTACCCATCCCTCGGGTGAGATAGTCAATGTCTCTACTCGAATTGCCAAATGCCAACTCTATTCCCTCAATGCCAACCCTCTTCCAGAACTTGAAGACATTCCGGTAGTCCGTGACTTCCTGGATGTTTTTCCAGAGGAACTGCCAGGAATTCCACCTGACACAGATGTAGATTTTGTTATAGACCTTGTTCCGGGAACCGTTCCAATAGCCAGAAGACCTTATAAGATGGCACCTATGGAGCTAGCCGAACATAATAAGCAATTGGATGAGGCCTTGAATAATGGTTTCATTCGTCCTAGCTCTTCTCCTTGGGCTTGTCCCGTCCTCTTTGTTAAGAAGAAAGACGGAACAGATCGGATGGTTGTAGATTATCGACCAGTTAACCAGGTCACCAAAAAGAACAAGTATCCGCTCCCCAGGATCAACGATCTGTATGATCAGCTCGCTGGATCCTCAGTCTTCTCAAAAATGGATTTGAGGTTGGGATACCATCAAATCAAGATCAAGAACGGGGACATTCCAAAAACGGCTTTTGTCACTCGTTATGGCCAATACGAGTACACCGTCATGTCCTTCGGTTTAACCAATTCCCCAGCCACCTTCTCTCGCTTGATGAATTCAATCTTCATGGAGTATTTGGATAAATTCGTCATAGTATACCTCGATGATATTCTCATCTACTCAAAGAACGAACAAGAACATGCCGAGCATCTAAGGCTGGTATTGATGAAACTTCAAGAGCATCGCCTTTATGCCAAGTTTTCAAAATGTGAATTTTGGTTACCAGAAGTCACCTATCTAGGTCACGTAATCTCTAGTAAGGGTGTTGCTGTTAATCCCGAGAGAGTTCAAGCCGTCCTTGATTGGACTCAACCTGAATCGGTTAAGCAAGTTAGGAGTTTTCTTGGTCTAGCAAGCTACTATCGCCGCTTTGTCGAGAATTTCTCCAAGGTTGCAAAGCCTCTAACTGAACTCCTCAAGAAAGATAAAAAGTTTGAGTGGACACCACAGTGTGAGCATAGTTTTCAGGAACTGAAAAGACGTCTGACTTCCGCACCTGTGTTGCTACCACCAGATTTCTCTAAGGACTTTGTTATCTACTGCGACGCCTCGCGACAAGGATTAGGTTGCATTCTCATGCAGGATCGTCATGTGATTGCATACGCATCTCGACAGTTGCGTCCACATGAGGATAATTATCCCACACATGATCTTGAGCTTGCAGCAGTAGTCCATGCACTTAAAACCTGGTGACATTACCTTCTTGGTAATCGTTGCAAAATATTCACTGATCACCGAAGTCTGAAATATATTTTCACCCAGCCGGATTTGAATCTCACGCAAAGACGGTGGGTTGAGTTGATCACGGATTACGACTTAGGGATAACTTACACCCCAGGGAAGGCCAATGTTATGGCTGATGCACTAAGTCGTAAGTCTTATTGTAACAACCTGATGCTACAACGAGGTCAACCACATCTCGATGAGGAATTTCGGAAGTTAAATCTTCACATTGTTCCTCAAGGATTCCTTTCTACCCTGGTGGCGAAGCTTACTCTTAGGGATCAAATCATAGTCGTGCAGGCATATGATAAGGGTATATCCCGGATCAAGGAGAATATTGCTAGCGGAAACGCTAGGGATTTCTCTGTCAATGAGCAAGGTGTTGTGTTCTTTCATAATCGTCTAGTGGTTGCTAAGAGCAAACGTCTGCGGCAATTGATCCTTAAGGAGGATCATGATTCTCCTCTCACCATTCATCCTGGTAGTACTAAGATGTATCAAGACCTGCGCCAGAGGTTTTGGTGGACTAGGATGAAGAGAGAAATTGCTGAGCTCGTTGCTAACTGCGATGTTTGTCGTCGAGTTAAGGCAGAACATCAAAGGCCTGCTGGCACCCTTCAACCTTTATCTATTCCTGAATGGAAATGGGATAAAGTCAGTACGTATTTCATCACCGGATTTCCCAAGACCAAGAAAGGAAATAATGCTATCTTTGTGGTCATTGACCGTCTTTCGAAAGTAGCTCATTTTCTTCGAGTTCGTGAGAGTATAACAGCTAGACAGCTAGCAGAGTTATATATCTCTCGAATAGTGTCTCTTGATGGTGTTCCTATCGAGATTAACTCAGACCGTGGAAGTATCTTTACTTCTCGCTTCTGGGAAAGTTTCCAGAATGCCATGGGGACTCACTTATCTTTTAGCACTGCTTTCCATCCTCAATCAAGAGGTCAAGTAGAAAGAGTGAATCAAGTTCTAGAAGATATGCTCCGAGCTTGTGTTATATCGTTCGGTATGAATTGGTAGAAGTGCCTTCCATTCGCCGAGTTCGCTTATAACAATTGTTGTCCATCAAGCTTGGGCAAAACTCCTTTTGAATTTCTCTATGGACGAAGATGTCGAACACCTCTTAATTGGTCAGAAACCAGAGAGAGGCAACTCTTTGGTCCGGATATGATCCAGGATGCAGAAGAACAAGTTCGCATTATTCCTGAAAAGTTGAAAACAGCCCAGTCTCATCAAAAGAGCCAATATGATCGTCATCATAAGTCTGTGACCTTTGAAGTTGACGAGAAAGCTTACCTTCGGGTTACACCTTTGAAGGGTACCCATCGATTCGGTATCAAGGGCAAGTTGGCTCCTCGTTACATTGGTCCTTTCCGCATTCTTGCCAAACGAGGAGAAGTTGCCTACCAATTGGAACTTCATCTGCATCTTTCCAAGGTTCATGATGTATTCCACATCTCGCAACTCAAGCGTTGCTTTTCGGATCCTATCCGCGAATTGGACCACGAAACGCTTGATCTCCAAGATAACCTTTCATACCGAGAATACCCTGTGCGTATTCTTGATCAAGCTGAGCGTACCACTCGACGTCAAAACCTCAAGTTTCTTAAAGTTCAATGGTCAAATCATTCTGAAAAGGAGGCAACATGGGAAAGAGAGGATCATCTTTGACTTGAGTATCCCGCGCTATTCCTGACGACTTCCAAATCTCGAGACGAGATTCTTTTGAGTGGGGGAGAGTTGTCACATCCCTGGATTTCCTGTTAGGGCTTAACAACTTGTGCTCATGTCTTCTATCATTGCATTCAAGAAATGAAAATAAACCCAATAGAAGTGGTGAAATCCAAAGCAAAACCATAGCCACTTCTTATTCAAAAGAATTCCAACAAGTGCCAAATCAATGAACCCAATATGGCCTTCATAACAGTTCAATATTTCTAATAAATGTTGAAAACAAAATATCAGAGATGAAACTTATTTTCAAACTACTTTTGGCATTTTAAATTTAAGTTAAAAGCTACTGAAATCAATTATATATTTGATTTCAAATAATTCAAAGTTTCCAAAAATGTTGAAAACTTTTTGAGTGGTTGGAAATATTCCAACTAACACTCTCGTATTTTTCAAACTACTTTAGGAATAGTTTGGAGCCAAAAATAAATTAAACAATATAAGAAAGAATAAAACAGAAAACAGAAAGGAAAGAAAATGGAAAAGACCTATCTAGCGCTTACCTGAGGCCCAACCCACCTTAGCCTGTCGTCTTCCTCCTGCCAGTCGGAGCAGGAGGTGGCCGCCGCGTTCCCTGGCGCGCTGCGTGCCTGCCTGGCCACCGCGTCGCGCTGGTGCGAACGGGGATAAGCTCCCTGAGGCCTCCCCATGCTCATCCCCTCCTCATTCGCCCCTGTTCTCTCTCCCTCTCTCGGCTGCCCTGACCGCAAACTCGAGCTCGAGCTCCCCATAGCTCCAGTCCCTCTCTGTCCTGTCTGAGCCTCGCAGAAGAACCACACTGATCTCCTGAAGCTCTCCAGCCAGTCGCTCAACGCCAAGAAGCTCTGAAACGCCGTGACGCGTCATCTTCCTCCTTGGGTCACCGGAGTTCGCCGCCGTCGTTCTTCCTCCTCAGGCCATCCCGCGCCCACTCTCGACGCCTCTGCACTCCACGTGAGCTCAGGGTCCTTTCCCCTAAGTTTTCCCCCTCGATCCCTTCCTCTAGACCCCGATTCCACCGGAGCCCGACGAGATCCGCTGTGGGACCTCGTCGCCGGTAGCTCTCCGTTGAACGTCTGGTCCATCTGAGGCCACTAATGGCTTCAATGCGATGCGTAGGTGCTCTAGGAGCTAAGCCCTGCTCGTTTTGCATTCGGTTTCGTCGATCCCGACATAGCCCGAGCTGCGGCCGCCGCCAAGCTCATCGCCGGCGTCATCTCCGGCCATTTCATCCCCTACTGCGTGCAAAAATGGAGCCGCAGGTGAAGTGCCATTCGTTTGGTGCCCTCTCCGTGAAGTTTGGTCATCAGAGATGCATTTCCGAGCCCCTCCGCCGTTCAGGTGGTCGCCGGAGGCTCACCGTCGGCGAGATCGACCTCGCCGCCGGTGGATCTAACCGCCCCTGAGCCTATGACAGGTGGGGCCAGCCCCTGGTTAATTAAGTTCAGTAAAAATAAAAATAACTTATTTAATTAACTTAATCAGACACTGACAGGTGGGCCCTACTCTCTTAATTAACTAATTAAGTTAAATCTAAACTAAAACCTGGACAGAGTGACTGACCAGGTGGTCCCACTGGTTAGGTTTGACTTTCCACGGCCAGTTGGACCTGCTGATGTCATGGTGATGCAATAAAGACTTTTCTGTTTAAAAATAATTCTAGAATAAGTTCAAAACTTTGGAAATTCATAGAAACTTGAATATAACTCCAAATTTGACAAATAATATATGTAAGTGGATTAGAAAAATTCAAGGAATCCAATGGTGCTATTTTCATGCATGAAAACCAAAGTTACGAAACAACATTAGGTCAAATCAATTAAAAGAATTTGATAAATTATAAATCAAATGATAATTGAATTATGATTTCAAATCAAGATCACCCCAAAGGGTTCTGCTAGTCATTTCGAACCATGCTACATTGCATTTCATGCACCATTTTGTTGCATATGTTTGATATTGGTTGATTGTTGTTATTCCGGTAGGCTCCGCCCCTCCGGATACGTCTGATTATCCGACTCACGGATATCACCCCTCTGCTGAGCAACAAGGCAAGCAACCATTTTGATCATCCCGATAAATCCCATGTTCTCGCTCCTGCTCTTATTTGTTGAATTAGGTCAAAATGCTTTCAATGCTTTTACCACGTTAGTTGAAACCACTTCCTTTGCATGACCTGTTTTTGTCACACTAAATAGCTGAACCTTGAACCTAGCATACTTGGTAGATGCTTGAGCCATGATGTGCCTTATCCCGCTATGCATGCTATGCTTAGAGTTGTGAATGGTCTGTCATCTGGGTGATAAAAACAATTGTGAGAATCTGTTCAGTAAGTAAAGGTTGTGTGTTGAACCTGATTGGTAAAGGTAGCGATGAAAGGCTATCTAGGAGTACATGGCGGGTTGTTTCATTGGAACCGTCCTTAGGAACCGAGTTCCGTGTATGTAATCCAAGACTAGCTACTACCACACGTTGGGATACTTAATTGACCCTCTCGACTTATTAATCGCTTAGTACTCGGTCCAGGAGTTGCAAGTAGTTTCTGGTGTTTATAGTCATGCTGGAGGCCGTGCGTAGCGCTGACCTTAGAGGTGGGCTATGATGCAGTAGGCAGTGGCACGGTGTACCAAGTGGCACCCGGATGGTGGGCTTGAGAACCCTGCGCACATCGTTTGGGGCCGTGGCGGAAACCTCGGCCGGACTTCCGTGCGGGTGACCCTCAGATAGGCGATAAACCTGGACTAAGTATTAGCGTGGTTAACGGTCGTGGCCGACTCCCTCGCTGGGCTTCCGCTTGAAGGTTGCCGAGGTGCATGACGTGCACATGGCGATAAGTGGCGAGAGCGTGTGGAAGAAGTACACCCCTACAGGGTTATGATCTATTCGAATAGCCGCGTCCGCGGATATGGACTACTTGGCGACATATGTTGTTCATAGATAACTATAATGGCTACTCATATAATTGTCAAGATAAGCGTGAGTGTTGTGGACGGCATTTCCGTAGGGAGACGGAATGATTCCACGATGGAGTATTGTTGCGGTGTTAGTGGACTCGTGTGCGAGAAACATAGTTGGCAAAACTATTTAAAAATGCAAGTTGTCTAGCCAAGAGTCAAATGCTGGCTTTCTGCATGAAACCCCACAACTCCTTGTTGATACATTGCATGAGTAGATAGTTTATCCTAAAGTCTTGCTGAGTACTTTTGTACTCACGTTTGCTTAATAATTTGTTGCAGAGGTTGTTAATGACCCTAATGGAGGGTTCTACCTAGACATCGACGATGACGAGTAGTTGATATCCCAGCTACGATCTGGCCCTAGGATGGGTCTGTAGATAGTCAGGCCATGTGCCTTTATCTTTCCATTTGTCTGCACTCAGACAGTTTTACTCTTCCGCTGGCTTGTAAGACTTGTGTGGATGAATTATGATGATGGGTCGTGAGACCCTACCTGTGTAATATTATGTGTGTGGCTCTTCTGAGCCTTCTAAATAAAGTTTGTATGTTTATGGTTATGTTGTGATGCCATCGATGTATCTATACATATCGGTATGCCATGCGTACGTGTGTTGTACTTGATATGTATGGGGTTCGAGTACCTAGTCGTATGCTTTAGTAGCACTCCTTACTGGGAAATGCCCCTTTGTGATTCCATCGAGCCATGGTAGTTCGCTACTGCTCCGGACACATTGGTTGACCGGCATGTGTCCTTCTTAGCTGTTGTGTTTGTCCCTTTGGGAAATGTCACGCGTATGTAATGGAGTCCTTGTAGCTTGCTACGACTCGTCTACATTCGTTGATGACCGACACCTGCTTTGCTGGGTCATGTATGCCTGTCCCTGTACGGAACTGCCAGTTTAGTTTATGACTAGACATGTCGATCCGGGTTCTTTGACATTGGAATGCTAGCGACACATTTGTATACGTGAGTCAAAAGGCACAAATGGTCCCGGCTAAGGTAAGGCTTCAGCCGTGGGGATAGCCGTGCGTGAGACCGCAAAGAGATGCGATGTGTTACATGCTGGATTCCTATGGCTTAGGATCGGGGTCCCGACAATAAAGCTTATTGGGCAATCAAAGAGCTCAACTTTGATTTCAAACTTGCTGGTGAGAAGAGGTTATTTGATATTAGCTCGCTTGATGAGTGGAGAACTCAGGCATATGAGAATGCCAAGCTATTCAAAGAGAAGGTTAAGAGGTGGCATGATAAGAGGATACAAAAGCGTGAGTTCAATGTAGGTGATTATGTCTTGCTATATAACTCTCGTTTAAGATTGTTTGCAGGCAAGCTTCTCTCTAAATGGGAAGGTCCCTGTGTTGTTGACGAAGTATATCTACAACACGGAAGGTAATTGTCTAAGAGTGGTAAATGGGCAGAGAATCAAGCATTATATCTCAGGTACTCCCATAAATGTTGAAAGCAATATTATCAATACCATAACTCCGGAAGAATACCTAAGGGATATTTATCATCCTGTTTTAGACTCCGAAAACGAAGAGGTATATGATTCGGTAAGAAAACAGAGTCCAAAACTTTTCCAGTAGGAAATTTTCTCCGTTTTGGAATATTTGAAAAACATACAAAAATTGGAAGTAGTCCGGAAAGTGCGCGAGGAGGCGACAAGCCTGCACGGCGCGGGCCCACCCCTGGCCGCACCGTGAGGGCTTGTGGCCACATCGTGTGCCTCCCAGACTCCGCTTTCGTGTGGGGTACTCTTTCTGGTCTGAAAAAATCATTATATATACTTCCGTTTGGTCTGACCCCTGCATCACGCATATTTCCTCTATTTTTTGTTTCGAGCCTGTTTCTGTTGCAGATCTAGATCGCCATGACTTCCCCAAAAGCTCCGAAGGACAAGATCTTCGAGAAGGTCATCAATCCCTACCTCAAGGGAGTGTTGCAATACTCTCAATCTATCGAGATTCGTGAGGGGATGTTGCACATCCGTGATGTTGAGGGGCCCAAGAAGACTGGAAGCATGGAGACCAGGCTCGAAGCAATGGAGCAACAAGTCTTCAAGTGCCAAGGGATGGTGGAGCATCGAGTCTACGCCAACCACATGATGATCACGGAGTTCACCAACAAGCACAATATTGATGCCAATGACATTGGGAAGCATCTCTCCAGGCTCTATGACAGGATTGATCAACTCCAGGCCCAGATATATGACCTGCAGAACCAAAACTATGAGTATGACTATATATTTAAATCAATACGGTTGGCTGCAGATTTGAGGATTCCGGAGACTCATTCATCTTTCCATGATGGGGCACCTATGCCTTGGAAGACGGAGGAGCAAACTCATGTTGCAACAACTCCACCACCATCATCACCAAAGGAAGACAACTGAGCATGGGTATGGGCAATCCCCTTTGCTTGTGCCAAGCTTGGGGGAGTTGCCCCGGTATCGTATCACCATCAAATATTTTGCCTTTACCTTTGTTTTAGTTTTCCTTTTCAGTTTTCTCTTTCTCTAGTAGTTTAAAAGTCTTAGTGTTTTAGTCTTGAGTTTTGCTTTGTGTCACCCTCGATGTATTCGAGCTTGTGAGACATATAATAAAGAGTGTCTTAGTTGAAGGGCTTTGCCTCTTGCCATGATCAAAAGAGTGAGAATAGAACAAAAGCATGAAATATCATGTAATGATCTTATGGGAAGTGATGGCTTCACATATAAAAAGAATGAGGATTGAAACTTGTTGAGGGTAGGCAAACGTAGACCTTGGTCATTGTTGCAATTAATAGGAAAGTCATAAAGAAGGAGAGGTTCACATATAAATATATCATCTCTCACACCATCTATGATTGTGAGCACTCACCAAACTATTGCATGCCTAGAAGTAGATGTTGGACAAGGAAGACAACATAATGAATTGTGTTTGCTTGGCTCCGAACAATGTTATATGATTAGAGATCCCTTAGCATGTGACAATTGCTTCCACCTCATATTAGCCAAAACCTCACGCACCAAGTAGAGATACTACTTGTGCATCCATAAACCTTCAAACCAGTTTTGCCATGAGTGTCCACCATACCTACCTATGGATTGAATAAGATCCCTCAAATAAGTTATCATCGGTGCAAGAAATAAAAATTGCTCTCTAATATGTATGATCTATTAGTGTGTGGAAAATAAGCTTTATACGAACCTGTGATGAGGAAGACATAAAAGCGACAGACTGCATAATTAATTTCTTTATCACAGGAGGCAATATAAAGTGACGTTCCTCCGCACTAAGAGGACACGCATCCAAACCTCAAAGCGCATGACAATCTCTGCTTCCCTCTGCGAAGGGCCTATCCTGCACCTTTACTTTTTGCCCTTGAAAGAGTCATGGTGGTCTTCCCCAATTCCATATTTCGCCTTTATCTTGGCTAACGTCATATGCTTGGGAAAGATCTATATTCATATGTCAACTTGGAGGTAAGTATTCATGAATTATTATTGTTGACATTACCCTTGAGGTAAGCAGTTGGGAGGCAAAACTGTAAGCCCCTATCTTTCTCTGTGTCCAGCGGAAACTTTCATCTCATGAGTACCACGTGAGTTGTAGCAATTGTAGAGAACGAAAGAATGATTGAGTATGTGGATTTGCTTTACAAGCTCTTATTTGACTCTTTCTGATGTTGTGATAAATTGCAATTGCTTCAATGACTAAAGGCTATCGGTTGTTACTTCTCGGTAAGGTTGTTGATCCATGCTTTACTTTGTGAAGGAATTATCACTTTAGCATGAGAGATTATATGTTGGTATTGCTGTTCTGATCTTGATCATGATGCATGCATGTTCGTATCTTGTTTTGTCGACACCTCTCTCCCTAAACATGTAGACATATTTATTGAGCTAGGCTTTTGCTGGAGGACAAACGAGGTCTAAGCTTGGGGTAGTTGATACGTCCATTTTGCATCATGTTTTCATGTTGATATTTATCGCTTCTATGGCTGTTATTTCACTTCATGGTACAATTCTTATGCCTTTTCACTCTTATTTTGCAAGGTTTACATGAAGAGGCAGAATGCCGGCAACTGGAATTCTGGCCTGAAAGTGGAGCAAAGTTGAGATACCTATTCTGTGAAACTCCAAACACCGTAAAAATCAACGAGGATTTTTTCCCGGATTTATCAAAAATACTCGGCCGAAGAAGTGCCAGAGGGGTGCCAGGAGTTGGCCACAAGCCTGCATGACGCGGCCACCCCCCAGGCCGCGCCATGAGGGCTTGTGGGCAACCTGCTGGCCCACTGGCCCCCCTATTTTGCTATGTGAAGGGTTTCGTTGAGGAAAAAATCAAGGAGGAGCTTTTTCGTGGATTCGCCGCCGCCACGAGGCGGAACTTGAGCAGAACCAATCTAGAGCTCCGGCAGGACGATGCTGCCGGGGAAACTTCCCTCCCGGAGGAGGAAATCGTCGCCATCGTTATCACCAACACTCCTCTCATCGGAGGGGACTTGTCACCATCAACATCTTCATCTCCAAACCCTAGTTCATCACTTGTAACCAATCTCCGTCTCGCGACTCCGATTGGTACTTGTAAGGTTGCTAGTAGTGTTGATTACTCTTTGTAGTTGATGCTAGTTGGATTATTTGGTGGAAGAGTTTATGTTTAGATCCTTGATGCTGCTCATTATCTCTCTGTTCATGAATATGATTATTCTTTGTGAGTAGTTACTTTTGTTCCTGAGGACATGGGATAAGTCATGCTAATAGTAGTCACGTGAATTTGGTATTCGTTAGGTAATTTGATATGTTGTATGTAGTTTTTCCTCTAGTGGTGTTATGTGAACGTCGACTACATAACACTTCACCATTACTTGGGCCTAGAGCAAGGCATTGGGAAGTAGTAAGTAGATGATGGGTTGCTAGAGTGACAGAAGCTTAAACCCTAGTTTATGTGTTGCTTCGCAAGGGGCTGATTTGGATCCACTAGTTTAATGCTATGGTTAGGCTTTGTCTTAATTCTTCTTTCGTAGTTGCGGATGCTTGCGAGAGGGGTTAATCATAAGTGGGATGCTTGTCCAAGTAAGGGCAGTACCCAAGCGCCGGTCCACCCACATATCAAACTATCGAAGTAGTGAACGCAAATCATATGAACATGATGAAAACTAGCTTGACAGAAATTCCCATGTGTCCTCGGGAGCGTTTTACCTCCTATAAGACTTTGTCCAGGCTTGTCCCTTGCTACAAAATGGATTGGGCCACTTTGCCGCACCGTTGCTACTTTTATTACTTGTTGCTTGCTATGAATCATCTCATCACACAATCACTTGTTACCGACAATTTCAGTGCATGCAGATTTTACCTTGCTGAAAACTACTTGTCAAATCCTTTTGCTCCTCGTTCGGTTCGACACTCTTACTTATAGAAGGGACTACGATTGATCCCCTATACTTGTGGGTCATCACGAGGGCGCGGGGCAAATGGGAGAGGTTGGGGACAATTCGATAACTCCCGCCTTATATGCGAAAACCTCTTGTCCTGGTTCGAGGAACAAACCGGGACTAAAGGTCAATTTTCAGCAGCCTAATGGGCGGGAAGAAGAGACCTTTAGTCCTGGTTTGTGTCACAAACCGACACTAAAGGGGGTCTTTGGTCCCGGTTTGTACCACCAGTCGACACGAAAGGATGTCTTTGGTCTCGGTTGGTGCCACAAACCGACACGAATGGACTGTGCTTTCCACGACCGAAGTGCTTGGGGAAGAACCACCAAAAACAAGATCTATTCTTCACATGATTCACCAAAACCCTAGCGCCACCAACTCTATATAATCTCCTCCCCAACCACGCCGCCAGCTTTCCCCTGCCCACAACCTCCAACCCCTTCCCAACCCGAAATCCATCGGCGGCGGCGCAGCGCGAGGAGAGGAGAAGGAAGATGGTGAAGTTCCTGAAGCCGGGCAAGGCGGTGATCCTGCTGCAGGGAAGGTATGCCGGGAAGAAGCTGGTGATCGTGCGCGTGTTCGAGAAGGGGACCCGCGACCGCCCCTATGGGAACTGCCTGGTCGCCGGCCTAGCCAAATACTCGAAGAAGGTGATCCGCAAGGACACGACCAAGAAGACGGCCAAGAAGTCCCGCGTCAAGGTCTTCCTCAAGCTCGTCAACTTCACCCACCTCATGCCCACCCACTACACCCTGGACGTCGACCTCAAGGTGGTGGTCTCCGGAGCCCCCGACTCCCTCACCACCAAGGATAAGAAGCTGACCGCCCCCAATTCCGCCAAGGCCAAGCTCGAGGAGAGGTTCAAGACCGGCAAGAACATGTGGTTCTTCACCAAGCTCCGCATGATTCGAGATGATTCAAGAAATGCCAACAAGATCTATTCTTCACATGATTCGATATGATTCAAGAAATTCCAACAAGATCTATTCTTCACATGATTCAACATGATTCAAGAAATTCCAACAAGATCTATTCTTCACATGATTCGACATGATTCAAGAAATGCCAACAAGATCTATTCTTCACATGATTCGACATGATTCAAGAAATAAAAACAATATCTATTCTTCACATTATTCAACATGATTCGACATGATTCAAGAAATTCCAACAAGATCTATTCTTCACATCATTCGACATGATTCAACATGATTCGACATGATTCAAGAAATTCCAACAAGATCTATTCTTCACATGATTCGACATGATTCAAGAAATGCCAACAAGATCTATTCTTCACATGATTCAACATGATTCAAGAAATGCCAACAAGATCTATTCTTCACATCATTCGACATGATTCCACATGATTCGACATGATTCAAGAAATCCCAACAAGATCTATTCTTCACATGATTCGACATGATTCAAGAAATTCCAACAAGATCTATTCTTCACATGATTCGACATGATTCGACATGATTCGACATGATTCAAGAAATTCCTGCAAGATCTACTCTTCACATGATTCAACATGATTCAAGAAATGCCAACAAGATCTATTCTTCACATGATTCGACATGATTCCACATGATTCGACATGATTCAAGAAATTCAAACAAGATCTATTCTTCACATGATTCGACACATGAAACATAACATCTCATATAGATCCACACTAAAAACATAGTCTTCATGAACCATTCAAGGCCACATCATCAATTTTCAACACTTTCTAACTTCATTTGGTATTTTGCATGCTTTTATTGATTTTTTGGAGCTAAGTGACCCAGAAATTGAAAAGCACTACAAATGAAATCTTAATATATAAGTTGAAAGTTGGCATGGTATAATAATTTCACCCACATAGCATGTGCTAAAAAGTTGAGAGGGTTGCCGCAAAAACTGGATGCACTTCGTGTACAAATTGGACAATCTCTTTCGAAGTATGAGGGTTTCATACGAAAAATCATCTGCTACAAAATGCATTTCATTTTTTCGAACTTATTTGAACTCCAGATTTTGTGTGTGTTCAAAATGAACCATTCAAGGCCACATCATCAATTTTCAACACTTTGTGACTTCATTTGGTATTTTTCATGCTTTTAGTGATTTTTTGGAGCTAAATGACCCAGAAATTGAAAAGCACTACAAATGAACTCTTAATTGGTTGAAAGTTGGCATGGTATCATCATTTCACCCACATATCATGTGCTAAAAAGTTGAGAGGGTTGCCGCAAAAACTGGATGCACTTCATGTACAAATCGGACAATTTCTTTCGAAGTATGATGGTTTTATACGAAAACTCATCTATTATAAAAGGCTTTTCATTTTTTCGAACTTATTTGAACTGCAGACTTTTTGTTTGTTCAAAATGAACCATTCAAGGCCACATCATCAATTTTCAACACTTTCTGACTTCATTTGGTATTTTTCATGCTTTTACTGAATTTTTGGAGCTTAATGACCCAGAAATTGAAAAGCACTACAGATGAACTCTTAATAGGTTAAAAGTTGGCATGGTATCATCTATTCCAGCCACATAGCATGTGCTAAAAAGTTGAGAGGGTTGCCACAAAAACTAGATGCACTTCGTGTACAAATCGGACAATCTCTTTCGAAGTATGAGGGTTTCATACGAAAACTCATCTGTTACAAAAGGCATTTCATTTTTTCGAACTTATTTGAACTCCAGACTTTTTATGGGTTCAAAATGAACCATTCAAGGCCACATCATGAATTTTCAACACTTTCTGACTTCATTTCGTATTTTTCATGCTTTTAGTGATTTTTTGGAGCTAAATGACCCAGAAATTGAAAAGCACTACAAATGAACCCGTAATAGGTTGTAAGTTAGCATGGTATCATCATTTCACCCACATAGCATGTGCTAAAAAGTTGAGAGGGTTGCCGCAAAAAGTGGATGCACTTCGTGTACAAATCGGACAATCTCTTTCGAAGTATGAGGGTTTTATACGAAAACTCATCTGTTACAAAAGGCCTTTCATTTTTTCGAACTTATTTGAACTCCAGACTTTTTGTGTGTTCAAAATGAACCATTCAAGGCCACATCATCAATTTTCAACACTTTCTGACTTCATTTGGTATTTTTCATGCTTTTACTGATTTTTTGGAGCTAAATGACCAAGAAATTGAAAAGCACTACAAATGAACTCTTAATAGGTTAAAAGTTGGCATGGTATCATCCATTTCACCCACGTAGCATGTGCTAAAAAGTTGAGAGGGTTGCCGTAAAACCTGGATGCACTTCGTGTACAAATCGGACAATCTCTTTCGAAGTATGAGGGTTTCATACGAAAACTCATCGGTTAGAAAAGGCATTTCATTTTATCGAACTTATTTGAACTCTAGACTTTTGTGTGTTCGAAATGAACCCTTCAAGGGAACATCATCAATTTTCAACACTTTCTGACTTCATTTGGTATTTTTCATGCTTTTACTGATTTTTTGGAGCTAAATGACCTAGAATTTGAAAAGCACCATAGATGAACTCTTAATAGGTTGAAAGTTGGCATGGTATCATCATATCACCCACATAGGATGTGCTAAAAAGTTGAGAGGGTTGCCGCAAAAACTGGATGCACTTCGTGTACAAATCGGACAATCTCTTTCAAATTATGAGGGTTTCATACGAAAACTCATCTGTTACAAAAGGCATTTCATTTTTTCAAACTTATTTCATTTTTCCCACATGGGTGTGTGTATTAAAAAGCATTACAACAGAGAAGTGACCAAACTAATAGAAATTCATCATCACATTAAAGCCAAAGTACAGTAGTGACCAAAATAAATACATAACGTTCTTACATACTTCTCATTATTGGACAACATATAGCTCTCTAGAGAATCTAATTAGAACATATATTGAAACTACTAAATTTAAATGCAACAGCAAATGCGATCGTAACCGCAACTAAGGTACAAATTGATCCAACGACATAATGATACCAAGCCTCAGTATGAATGGCATATTTTCTAATGTTTCTAATCTTCAAGCGCATTGCATTCATCTTGATCTTGTGATCGTCACACACATCGGCAACATCCAACTCCAATATCCTCTTCTCCTCTTCAACTCTTTGTAATTTTTCTTTCAAGTAATTGTTTTCTTTTTCAACCAAATTTAATTTCTCGACAGGAATTTTTATGTGGGTTGGAATTTCTGGTTCACATACCTCCTATCTTAAAAATATATGTCACATTGGTCGTCATAATTGTCATTAATACTAAATTAAACAAATGGTTATAAAAGATAATATATACCACATCCGAATCATACACATGATGAGGGCCGTCGGAGGCGGATACCCAAACCATCGCACTATATAATAACCAACAATAATAGAAGTAAGAAAATTACACAAGTATTTATCTAAATCATACAAGTAAGAACTTTTTTCTTTTAGAAAGAAGATAAGAAGATGAGACTAACCACGGTGGTGCCGACACTGAGATGGGTGCGGTCGATCGACGGTGATGAGGACGAGGACGGGACACAGATGGACCGCCAAAGCTACACAAAACTAGAGGAAAATGGAGCTTGGACAAGGAGCCTCGAGAGGAGAAAGCTTAAGTGTGGCTTGGGCATTTCATCGAAGACCTCATGTGCATAGGAGGTGAGCTAGAGCACCACAAAGCTCTCCCACGGCCCGCCAAAAAAAACAGAGCAGTGCACTGCTCTGCTCACGGTCGGGTGGTATATATAGGCCAAGCATTGGTCCCGGTTTGTGGACGGGACCGGGAGTGAAGGACAACATTTGGTCCCGGTTCCAGCCAAAAACCGGGACCAATTGTTGTGGACCAGGAGCGAGGCACATTCGTCCCGGTTCGTGTCTCGAACCGGGACCAAAGGGGCCAGACGAACCTGGACCAAAGGCCCACAAGGCCCGGCCGGCGCCCTAGCCTCACGAACCGGGACCGATGCCCCCATGGGTCCCGGTTCGTAAGTGAACCGGGACTAATGGGATTTCATCAAGTGGACCAAAGCCCTCTTTTCTACTAGTGTGTAGATGGGGGTGACGTCACATGTGAAGTTCAAGGTCCTACCTTTCGGGTGAAAATTCTAGGTCTGGCCTTAATTGGTTGTGGCTGGCAATAGCGTTGTTGAAGACATTGTTTTGGGAGCGGGGATTGATAGATGCGAGGGTGTCCCGATCTTTCGGTGAGATGATAACTATCGATTTGATGGAGATGACTTTGACGATCCGACTACAAACGCGCACAACGTCGCACCTTAGCAATCGCTAAACCAATCTCCAAGAGGTTATTGACCACCCCGGAGCACGATCAACCTGACCACGAAGGTCTATTCCTGCAAGCAATCGAAGAACAAGCAAGAATATGATTTTGCAATCTGAATATTGAGAATATAGATGAAGTATTGATAAGGGTGGGGATCCGAAAGCGGTCCTAGTCTAGTCGTTGGACACAAACGAAGTACACGAAGTTGCAATGGCTAACTTTTAACTAAACAAATCCCAAACAAAAGGCTACTAGGTTGATCTACTTATATAGGAACAAGGGGTGGCGGCCAAGGAGGTGGGAGGACATCCCAAGGCAGCCTAAAACTAACCCTAGGTCGTACAAGGCTTATGGGCCCAAGTGGAGGTGGTGCAACACCTTTGGACTTGTTGTTTAACTCGCATTCTAGTGCAATGTCATTTTGTTTGGTCCATATCTTCACGCTCCGGAAGAATTTGAAGGTGATTCCAATTGGGCCTGAAAGTTAGTAAAATCTACTTTGCAGCCCAAAAAGAATCACACAATTCGGTGTCCGGATGAAAACATTGAAGGCGTTTTGGTACAGGTATGTCTTTGCAGTCCGAATCTGAGTCCAGAACGTGAAAGACTTGGGCTCTATCTTCTCTTGGGCTAAAAGTGACGTGAGAGAACTTCTTGAACAACAACTAATTATTTCCTTTGACATGAGAGGACCTCTTGAATAGCATCCAACCATTTCCTCTTTCCTTGTCATCACACGTGATTCATACAAGTGTTCGGCCATTCTGCATTTAGTCATAAAATAAAAACAGGTGAAGTATTTTTGTTCCACATAACATAAATAAATTATTGCATGAGTTTTATTAGAAATCACCTTAAATAAATGCGCATATGCAATGACTGTAATAATATCAAAGGTAGTCATGTCCTCATCAGGGATTATCTCCAGGGTGAAAACCCAAGATTTACGTTCGGACGACGACGGCGCTAGTGCACTATTTCCTTCTTGCAGGCGTCGTTTTCGGAGTACTCGAACATCAGGTGTTCTCTTCGTGGTGATTGTGTTGCAGAGGCTAGATGTAATTGGTACTTCCGTGATATTAATATATATTTTTTATGGAAAAATCAGATGAACAACGGGTTAATTCTTGGAAATATCAGGCGGTTTTTGTCTAAAAGTGCACGATAGATCAAAAACATCACTCTCTTTATTAGCAGGTACTAATAGATATTCTTTTGGACTTGGAAAATTCCAGATGTACATAGAAAAAAAGATTAGCGGACACTATTAAAGAATCTAAACAGCAGAAATGGGGTAACGTTGGCACAGAGAAACGTTGGAAAATATGCCGTCATGCATGCCAACGTTGTAGCTAGTTTCACTAGCTAGAAGTTGAAAGGGGTGGAATCAATGAGCTGTAGCTCACCACTTCAGTAGGATTCTTTCGGAATTATTGTAAGGTCGCATGTCAGCTAAACGGTACGTATTGTTGAGTAAAGTATCAGTGTGCGCTCAACTAACACCTGCAATTGTCCCTTGTTGATCCCTTTGCTACCTTCGAGGACTGCAACACGTTGATTTGATAACTGCGGAATGGCTACTTAAAAATGCATAGACACATGCAGTGCCGTATGGATCACTTGAAAGAATGCTGAAAGCATATATCTGCCCAAGTGATTAGCTGTTAAATTGGTTAGGTATAATTCTGCAATCCTCCCTTCTTAGTTTTCAATATGAGAACACACCTGCTTCCGAGGATGACTGCATGCAGTTTTCCTAAAAATAATGTCATATTTACGTCAGTGGCAGCGCCCATATACAGTTTTACATCATGTTTTGAAATATTTGACGTAAATTACCATATTTAGCATTTTTTATATTTGGATTACTCTATTTAGCAAATATTTTGTCAGATTTTACCTCCGTGAGATTTGCCGGCTTTTACCCCGTTCAGCGATCTATCAGGTCGGTCCACTACTGCATCATGGTTCAAAGACGACACAACAATGAGAGACCCATTTGACCAAACTTCGTGTGATGCATTAACCACAAATGATATAGTGCTAGCTCCATCGTCAATAACGCAAACTTTTTACGATGGCGTACCCATCAGACGCAATTCAGAAAAGACTCACGTGTGCGATCTACATCATACAATTGTCCCAGACAAACTGTTTGTGATGGACAAAAATAATGCAAACGGTTAACTAAATACAAGTATGTGTGATGTACGACATACAGTTCATCCGGATAAACTGTTTGCGCTGATCAAGCAGAACACAAACGATTGTCCAGATGATTATGTGTGCGATAGACGACATACAAGTCAGCTAGATGAACTGTTTGCGATGACTTAAAGTAACACAAACGAGCACTCAAATCAAGATGTTTGCGATAGACGGCAAACATGTTGTCCGGATGAACTGTTTGCAATGAGCCGAAATAACATAAACTATTTGGTGTAACAGTATGTGTGTAATAGCAGGCAAACAGGTTAGTTATCTTAATTGTGTGTGAATACCAATAATAGTACTTTATTCTAATAAGCTGTGTGGGTGTGGGCAAACACTTGCTTATGAACACTTGTTTCTGATTGTTTACGATGTCATATTTGTTGGTTTAATCGTTTGCGTTGTGATTTGCGGTGTGTACAGACAAAATAAATACTTATAAATACAAGATGCCTAACCAATGCAATTGTATGCAAGCTTTACGTATTTGCAAAAAAATACAAAACGCATAACCAAGTTAAACATGCAATTGCATAACCAACTACCTCAATAAACTATTTACATCATAATAAATTAGGAGAAACCTGGAAACCGCCCCCTTAGAACCAGTGATGGCGTGCACCAGCTAGTACCTACGAACAAAGACGCCCTAGTGCAGAAATTAATGGCTTTATATGCGTGTCCCGCAATCCACATCAACTCTTCCCGCCTCTTCCTCCGTTGGTTCCCCGCCACCAGCGAGTGTCTGGCTCTATATATATGACCCTAGCGGCGACGCAGCGACACTGTGCGCAGATCTAGTCCGTACCTATTTTTCAATAATTATGCCAAGCATGCGAGACAACCAAATCACAGAGGTCGAAGGCGGACCCTTGTCAGGAAATCAAAGCTCGAAGGTCGACGAGGGCCCCTTGCCAGGCAACCAATGCTCGGAGGTCGACGTCGGTGCCTTGCCAGGAAACCAAATCTCGAAGGACGACGACGACCTCCACCGCTTCTTGGATTACATCTTCGATGAGGAAAAGGATCCGGTGGCGTCGTGGCTCATTGGCACCGATCTCACCGTGCCATTCCTTGGGCGCGTTGTGGTCTTATTGCAGGGGAAGTATGAAAAGATGCTTGCCATCCACCGCGCACAGGATCTAGAGCTGCTTGTCGACATGATCGATGACCAACCCGAAGAGCCGTCATCACCGGTGCCCTTGAACAACCTGATGCCCCACCAAGAATGATTCATTGATGAGCAGGTTTATGGGAAGATTAGTCACCAGCGATGACTTCCCCGCTGAAGTAGAGCAACACCACCATGATATTTTTGTGGGGGCACGCGGTGCGTGGAATTCGTTAACAGTAGAAAAATAGAGAGATGGATCGGTTCCATGGGAATGTCATGTGTTATTGCGTGTTGATGATGACCCACAAGTATAGGGGTCAATCGTAGTCCTTTCGATAAGTAAGAGTGTCGGACCCAATGAGGAGCGGAAGGAAATGACAAGCGGTTTTCAGCAAGGTAATTTCCACAGGCACTAAAATAGCGGTAACAAGTTGTTTAATAGCAAGATATTTGTAACAAGTGACAAGTAACAATAGTAACATTAGGTGCAACAAGGTATCCCAATCCTTTTGTGGCAAAGGACAGACAAAATAGATTATTATAATAGGCAAAGCGTTCTTGAGGGCATATGGGAATTTCATCTAGTCACTTTCGTCATGTTGGGTTAATTCACGTTCGGTATTTTGATAATTTGATATGTGGGTGCACCAGTGCTTGTGTGTTGTTCTTACTTGAACATACCTCCCACTTATGAGTAACCCTCCCGCAAGCATTCACAACTAGGAGAAAAGTATTAAGTATAAATTCTAACCATAGCATTAAACATAGGGATCCAAATCAGCTCCTTACGAAGTAGTGCATAGACTAGAGTTTAAGTTTCTATTACTCTCGAAACCCACTCTCTAATTACTACTCCACAATGCATTCCTTTAGGGCCAAATATGAAGAAGTGTTATGTAGTCGACGTTCACATAACACCACGAATGGAATCACAACATTTATATCATCAAAATATTGAACGAATATCAACTTCACATGACTACTTACAACATGATTTCTCCCGTGGCCTCAAGAGCAAAATTAACTACTCACAAGTTATAAACATGTTCATGATCAGAGAGGTATTAAATAGCATAATGGATCTGAACATGATCTTCCACCAAATAAACCATAAAGCATCAACTACAAGATGTAATTAACACTACTAGACACACCCTAGGTACCAATCCAAGGTTCCTGTACAAGACTGAGTACA
Organism: Hordeum vulgare subsp. vulgare; assembly: GCF_904849725.1. Classification (NCBI taxonomy): domain Eukaryota; kingdom Viridiplantae; phylum Streptophyta; class Magnoliopsida; order Poales; family Poaceae; genus Hordeum; species Hordeum vulgare. Next base: position 461,225,277 of record NC_058524.1, on the reverse strand, counting down.
AGAGATGAACTAGGGTTTTGATAGAGGATGGTGCTCATGAAGACGTTGATGGAGATTGGCCTCCCCAAGATGAGATGGTTGCTGGTGATTACGATGACTTGATTTTGTTGTAAATATGCCCTAGAGGCAATGATAAAATAGTTATTATTATATTTCCTGTTTCAAGATAATAGTTTATTATCCCTGCTATAATTGTACTGAATGAAAACATAAATACATGTGTGGATATATAGAAAAAACTATGTCCCTAGTAAGCCTCTAGTTGACTAGCCAGTTGATCAAGGATGGTTAAGGTTTTCTAACCATATGCAAGTGTTGTCACTTGATGACTAGATCACATCATTGGGAGAATGATGTGATGGACAAGACCCAAACTATAAACGTAGCATGTGATCATGTTATTTTGTTGCTATTGTTTTCTGCGTGTCAAGTATTCATTCCTATGACCATGAGATCATGTAATTCACTGACACCGGAGGAATACCTTGTGTGTATCAAACGTTGCAACGTTACTAGGTGACTATAAAGGTGCTCTACAGGTATCTCCGAAGGTGTCCGTTGAGTTAGCATGGATCAATACTGGGATTTGTCACTAGGTGTGACGGAGAGGTGTCTCGGGGCCCACTTGGTAATACAACATCACATACAATCCTTACAAGCAATTTGACTAAAGTTTTAGTCACGGGATCTTGTATTACGGAACGAGTAAAGAGACTTGCCGGTAACGAGATTGAAATAGGTATAGGGATACCAAAGGACAAAGGGAATGGTATACGGGATTATATGAATCCTTGGCCCAGAGTTTTAACCGATATGGACATCTAGGTTCCGCTGTTGGATATTGACCGGGGAGTGTCTCAGGTCATGTATGCATAGTTTCGGTATAGTTGAGTTATAGGTGTTAATGACCTAAGGTTTGTTTGGTGTACCAGATGAGATCACGGACGTCATGAGGATTTCCGGAATGGTCCGGAAATGAAGATTTATATATAGGGTTGTTTCATTTGGCCTCTGGAAAGATTTCAGGCATTGCCGGCCGTGTACCGGGAGTGACACATGGGTTCCGGATTTTTACCGAGAGGGGGCCACCTACACGGGAGTGAACCTAATAGCCCATGGGTGGCGCACCAGCCCTTAGTGGGCTGGTGAGGCCAGCCCAAGTGGACTATTTCGGCCAAGGAAAGAAAATCAAGGAGAAAAAAAGAGGGAGGTGGGAAGGAATGAAGGGACTCCTCCTTCCCAAACCGAATTGGAGTGGGAGTCCCTCCCCTCCTCCACTCGGCCGACGCCCTAGGGGCTCTCTTGAGTGCCAAGGCTAGCCCCTCCCCTCCTCCTATATATACGCTACCGAAGAACTCATCTACTTTCGTGTCTCTCTTGCTGGATCAAGAAGGCGGAGATCGTCATGGAGCTGTACGTGTGCTGAACGCGGAGGTGCCGTCCGCTTGGTGCTAGATCGGGACGGATCATGGGACGACGGTGATTTGAATCACGAAGCTGTTCCACTACATCAACCACGTTTCTTAACGCTTCCCGCTTAGCGATCTACAAGGGTATGTGGATCCGATCTCCCTCTCGTAGATGAACATCACCATGATAGGTCTTCGTGTGTGTAGGAAATTTTTTGTTTCCCTTGCAACGTTCCCCAACAGTGGTATCAGAGCTAGGTTCATGCGTAGATGTAATCTCGAGTAGAACACAAAAGTTTTCATGGACGTTGATGTTCGATTTGCTGCCCTCCTTAGTCTTTTCTCGATTCAGAGGTATTGTTGGATTGAAGCGGCCCGGACCAACCTTACTCGTACGCTGACGAGAGACCGATTTCATGGACTAATATGCAACTTGTTGCAGAAAGATGACTGGCGGGTGTCTATTTCTTCAACTTTAGTTGAGTTGGATTTGACCGAGGCGGTCCTTGGAGAGAGGTTAAATAGCAATTTGCACATCTCCGTTGTGGTTTTGCGTAAGTAAGATGCGATCATACTAGATACACATAGCAGCCACGTAAAACATGCAACAACAAATTAGAGGACCTCTAACTAGTTTTTGCAGGGTATGCATGTGATGTGATATGGCCAAAGGCATGATGTGATATATTGGATGTATGAGATGATCATGTTGTAGTAGTTAAATATCGACTTGCACGTCAATGCTACGGCAACCGACAAGAGCCATAGGGTTGTCTTTAAACTAACGTTTGTGTTTGCACATGCGTTTACTATATTGCTAGGTTGTAGCTTTAGTAGTAATAGCATAGATAGCACGACAACCTCGATGGCGGCACGATGATGGAGATCATGGTGTGGCACCGGTGACGATGAAGATCATGCTGGTGCTTTGGTGATGGAGATCGAGAAGCACAGGATCATGGCCATCTCATGTCACTTACGAATTGCATGTGATTTTAATCCTTTTATGCACCTTATCTTGCTTAGAACTACGGTAGCATTATAAGGTGATCCCTCTCTAAATTTCAAGATAAAATTGTGTTCTCCCCGACTGTGCACCGTTGCGACAGTTCGTCGTTTTGAGACACCACGTGATGATCGGGTGTGATAGACTCAACGTTCACATACAACGGGTGCAAAACAGTTGCACACGCGAAACACTCGGGTTAAACTTGACGAGCCTAGCATGTACAGACATGGGATCGGAACACAAGAGACCGGAAGGTCGAGCATGAATCGTATATTAGACATGATTAACATAGAGATGTTTACGACTGAAACTGCGCTCAAATCACGTGATGATCGGACTTGAGTTAGTGAATTTGGATCGTGCTACACTCAAATAACTAGAGGGATGTCTATTTGAGTGGGAGTTTATTAGTAATATGATTAGTTGAACTCTAATTGTCTTGAACATAGTCTAAGTCCACTTTGCAATATTTTATGTTGTAGATCAAGGGCTCACGCAGTAGCGACCCTGAATTTCAATATGTTCCTAGAGAAAGCTAAGCTGAAAGATGATGGTAGCAACTTTGTAGACTGGGCTCGTAATCTGAGGCTTATCCTTGATGCCGTGCTAGGAGACGAACCACCCGCTACGTCTGAACAAGATGTATTGAACGCTTGGCAAGAACGTAAGCAGGACTACTCATTAGTTCAATGTGCAATCTTGTATGGCTTAGAACCGGGACTTCAACGACGCTTTGAACGTCATGGAGCATATGAGATGTTCCAGGATTTGAAGTTTATCTTTCAGAAGAATGACCGGATCGAGAGGTATGAGACCTTCGATAAATTCTATGCTTGCAAAATAGAGGAGAATTTGTCTGTCAGTGAACATGTGCTCAAAATGTCTAGGTACTCAAACCGTCTAGCTGAGCTGGGAGTTGAACTCCCGCAAGAGGCTATCACTAATAGAATTCTTCAATCACTGCCACCTAGCTACAAGAGCTTTGTGTTGAACTCTAACATGCAAGGGCTGGACAAGTCACCCGACGAGTTATTTGCGATGCCGAAAGTCGCAGAGTGAGAACTCCGGAAAGAACATCAAGTGTTGATGGTCAATAAGACCACTGGTTTCAAGAGAAACGGCAAAGGCAAGAAGAGTAACTCCAAGAAGAGCGGCAAAACTGTTGCCACTCCTATGAAGAAACCCAAGGCTGGACCTAAGCCGGAAACAAAGTGCTATTATTGCAAGGGGATGGGTCACTGGAAGCGCAACTGGCCCAAGTATTTGGCTGATAAGAAGGCGTCCAATGCCAAACTAGGTACTCCCTCCATCATGGTTTAGAAGGCACGCTTGGAAAATCTCTGGGACCAAGGTATTCACCGATTGATTGTAGGATGTAGTAGGTGTAGGTGCTAATGCGCCTAATCAACTGAGAAAATACTAGTACTAATGTGTGAGAAGCAAATTAGGAGGGCACATGCATGAGTAGTACTAGTACTAATTAATGAGAGTAATGGCTTTCATGCCTTAAACCTTGTCTATTTTGGAAATGCATGCAAGTTTAACTGTGCCTTCTAAACCGTGACGGAGGGAGTATATGTGATATACATGTTATTGATGTGTACCAAACCAACTCTCGTAGTAGTGCCTGGGTATGTGATGCCGGTTCTGTTGCTCACATTTGTAACTCAAAGCAGGAACTGCGGAATAAACGAAGGCTGGCGAAGGATGAAGTGACGATGCGCGTGGGAAATGGTTCCAAGGTTGATGCAATCGCCGTCGGCACGGTTTCACTTCAGTTGCCATCGGGATTAGTTATGAACTTAAATAGTTGTTATTTAGTGCCTGCGTTAAACATGAACATTATATCTGGATCTTGTTTACTGCGAGACGGTTACTCATTTAAGTCAGAGAATAATGGTTGTTCTATTTTGTGAGTAATATCTTTTATGGTCATGCACCCAATGTGAGGGGTTTGTTCATATTCAATCTTGATTGTGATGACACACATATCCATAACATTGATACCAAAAGATGTAGAGTTAACAATGATAGCGCCACCTATTGTTGCAGTGCCGCTTAGGTCATATTGGTGTAAAGCGCATAAAGAAACTCCATGCTGATGGGCATTTGGAGTCACTTGATTTTGAATCACTTGACACGTGCGAACCATGCCTCATGGGCAAGATGACTAAGACTCCATTCTCTGGAAAATGGAGCGTGCAAGTGACTTGTTGGAAATCATACATACTGATGTGTGCGGGCTAATGAGTGTGGAGGCACGCGGCGGATATCGTTATTTTCTCACCTTCACTGATGGTTTGAGTAGGTATGGATATATCTACTTGATGAAGCACAAGTCTGAAACGTTTGAAAAGTTCAAACAATTTTAGAGTGAAGTTGAAAATCATCGTAACAAGAAGATCAAGTTCCTACGATCAGATCAAGGGGGCGAATATCTGAGTTTCGAGTTTGGTGCTCACTTAAGACAATGTGGAATCGTTTCACAGTTGACACCGCCTGGAACACCTCAGCGTAATGGTGTGTCCGAACGTCGTAATCGTACTTTGTTAGATTTTGTGCGATCTATGATGTCTCTTACCGATTTGCCATTATCATTTTGGGGTTATGCATTAGAGACAGCTGCATTCACTTTAAATAGGGCACCATCAAAATCCGGTGAAACGACACCATATGAGCTATGGCATGGCAAGAGACCAAAGTTGTCATTTCTTAAAGTTTGGGGATGCGTTGCTTATGTTAAAAAGCTTTAGCCTGAAAAGCTGGAACCCAAAGCGGAAAAGTGCATCTTCATAGGTTACCTAAAAGAGATAGTTGCATACACCTTCTATCTCAGATCTGAGGGCAAAGTGTTTGTTGCTAAGAACATAGCTTTTCTTGAGAAAGAGTTTCTCTCGAAAGAATTGAGTGGAAGGAAGATAGAACTTGATGAGGTTGTGGAACCTCTCCTCCAACAGGATGGTGGCGCAGGGCTCAGAGAAATCTCCGTCGAGGCAACACCAGTTGAAGAGGAAGCTAATGGTGATGATCATGAAGCTTCAGATCAAGTTACTGTCGGACCTCGCAGGTCGACAAGATCACGTACTCCTCCCGAGTGGTACGGGAATCCTGTCTTATCTATCATGTTGTTAGACAACAATGAACCAACGAATTATGAAGAAGCAATGGTGGGCCCACATTCCAACAAATGTTTAGAAGACATGAAATCCAAGATAGGATCTATGTATGAAAACAAAGTGTGTACTTTGGAAGTATTACCTGAAGGTCGCAAGGCTATTTAGAACAAATGGATCTTTAAGAAGAAGACGGACGCGGATAGTAATGTGACCGTTTATAAAGCTCGACTTGTGGCAAAGGGTTTTTCACAAGTTCAAGGAGTTGACTATGATGAGACATTATCACCGGTAGCGATGCTTAAGTCCGTCCAAATCATGTTAGCAAAAGCTGCATTTTTCGATTATGAAATCTGGCAGATGGATGTCAAAACGGCGTTCCTTAATGGTTTTCTTAAGGAAGAGTTGTATATGATGCAACGCGAAGGTTTTGTCGATCCAAAGAATGCTAGCAAAGTATGCAAGCTCCAGTGATCCATTTATGGACTGGTGCAAGCATCTCGGAGTTGGAATAAGCGTTTTGATGAGGTGATCAAGGCGTTTGGGTTTATACAAGTTGTTGGAGAATCTTGTATATACAAGAAAGTGAATGGGACCTCTTTAGCGTTTCTAATACTATATGTGGATGACATATTGCTGATTGGAAACAATCTAGAGTTTTTAGGGAGCGTAAAGGATTACTTCAACAAATTTTTTTTTAATGAATGACCTAGGAGAAGCTGCTTACATATTAGTCATAAAGATCTATAGAGATAGATTGAGGCACCTAATAGGACTTTCACAAAGCACATACCTTGATAAAGTTTTGAAGAAGTTCAAAATGGAGCAATCCAAGAAGGGGTTCTTGCCAATGTTACAAGGTATAAAGTGGAGTAAGACTCAGTGTCCAGTAACTGCAGAAGATAGAGAAAAGATGAGTACAATCCCTATGCTTTAGCCATAGGGTCTATAATGTATGCAATGTTGTGCACAAGACCAGACGTCAGCCTGACCATAAGTATGGCAGGCAGGTTTAAAAGTAATCCAGGAGTGGAACACTGGGCGGCGGTCAAGAATATTTTGAAGTACCTCAAAAGGACTAAGGAATTGTTTCTCGTCTATGGAGGTGACGAAGAGCTCATCGTAAAGAGTTACATCGATGCAAGCTTTGACACTGATCTGGATGACTCTAAGTCTCAAACGAGATATGTATTTATTCTCAATGGGGTTGCGGTAAGCTAGTGCAGTTCCAAGCAAAGCATCGTAGCAGATTTTACATGGGAAGCGGAGTACATGGCTGCCTTGGAGGCGGCTAAGGAGGGTGTCTGGATTAAGCAGTTCATGACGGATCTTGGAGTCGTGCCGAGCGCACTAAATCCAATAACTCTGTTCTGTGACAACACTAGTGCCATTGCTCTAGCCAAGGAACCAAGGTTTCACAAGAAGACCAGACACATCAAACGACGCTTCAACCTCATCCGCGACTATGTCGAAGGAGAGGACGTAAATATTTGCAAAGTGCACACGGATCTGAATGTTCTAGATCCGCTAACTAAACCTCTTCCATGAGCGAAACATGATCAACACCAGAACTATATGAGTGTTAGAATCATTCCAATGTAAACCACATAGCGATGTGAGACTAGATTATTCACTCTAGTGCAAGTGGGAGTCTGTTGGAAATATGTCCTAGAGGCAATGATAAAATAGTTATTATTATATTTCCTATTTCAAAATAATTGTTTATTATCCATGCTATAATTGTATTGAATGAAAACATAAATACATGTGTGGATATAAGACAAAATTATGTCCCTAGTAAGCCTCTAGTTGACTAGTAAGTTGATCAAGGATGGTTAAGGTTTCTCACCATATGCAAGTGTTGTCACTTGATGACTGGATCACATCATCGGGAGAATGATGTGATGGACAAGACCCAAACTATAAACGTAGCATGTGATCATGTCATTTTTTTGCTATTGTTTTCAGCGTGTCAAGTATTCATTCCTATGACCATGAGATCATGTAACTCACTGACACCGGAGGAATACCTTGTGTGTATCAAACGTCGCAACATTACTGGGTGACTATAAAGGTGCTCTACATGTATCTCCGAAGGTGTCCGTTTAGTTAGCATGGATCAAGACTGGGATTTGTCACTCCGTGTGATGGAGAGGTGTCTCGGGGCCCACTCGGTAATACAACATCACATACAAGCCCTGCAAGCAATTTGACTAAAGTGTTAGTCACGTGATCTTGTATTATGGAACGAGTAAAGTGACTTGCCAGTAACGAGATTGAAATAGGTATAGGGATACCGACGATCAAATCTCGGGCAAATAACATACCGAAGGACAAAGGGACTGGTATACATGATTATATGAATCCTTGGCACAGAGGTTCAACCGATAAGATCTTCATAGAATATGTAGGATCGAATATGGACATCCAGGTCCTGCTGTTGGATATGGACCGGGGAGTGTCTCTGGTCATGTCTGCATAGTTCTCGAACCCGTAGGGTCAGCACACTTAAGGTTCGGTGACGTTTCGGTATAGTTGAGTTATAGGTGTTGGTGACCGAAGGTTTCTTCGGTGTCCCGGATGAGATTACGGACGTCACGAGGGTTTTCGAAATGGTCCGGAAACGAAGATTGATATATAGGTTTGTTTCATTTGGCCTCCAGAATGATTTCGGGCATTGCCGGCAGTGTACCGGGAGTGATAAATGGGTTCCAGGTTTTTACCGGGAGAGGGCCACCCACCCAGGAGTGAACCTGATATCCCATGGGTGGTGTACCAGCCCTTAGTGGTCTAGTGAGGCTGGCCCAAGTGGACTATTTCGGCCAAGGAAAGAAAATCAAGGAGAAAAAAAGAGGGAGGTGGGAAGGAAGGAAGGGACTCCTCCTTCCTAAACCGAATTGGAGTGGGAGTCCCTCCCCTCCTCCACTCGGCCGACGCCCTAGGGGCTCTCTTGAGTGCCAAGGCTAGCCCCTTCCCTCCTCCTATATATACTAGAGGTTTTAGGGTTTTTGAGACACAACTTTGCCACGTGCAACCCTAAACCTCTACTTCGTAGTTCTTCCTCTAGATCGGTTTTCTGCGGAGCTTGGGTGGAGCCCTGCAGGAATAGATCATCACCATCACCGGCGCACCGTCACGCTGCCGGAGAACTCATCTACTTCCCCGTCTCTCTTGCTGGATCAAGAAGGCGGAGATCATCATCGAGCTATACGTGTGCTGAACGTGGAGGTGCCGTCCGTTCGGTGCTAGATCGGGACGGATCGTGGGACGATGGTGATTTGAATCATGAAGCTGTTCCACTACATTAACCACGTTTCTTAACGCTTTCTGCTTAGCGATCTACAAGGGTATGTGGATCCGATCTCCCTCTCAGAGATGAACATCTCCATGATAGGTCTTCGTGTGCGTAGGATTTTTTTTTGTTCCCCATACAACATTCCCCAATAGATTTCCCCCTCCGAGAGGGAAGTTCCTCCGGCAGAATCGCTCCGTCGAAGGACAAAACTGCTCCTGTCCAGGTTCCGCCTCGAGACGGCGGTGCTTCATCCCGAAATTCCTCCCCTTAAAGTTTTCCGGGTAAAAGGGATTTTATACCAGAAGATGATCGCCAAAGGTGGGCCAGGTAGCCCAGTAGACATCAGGCCGCGCGTGGGGGCCTCACGTGCCTTGCTATTTAGTGGCTGACTAGTGGCTCCCTCCGGCACTTCTTCACTCCAGTATTTTTTATTTATTATAAAATAACTCTAGTAAATTTATAGCCCAATTGGAGATCTGCAGAATAGGTATCTTTGACGTAACTTTTTCAGGTCGAGAATGCCATCTTCCCTCTTTCTCCCACTTATGTAAACCTTGCTTATTATGAGAGAAAAGGCATTAGCATTACTCCACCAAGTGGCAAAATGCATAAAAACACTATAATTAGTAGTAACAAAACATGATGCAAAATAGACGTATCAGCTGTCAAGGTCTACTGGTTGAGGCCCAGGCTGTCCAACAGCCCCAAGAGCCTACCAATAGTGCTAGCAGCTGCACAGGCGGAGACGGATACCGCGGCTGCGGGTCCGTACACTTGGAGTTAACGGCCACATGGGTGATGTTTTGTGTTGACCATAGAGTCCGAATATACCATCGTCGGAAGGCCGTGAGCGCTTCCCTTTTTAGCCTGTTTTATTATAACTATATGAAAATGTCGCATATCAACCTTTCTGCAGGAATTAATGGATTAGGTTAATTAAATGCAAATCCGTGCTATGTTGGTGCCCAAAGCATGCACTCTCCTCCTTAATTGTCGTGCCATGCCATTTTTTACTTATGTGGGATGCCTAGCATCTGTACATTGCAGATCACTTGAAAGGGCACCACTTCTTGTCAACCGCCATCTCGCACCCATGGGAGGTGCGCTCGCCCATCCATCAGGCATGATGAGGATGTGCGGACCATATGTGATAGTGGGAAGACACATAAACACATCCAAAAAAGTGGGCTCATCGTACGCCATCCCACACGGTTTCTAAAAACCATAAATTTTGGGCTTTGGAAAGAAAGCCATCAATAAATTTTGAGTTTGTTTCCCGTCACATTCCAAATTAGAACACTTTAATTTATTAGAAATCAGTTCAAATGTACCTAACCTAAACTTGTTCCGACTTAGCAGTTCTTTACTAGTAGGCTATAAAACCACCTACTCAAAAATTACAACACATTTCTTGTTAGTCGTTCCTTCTATCTACCATGGTCGGTAGAAGGGGTGTTCTGGGTCAAGATATAACTAGGGAATAAAGACCAAGGGCATGGAAGCAACCGAGAGATCCTGCCGCCGTGTCGGGGAAGCGCGAGTGAGCTCTAGTCACGCCGCATTTTTTGCAGCAGAGATGTATGACGTCGCCACGGAGGACTGGCAGAATCTTTCATGGTGAGGCTAGGGCTCTCACAATCACAAGCGCATTCTCCTTGGAGGAGAACTGGACAAGATGTCATTGTTGGATCCCTCAACCAGTGACGACATGCGTGATGAACTTGATAAGGAGGAGGTGATCGATGCCTTGGTGAAGCTGCTGGAGAAGAGCAACACCTCACTTAACAAGGCGGCCGACTTCATCATGAAACTTACGGGCGAGAGGCGAAGCTCTGCAATGAGTGGGACGAGCAAAAGGAGCAGACCACCTCCTGGAAGAAGTTGCTCGAGAAGAAAAGTGCCTCGTAGGTGAGGCTGAAAGACCTCGCCGAAGAACTTTTGCAAGACTTGGTGAAGCTCCATATCGACCATGAGGGGCTGGTGAAGGAATCCATGGTGCGCGTCAAGGAATTTAATGTGTATATTAAGGATAGTATCGACACTCTCGAGGAAAAATCCTACACCATGGCCGCAATGCTCAAGATGGCGAAGGAGAGGCAAGAGGAGATGGAGATCGTGGAGGCGATTATGGAGACTGAGGAAGTCCGCGCCCAACAATCCATCAAGAATTAGATAGTAACAGCCCAGATCGTTGTCTGTGTCTTCCTTCTTCAGCCTCTTCCTTCTTCTTTTTCCCCGTGTCTTTGGTGAGTTGCGGATGCCAATATGTAAGACAATTATTATCCTTTGCAGGTGCGAATTTGTCGTTTTATTATTTCGTTCGTAGGTACATGTATACGAGTCAAAAACTGGTAAAAAATCAAGTGATCAGCGAGGCATAAAAAACAATGCTCACGTTGAGCGGGGCAATGGGAGCACAAGAAAACTAGTCCCCTCCATCCAGACACATTGATCGCATGATAAACAGTGGGTCGGATGCCTTTAATTCATATGTTGGAAGCGAGGCTAGCGGTGGGTGGTCAAAGTCTTGTTTACCGATGAGCCTGTGTAAGTGCATCTAGTGCCCCTTAGTGATTTTGGTGGGTTCAAGACTTATAAGGTTAAGAGACTGATATGTTTGTGAGTGTACACATGCTCTATACGTCGTTGAGGAGTTTGAGTTATTTGAAGAATATCGACCCAAAAAATGTATGTCTTCAGGTGAAGACTTTGGTCATTCATTGAATACTTCGATAGCAAAGAAATTGTTGTTCCTCATGAAGAAATTAAAGATGAGGAATTTGGTGTATCGAAAAGAAAATGCTCTGAAGACTATGAAGCTTGAAGGTTTACTCTTTACATTTCCTTTTCTTCTTTCTTGATTCATAGGAACACCGTACTGTTAAAGGGTGTTGAGATAATACAAAGGAAATATTTCCTCATGATGCTCAACTCAAAGCCTACACATACCAAATCCTTCAAGTGAGGAACATGAGCGACATGAGGACATTCATAGTTGAAAGATCCGACCGTTACCGCGCCGCATGCCACCTGATATAGGCGAGGGTGTCCTGATCTTTTGATGAGATGATAACTATCGATTTGGTACAAACGACTTTGATGATCTGCCTACAAACATGCACGACGTTGCGCCTTAGCAATCGCTAAACCAATCTCCAAGAGGTTATTGACCACGCCGGAGCACGATCAACCTGACCACGAAGGTCTGTTCCTGCAAGCAATCGAAGAACAAGTAAGAATATGTGATATTGCAATCTAAATATTGCGAATATAGATGAAATATTGATAAGGGTGGGGATCCGAAAGCGGTCTTAGTCTGGTCGTTGGACACAAACGAAGTACACGAAGTTGCGATGGCTAACTTTTAACTAAACAAATCCCAAGAAAAAAGTTACTAGGTTGATATACTTATATAGGAGCAAGGGGTGGTGGCAAAGGAGGTGGGAGGACGTCACAAGGCAGCCTAAAACTAACCCTAGGTCGTACAAGGCCTATGGGCCCAAGTGGAGGTGATGCAACACCTTTAGAATTGTAGATTGACTCAGATTCTAGTGCAACGTCAGATTGTTTGGTCAATAGCTCCATGCTCCGGACGAATTTGAAGGTGATTTCAATTGGGTTGGAAGGCCCATACAATATATTTTTCAGGACAAAAAGAATCACCCAATTTGGAGTACGGATGTAAAAGTTCTTGGCCTTTTGGTACAGGCATGTGTGTGAAGTCCGAATATGAGCCCATAACATGAGAGACTTGGACTCTATCTTTGCTTGGGCTAAAGGTGACATGGGAGAAATTCTTGAAAAACAACTAATTATTTCCTTTTACATGAAAGGACCTTTTGAATAGCATCCAACCATTTCCTCTTCCCTTGTCATCACACGTGTTCATGCAAGTGTTCGACCATTGTGCATTTAGGCATAGAATAAAAACAGATGAAGTATTTTTGTTCCGGATAACACAAATAAATTATTGCATGACTTTTATGAGAAATCACCTCAAATAAATACGCATATGAAATGATTGTGATAATATTCAAGGTAGTCATTGCCCTCATCATCCTCCCATTTTTGAAAATAAAGCCGTCCTCGGCGCTGCTTAATCTGAAATGTGGCTAACAAAAAAGACAAGGTGTACATGTTGTATATGTATATGTCATCTATTTTTACTTCCCTTGGTTTTTGCACATATGACACATGTATACATGAGTAACTTTCATATGTTTTGAAATATGAAGCCAAAAAATCATTACAAGTAGAAAGCATGAAAATATTGCAACTCAGCTTGCACATATGAGCGAAGTCCTTATTCATATCAAAAGATTGACAATGTTCATCATTAAACCATCCTAACATTGGTGAATACACTTTCATTGCTTCAAATTTACATGCTCCAACATGCTTAAATAAACAAACATGCAACAAGTCATTTGACATAGAATCATCACAAAGATTAGAGGTTATACCAAAATGATTAAACATTGGCACAATTATTTTGAAAAATATTTGATGCAAATTTGATTTATTCTCTCATTCACATGGTTCTTTTTCATCAACAATTAATTCAATCAGTTCACTCAACACTGTTGATATTGTACTTAGTTGATCACATGGCAAAGTCAAATCATGAACATAGTCCTCCAAAATAGGTTGTGTGACCAAAGTAATGGGTTGCTCATCACATGGTACATTGCAATTGACAAGGCATTCATCATACTCATGTGGACGTGGAAGATAAGTACCTTTGTCATTACCTCTTATGATCAACTCATGTGATGTAGCCACTCTCGATGGTAATGTGTCACATGGCGAAGGTGATATAGCCCTCACAACAATTGATGTGGTTGTCATCATATGCCGAGTAGTTGAAGGAACAACCATATCAACTCTTGGACTAAGCACCTTGCACTCTTTCTCCTTGTGGGCAACACGTCACTTTATTTCCTGTTCAGCTTTGCAAGCAAGACGAAACAAACGATCCATAGGATAACACTTTTCATGAATTAGTATCTCCTGAATATCATGGTTTATTCCTCCCCAAAATCTATGCATAAAATCTTCTTCACTTTCTTCTAAAGAGGAATGCAACAAGGTCGTTTGTAAATCATCATAATATTTCATTACAGTGTCACTACCTTCTTTTAAATGTTGTAGCCTTTTAATCATGCCATGAGTATAATAAGTAGGAACGAATGCGTGTCTCATGGCAAGTTTTAAATCATCCCAAGTAGTAGGTATATAATCAGGGTGTAATCGACAATATTCACTCCACCAAACTGAAGCATAGCCAGTGAAAGAACCAACCGCGACCTTAACTTTCTTATGTTCAGCAAAATTATGGGAAGAAAATATATCATTTATTTCAAATTCCCATTCAATATATAAAGCAGGTCTAAAACGACCGGTAAATGATGGTATATAAACATTAACCTGATCATGCGCATTTGGATCTCTATGCACCTCTCGTAACGGTTGTTTTGGTGGCACGTCTCCCACAATCGAAGAAGCCCATGGATTGACAACTTGGTATCCTATCATGACTAGTAGAAAAAACAAAATCCAAAAATATTGTTCCTATGAACTACTGGGAAGTGGTGGTGGTGGTGTGTCACAAATCCGTCAAGCCAATCTCAAATTCTTACCAGTTCTTACCCAGCAGCAGGTGGTGATCAGCAACCGGTGTAGTCAAATCCCTCAAAGCTTGGACATAGCGATTTCCAGGTGGCGTCAAACATACGATGTAGATGTATGTGGAGCTGGGAAGGCTTATAATATATGATAGCAAAAGATTAGCAATAACTAATTCAGAGATGTAATGTTGAATAAACGCTCAATGACGGTACTGTGCTGGTCCTAGGCTAGACCGTACTAGAGATGCGAGCCTAAAAAGAATAACGGAGTCACGTCAAAGCATAAATAGCAGCAACATATGTGATGAAGTACCTCTGGATAGGAAGATATAAGTGAAGATCACAATGGCGGTAAAGATAGTGATGATAAATGACCCCCAAACAGGATAAACCAAAACTATATGTACAACTTCCCTCTTGAAAATATGATATCAAATTTCTGATTTTTTTTCACAAGAATGCTACTGACTCAAGATTTTAAATGAAAAAGAATCACTCAATTCTGAGATCGTATGAGGACTCAAAAAATTATGGAACAGACCTGAAAAATATTGACAAACTATGTTCCTCACGTTCGGAGGGCAAAAAGCCGTATTTAGAAGCGGATTTGTAGGTGACAATAATGAACTAACTTGATGAACTATTCAGATACGGCTCGTCGGTAGCTCGAATTTGAGTACTCGTGGAGCCAAAATGGACTTCGTATGAGCAAGATACACCTGTTTTACTGAAAAGTGCACAAAGGCGTTTCCAATCCGAATTCACATACGGGATTGACTCTAGATAGATCCATTTTTTTTCTCTTCTCTCTTTTTTCTCTCTTTTTTACCTTTTTCTCTCTATTTTTCTATCCTTTTTTTATTTTTTTTGCTCTCATTTTTTTTCTCTTCTCTCGAACAACCAATTAAGATGCAAATTGGATCAAGCACATGTGCGAATGACCTCAAGTATGATAACGACAATGAACAATTGGAGCACGTGGTGAATAGTGATGGATGGTGGTGGGCGACAATGGAAGGGATGACGGAGGCATGGTGGTGGTATATGGTAGCAGCGATGAAGATGGTGCGGCGGCGGCATGACAACTTATGAACAAAACTTGAAACTCTAAAAGACTAGACGCTAATACCAACAACTTGACACGACGATGCAACCTATAATTCAACTATGCAAGCACTAAAAAGAAATTGCAAAGGCTCAGACTGGCTTGGACAAAGGATGACTAGATCTAACTCTTTTTTGTCGTATTTTCTTAGGTAAGAGGTAAGAAAAAAAAATCTAATCTAGGGATAACTGGAAATTCTCACCGAGCAACCTGAGAACTGATACCACTTGATATAGGTGAGGGTGTCCTGATCTTTCGATGAGATGATAACTATCGATTTGGTGGAGATGACATTGCCAATCCGAGTACAAACGTGCACGTCGTTGCGCCTTAGCAGTCGCTAAACCAATCTCCAAGAGGTTATTGACCACGCTGGAGCACGATCAACCTGACCACGAAGGTAAATTCTTGCAAGCAATCGAAGAACAAGCAACAATATGATATTGCAATCTGAATATTGCGAATATAGATGAAGTACTGATAAGGGTGGGGATCCGAAAGAGGTCCTAGTCTGGTCGTTGGACACAAACGAAGTACACGAAGTTGCACTGGCTAACTTTTAACTAAACAAATCTCAATAAAAAAGCTACTATGTTGATCTACTTATATAGGAGAAAGCAGTGGAGGCCAAGGAGGTGGGAGGACGTCCCACGGCAGCCTAAAACTAATCCTAGGTCGTACAAGGCCTATGGGCCCAAGTGGAGGTGATGCAACACCTTTGAACTTGTAGTTTGACTCAAATTATGGAACAACGTCAGATTCTTTGGTCATTATCTCCACGTTCCTGACGAATTTTAAGGTGATTTAAATTGGGCTGGAAGGCCCATAAAATCTACTTTGCAGGACAAAAAGAATCATCCAATTCGGAGTCCGGATTTAAAAGTTCTTGGCGTTTAGGTATAGGCATGTGTGTGCAGTCCGAATCTGAGTCCATAACGTGAGAGACTTGGACTCTATCTTCTCTTGGGGTAAAATGACACGAGAGAACTTCTTGAACAACAACTAATTATTTCCTTTGTCGTGAAAGGACCTTTTGAATAGCATCCAACCATTTCCACTTCCCTTGTCATCACACGTTGTTCATACAAGTGTTCGGCCATTCTGCATTTAGGCATAGAATAAAAACATGTGAAGTATTATTGTTCCGGATAACGTAAATAAATTATTGCATGACTTTTATGAGAAATCACCTCAAAAAAATACACATATGCAATGATTGTGATAATATCCAAGGTAGTCATGTCCTCATCACCACCTGTCCCCAATCTTATCCACACAACGGTCATATCATTGGGGGCATTAATGCCATATCCTGTCGGGATGCTTCGAGGCTATAAATAGTCGCCCCACAACCATTAGTTGGCTTGTTGCTCCAAGAGAAACTGAAACTTGTAATTTAGAGCAACCCAATCCTCGAGGACTTTGAGCTAAAATCTTCAAGTGAGGAAAAACCCCCAAACCCCCAAACCAAAACACAAAACCCATAGTGATTGAGCATCACTTAAGAGATTGTTCCTGTGTGGAACCAATGCTTGTTACCTTTGAGGAATGCGCATCCTCCATACGGTTAGACATCATGGTCTAGAGCATCCAATAGTGAATTGTGGATCACCGGGTGACCGAGTTTGTGAGGTATTGGAAGTCTACCTTAAAGACATACCACGAGTGTTGGGCGAGGACTCTATGTCCTTAGCTCAAGGACACTATGTAGGGACTGTGTGTCCCAGGATTGTGTGTCCTTTGGTTTGAATACCAAGCTGCTCCAAACCAGACGTACAACTATCACAGCTATTGGATCTGGGTCATCAAACCATTGTCGTCATCAAGCTACGGGTTCTATTTCTTGAACTCTTTCATTTCCTCAATTGCATGTTGATGACTTTGATCTATACTGTTTGAAGAATTTGACTGAAGACTTTCTCTGAATTCCTCACCTCAAATTATTCACCTAAGTTATTCATCACCTGCCTATCCTGCTCACGTGACCTCTGCAAAGCGAACACTTCAACTCACTCCAAGGACTTAGCAATAGTCACTTTTGCATATCTGTTTAAGTACTAATTCCGCTGCACTCAGTTCATTACTGAGGACTTTCCTCACTAGGTATTTTCTCTGTGATGAATTTGTAAAAATCGCCTATTCACCCCCCTCTAGTCGATATAACACACTTTCAATTAGTATCAGAGCAAGGTACTCCCTTGTTTTATGTGATTTTGGTTTAACCTCCTGGAGTTTTAGTTATGTCGACCGCAGGTATGATCAAGGTTACTACGGGTTGTCCTGCCTTTCAAGGAAAAGATTTTGCCTACTCGAAGAACAAGATGCGCATGCACCTTGAAGCAGTTGACAACGATCTCTGGTATGTTGTGGAAAATGGTGTTCCCTTTGTCACTTCAACTATCACTACGGCTGATGTGAAGATATTCAAGAAACTCGACTTTCAAGCAAAGAATATCATCTATGGCCATCTGAGCAAAGGTTAGTATGGCGAAGTGAGTGCTTCGGTCTCTGCGAAGCTTATCTGGGAAAGGCTGTCCAAAGTCAATGTAGGAGTCTCCACACAGGGTGACTCTCGAGTTTATGTTCTTCGCAATCTCTTCAACCGCTTCAAGAGACTTGATAATGAAAGCTGCGAAGATACCTTTGATCGCCTCACTGACATCTCCAATGAGATTCAAGCTCTTGGAGCGAGAGATATCACATTCCATGAAGTTGTGAAGAAACTGCTACGATCTCTTGATCCATCATTTGACACACTGGTACTGATGATTCAAGAATGAAGAGATTACAAGATGCTTGATCCTACTGATATACTTGAGAGACTGAATACTCATGAATTCTAACAAGAAGAGAAGAGAGATCTTTATGGACCAAGCTATTCAATACATCGTGCGCTGAAGGCAAAGGCTGTTTCCTCATCTAAAGAAGAAGAATCTGATTGCAGTCTTGGTGATCTTGAAGAACTTGGTGAGAAACTTGGTATGCTCATGAAGAAATTCTAGAAGTTCTCAAGGCATGGCCAGTTCGAAAGTCTTCAAGAAGAGATATGAGGAAATCAAAATCTTCACCTGAGGACTACAAGAAAAGAACCTGTCATAAATGCAAGAAATTTGGTCACTACATTGCTGATTGTCCTCGTTGGGTGAAGGAATCAAGGAAGAAGAAGTACAAGGATGGCAGTTCTGATGACTCGAAGAAAAATAAGAAATTTTCAAAGTCCTCATCCTCAAAGTCCTCATCGCACAAGAAGACCAGCTTCGGAAAGGCTCGGGCACTTATTGGCAAGGAAATGGATTCTGAAGAAAATCTAAGGAATGTGATGAAGAGGAAGGTTCTGAAGTGGAGTCAGAGTCTTGCGTGGTAAGCCTAGCTCTTGCTACCACATTCGTCAACAAGTCCAACTTCAACCTTGAGGAAAATGACAACGTCAACAATACTGATGACTATAATGATGAGTTTACTCCCACCTATTGATTCATGGCAAAAGGCTCAAAGGTACCAAGGCACACATCCTCTTCTAATTCTAGTGACTCTGAACCTGATGATTATCAAAAACTCAATTACTATAAACTTGCTAATATTGCCAATAAGCAATAAACTGCTATTGAAAAACTTCAGAAATTGCTAGACAAAAGCGATTACCTATTGAGTGATGAAATAAATCAGACTCAAATCCTTACTGAAGATGTTCAAAGTCTTCAGTCTAGATTTTATAGTCTTCTAGAACATTTTGGCACACTCTTGGCTGATCATGATAAGCTTTCCTATGAATTTCTTCAAAGGAAGCTAGATCTTGAGAAGCTAAGAATGTCTCATGATGATCTTCAATTCGAAAATGATTCATTGCTTGCTCAACAGACCGGCACCGCTAAGAAGGAATTCATTCCACCATGTCTCAAATGCATCGAACGTGAAAGTGCTAATTCTACACCTGAAACTTCAAATTCTTCTGTCACTACAAATTCTTCAACTGTGTCTATGGTAACAAATTCCTCACCCGAGGAAACCACACATGTCACTCATGAAAATGTTGGGTTAAAGGAATTGTATGTGACAGGTGCTGCCTCTTGAGCTTGCGTTGGTTTTTCCCTTGAAGAGGAAAGGGTGATGCAACACAGGAGCAGTAATTGTTTCCCTCAGTTTGAGAACCAAGGTATCAATCCAGTAGGAGAATCACGTCAAGTCCAGAGTACCAACGCAAACACAAAAGAGCTTGCACCCAACTCTATAAAGGGGTTGTCAATCCCTTCAAGATTGATTGCAAAGTGAGATCTGAAGGCGGAAAGTGCAACGAAGTAAAAGAGTAAGGCTGAAAATATGGTGTGAAGTAGAACCTGGGGCCATAGTGTTCACTAGAGGCTTCTCTCAAAATAGAAAATATTACGGTGGGTGAACAAATTACTATCGAGCAATTTATAGAACCGCCCAAAGTCATGACGATATCTAAGGCAATGATCATACATATAGGCATCACGTCCGAGACAAGTAGCCCATACTTTGTGCATCTACTACTATTACTCCACACATCGACCGCTATCTAGCATGCATCTAGTGTATTGAGTTCATGACAAACAGAGTAACGCTTTAAGCAAGATGACATGATGTAGAAGGATAAACTCAAACCAATGATGAAAACCCCATCTTTTTACCCTTGATGGCAACAACATGATGCGTGCCTCGCTACCCCTTCTGTCATTGGGTGAGGTCACCGCACGGTATGAACCCAAAACCAAGCACTTCTCCCATTGCAAGAATCATAGATCAAGCTGGCCAAACAAAACCCACAACTCGAAGAGAATTACAAGGATATGAAATCATGCATATAAGAGATCAGAAGAAACTCAAATAAGATTCATAGATAATGTGATCATAAATCCACAATTCATCGGATCTCCACAAACACATCGCAAAAGAAGATTACATCGGATAGATCTCCATGAAGATCATGGATAACTTTGTATTGAAGATCCAAGAGAGAGAAGAAGCCATCTAGCTACTAGCTATGGGCCCGAAGGTCTATGGTGAACTACTCAGGCATCATCGGAGAGGTCATGGTGTTGATGAAGAAGCCCTCCGTATCCGAATCCCCCCTTTGGTAGGGCACCAGAACGTGCCCCAAATGGGATCTTGCGGAGACAGAAGCTTGCGGCGGCGGAAAAGTATTTTCGTGGATCTCTCTCGCAGTTTTGGATTTTTCCTGAATTTATAGGCGGAAGAGGTAGGGCAGACGTGCCACCGGGGGCCCACAAGCCTGCTAGGCGCGCCCCCTGGCCACGCCTAAGGGGCTTGTGGGGTCCCCTGCTAGCCCCTGCTTTGGTTCTCAAGTCTGACGCGTATCTTCTATTCCGGAAAAAATCTTTTCGGAAGTTTTATTCCGTTTGGACACCGTTTAAAATCATCCTCTGAAAAGGGTCAAAAACACGAAAAAAACAGGAACTGGCACTTGGCACTCAGTTAATAAGTTAGTCCGAGAAAAGATATAAAAGGCATACAAAACATCCAAAGTTTGACAAGATAATAGCATGGAACTATCAAAAATTATAGATACGTTGGAGACGTATCAAGCATCCCCAAGCTTAACTCATGCTCGTCCTTGAGTAGGGAAGTGATAAAGACTGAATTTTTGATGTGGAATGCTACCTAGCCTAGTTGTCCTTTGTAACTTCTTTCATGTGACATGAATGTTCAGATCCGTAAGATTCAAAACAATAGTTTTCTATTGACATGAAAACAATAATACTTCAAGCAAACTAGCAAGGTAATCTTGAACTTTCGAAATACCAAGGCCAAATAAAGTTATCCCTACAAAATCATATAGTCTGGCTATGCTACATCATCCCCACAAAACTAATTTAAATCATGCACAACCCCGGTATTGGCCAAGTAATTTTTTTTGCACTCTTACTTTCTCAAACCTTTTGCAACTATCACGCAATACATGAGCGTGAGCCATGGATATAGCACTATAGGTGGAATAGAGTGTGGTGGTGGTTGTGATACAAAAAAGGAGGAGATGGTCACATTGACTCGGCGTATTAAAGGGCTATGGAGATGCCCATTAATAGATATCAATGTGAATGAGTAGGGATTGCCATACAAAGGATGCACTAGAGCTATAAGTATGTGAAAGCTCAAAAGGAGGACTAGTGGGTGTGCATCCAACTTGCTTGCCCACGAACACCTAGGGCAATTTGAGGAAGCCCATCATCGGAAAATACAAGCCAAGTTATATAATAGAGATTCCCACTAGCATATGGTGTTGACAAAGCAAGAAGCTCTCAATCATGAAGAACATGGTGCTATTATGACGCACAAGTGTGGAAAAAGATAGTAGCATTGTCCCTTCTCTTTTTTTTATTTGGGCTCTTTGGCCTCTCTTTTTTCTCTCTACTCTTTTTTTTTGTTTTTTGGGATCTTTGGCCTCTTTTTTTATTTCCTCACATGGGATAATGCTCTAATAATGACGATCATCACACTTTTATTTACTCACAACAAAAAGCTTAGAATGATGATGAGTCTATAGGAAATGCCTCCGGCAGTGTACCGGGATGTGCAACGATCTAGCTTGGCGTATGACATTGAAACATCTCGCTAGCTATCTTACGATCATGCAATGGCAATATGAGAGTGACGACACAAGTCATGAGATGGAATAGTGGGAGTTGCATGGCAATATATCTCAGAATGACTATGAAAATGCCATAGTAGGTAGGTATGGTGGCTATTTTGAGGCACGCATATGGTGGGTTTGTGCACCAGCGAAAATTGCACGGTACTAGAGAGGCTAGCAATGGTGGAAGGAGAAAGTGCATCTATACCATGGACTCACATTAGTCATGAAGAACTCACAAACTTATTGTGAAAGTTTTTATTAGTAATCGAAACAAAGTGCTAAACGCATACTCCTAGGGGAAGGGTTGGTAGGTGTTAACCATCGCGCGATCCCGACCGCAACACAAAGGATGACAATCAATAGATCAATTATGCTCCGACTTCCTAACATAGCGGTTCACCATACGTGCATGTTACGGGAATCATTAACTTCAACACAAGTATTTCTAGATTCACAACACCCTACTAACATAACTCGTAATATTACCAAATCCACGTCTCAAAACTAATTGAGAGGAATCAAACTTCTCTTTCTACTCAATGCACATTAAGATGGAAATTTTTGTATCCTCTTGGGGTACCTATCACCTTTGGGACTACTTTCATAGCACAAGCCAACTACCAAGTCACGCACCGCCGTCCTCTAAAAGATCTAAGTGAAGCACATAGAACAAAATTATCTAGCTCAAAAGATATAAGTGAAGCACAATGAGCATTCTAGCAAAATCACGATGAGTGCATGTCTCTGTCAAAAGGTGTGCAACAAGGATGATTGTGACACAACAAAAAGAAAATACTCCTACGATACAAGAAGCTCCAAGCAAAACACATATCATGTGGTGAATAAAAATATAGCTCCAAGTAATGTTACCCATGGATTGAAGAGGAAAGAGGGGATGCCTTCCCGGGGCATCCCCAAGCTTAGGCTTTTTGGTGTACTTGAATTTGGCTTGGGATGCCTTGGGCATCCCCAAGATTGAGCTCTCTCCACTCTTTATCCATTTGTTCATGAGAACATCACCCAAAACTTGAAAACTTCACAACACAAAACTTAAACACAAACTCGTGATATCATTAGCACAAGAAAACGAACTACCACCTCTTTAGGTACTGTAGCAATATTGATTTTTATATTGGTGTTAGATTACTGTATTCTAACTTTTCCATGGCTAGTACCCCCCGATACTATCCATAGTTTCATCAAAATGAGCAACCAACTCAAAAAAAAATAGAATCTGTCAAAAACAGACCAGTCTGTAGCAATGTGTATACTTCGTATACTTCTGGTACCTCAAAAATTCTGAAACATTACGACTGCCTGGGCAAAAGGCATATCAACCAGCATAAAAAAGAATCAACTCGAAAGCTCTTTCTGAATAAAAATGAAAAATAATTTTGTGAGCAAAAAGTTTATGTCTTTTTCTAGCAGGATCAAACAACCATCACCAAAACTAGTCATAAAGGTTTTGATTGGATCAAACAAAAAAAGAAACACAAAAAACACAACCATAACAAAATTATGAAGGTGTGGACAAAACAAAATAGAAAGAATAAGATAACTTCATTGGGTTGCCTCCCAACAAGCGCTATTCTTTAACACCCTTAGCTAGGCATTGATAATTCAATGATGCTCTCACAAAAGACAAGAATTAAAGCACAACGAGAGCATCATAAAGCATGTGAAAATCACATCTAAGTCTAACATACTTCCTATGAATAGGCATTTTGTAGGAAAACAAATTGGCAAGGCAACCAATAGTTACCAAATGCAAGGAAGAAGAAAGAGACAATAGCAATCTCAACATAACGAGAGGTAATCTGGTAACATGAAAGTTTCTACCACAATATTTTCCTCTCTCATAACAATTACATGTGGGATCATATTCAAATTGAACAATATAGCTATCATATAGTATATTCTTTTCATGATCCACATGCATGGAAAGTTGACGCTCTTCAAAAATAGTGGGATTATCATCAACTAAAGTCATGACTTCTCTAAAACCACTTTCAATATTATTGCAAATATCATATTCATCATAAGGCATAAACAAATTTTCAAGATCATAAGAAAAATCATCGCCCCAATCATGATCATTGCAACAAGTAGTGGACATAGCAAAACTAGCATCCCCAAGCTTAGGGTTTTGCATATTTTTAGCATGATTGTCATTAATAGAATTTATAATGAAACCATTGCAATCATGCTTTTCATTCAAGGAGCCCTCGTGAATCACTTCATAAATTTCTTCATCACGATTTTCAGATTCACGCATCTCAAGCAAAACTCCATAGAGAAAGTCAAGTGCACTCAACTCACTAACAATTGGATCAACATAATTGGATCTCTTAAAGAGATTAGCAAGTGGGTGAGGATCAATATCACTAGATTTTGAGCAAACGAAGATGCAAGTATATTGAAGGCACATAGCACACAAGCAAAGGAAAGGCAACCGAAAAAGGCAAATATTTTTGTAAATTTTGGTTTTTCAGAAGTGGGGGAGAGGCAAACGAGAGGCAAAAAAGTAAATGCAAGAGATGAGTTTGCGCCACTTACTTGGATGAGTTCTTGACTTGATCCTCCCCGGCAACAGCGCCAGAAATCATTCTACTGCCTCTTGAACTTGCGTTGGTTTTTCCCTTGAAGAGGAAAGGGTGATGCAGCACAGGAGCAGTAAGTATTTCCCCTAGTTTGAGAACCAAGGTATCAATCAAGTAGGAGAATCACGTCAAATCCAGAGTACCTGCGCAAACACAAAAGAGCTTCACCCAACGCTATAAAGGGGTTGTCAATCCCTTCAAGATTGATTGCAAAGTGAGATCTGAAGGCGGAAAGTGCAACGAAGTAAAAGAGTAAGGCTGAAAATATGGTGTGAAGTAGACCCGAGGGCCATAGTGTTCACTAGAGGCTTCTCTCAAAATAGCAAATATTACGGTGGGTGAACAAATTACTGTCGAGCAATTGATAGAACCGCGCAAAGTCATGATGATATCTAAGGCAATGATCATACATATAGGCATCACGTTCGAGACAAGTAGACCGATACTTTCTGCATCTACTACTATTACTCCACACATCGACCGCTATCCAGCATGCATCTAGTGTATTGAGTTCATGACAAACAGAGTAACTCTTTAAGCAAGATGACATAATGTAGAGGGATAAACTCAAACCAATGATGAAAACCCCATCTTTTTACCCTTGATGGCAACAACACGATGTGTGCCTCGCTACCCCTTCTGTCACTGGGTGAGGTCACCGCACGATATGAACCCAAAACCAAGCACTTCTCCCATTGCAAGAATCATAGATCAAGTTGGCCAAACAAAACCCACAACTTGAAGAGAATTACAAGGATATGAAATCATGCATATAAGAGATCAGAAGAAACTCAAATAAGATTCATAGATAATCTGATGATAAATCTATAATTCATCGGATCTCGACAAACACACCGCAAAAGAAGATTACATCGGATAGATCTCCATGAAGATCATGAAGAACTTTGTATTGAGGATCCAAGAGAGAGAAGAAGCCATCTAGTTACTAGCTATGGACCCGAAGGTCTATGGTGAACTACTCATGCATCATCGGACAGGTCATCGTGTTGATGAAGAAGCCCTCCGTATCCGAATCCCCCTCCGGCAGGGCACTAGAACGTGCCCCAGATGGGATCTTGCGAAGACAGAAACTTGCGGCGGAGGAAAAGTATTTTCGTGGATCTCTCTCGCAGTTTTGGAATTTTCCTGAATTTATAGGCGGAAGAGGTAGGGCAGACGTGCCATAGGGGGCCCACAAGCCTTCTAGGCGCGGGCTCCCCTGGCCGCGCCTTGGGGGCTTGTGGGGTCCCCTGCTGGCCCTTGCCTTGGTTCTCAAGTCTGACGCGTATCTTCTCTTCCGAAAAAAATCTTTTCGGAAGTTTTATTCCGTTTGGACACCGTCTAAAATCCTCCTGTGAAAAGGGTCAAAAACACGGAATAAACAGGAACTGGCACTTGGCACTGAGTTAATAAGTTAGTCCCGGAAAAGATATAAAAGAAATACAAAACATCCAAAGTTTGACAAGATAATAGCATGGAACTATCAAAAATTATAGATACGTTGGAGACGTATCAATAGTCCTATACGAAAGTTTCAAAGGGCATCAAACCCTTTGTGATGTGCTCAAAAAGCAGATTCTGAACAGGAACCTGAGGAAAGAGGGTATTGCCTTTGAGAGGAAACTGAATGTTGATGGGTCATAGTGGAAACCTGAGCATTACCCCATAACCTCGTGGGTTGCTGCAAAAGGATGTCCTATTGATCCATCCACCCTAAGAGGCTTTGCATGTGAAATGTCTTATTCCTTCGGTGAGTCATTTGACTCCAACTATAAACTATTCAAAAATCAGGCTGGTGAAGTATTTGCTAGATATGTTGGAACTAAATGTAGGAATGGACTACTCGTGAGGAAAATTTGGGTTCCCAAAAGCATCTTGGAAAATTTTTAGGTGAATGTCCTCATGATATCACTAGTGAAGAATAGGAACACCACGTCAAATTACTTAGGTGGTACCAAAGTCTTCACGAGGATGAAATTCCTCAAATGGTCAAAACTATGCTCGTATTCACACTAATGCTTCTGATATGCAGGGAAACTACAAGAGACATGAATATGTACATTATTCCTCAAATCACTATGTTCAGAAATTCTCAAAGAATATCTCTGCCTATTCATTTGAGTACTCTATCCCCCTCCTGTTAAACGAAGTGTATTAGCTTCAATGCCTCAATTCTCATACCGTGCTCACAGGATTAAAAATCTTTAACACCCCTTCAGATGTGGGCTGTGAAGAAATCAAACTAATCACTTCTGCAGGTGAGGTCTCCAGATGAATGTCATCATGTGAAGCATTTGCTGGAGACCTGAGGAAATTGCTCGATAGGACGCAAGCTAAAACCTGATGAAATGGTCTATCATTTCAAACGGCCTCATTATGTCTAAGATATATTTTATGTGATGAAATTCAAGTGTGATGAAATTGATATCATATTCTTCAATCTGAAGCATATGAGGTGGTAAGCAGTACTAATTCCTCTATAGGATGACCAACCCAAGACTACAGAGTGGGTTCTTGACAGTGGGTGTACAAATCACATGACTGGTGACAAAAGCCTATTGATGAATATCCCACTGACTCCATCACGAGTGAAGCATATCACCTACGCCGACAAAGGTAAAAGCAAGGTATAGGGACTTGGTAAAGTGGCTATCTCTAAGGACCGACACATGGACAAAGTCATGCTTGTCGAATCCATTGGGTTTAACCTCATGTCAATCTCAATGCTTTGTGATTTTGATATGATTATCATGTTTGGAAAAGATAGATGTGTAGTCATCATGGAATATGAAAAATCCAAAGTCTTAGAAAGCTTTAGGAGAGGAGACTTTTATATTGTTGATTGCTCTACAGGTCCTCAGCCAGCCACGTATCTACTAGCAAAAACCTCAGAAGGCTGGCTATGGCATCGACGACTTGGTCATGCGGGCATGAGGAATTTGCTCACACTGGCGAAGAAGAAGCATGTCATTGGCGTCGAAACCGTCAAATTCCTCAAGGACCAACTCCGCGATGTGTGTGAGTGTGGAAAGATGACCAGATCCGAACACCCCTCGAAGACTATCATGACTACTACTCGTACTTTTGATTTGGTTCACATGGATCTCTTTGGACCTACTCATTATGCTACTCTAACCAATGCATCATCTCTATATGGCTTTGTCATCGTTGATGACCATTCCCGTTATAATTGGGTGCATATTATTCTTTACAAAACTAAAGTCTAGGAAGTCTTCAAACAATTTTCCTCAAGGGCCTCGACAAACTTTGGCGTCAAGATCTAACAAATCAGGAGTGACAATGGGACAAAATTCAAGAGTACATTCCTTCATGATTATCTTGATGAACTTGGTATTAATCGTGAATTGTCTGCTCCTTATACTCCTCAACAGAATGGCGTCATTGAACGCAAGAACATGACTCTGGTAGAAATGACACAGACAATGCTTGAAGAATATCAGACTCTTTGTCACTTCTGGCCTGAGGCAGTCAAGATTGCTTGCCACATCATCAACAGGGTATATCTTCACAAATTCCTCAAGAAGACTTCATACGAACTCCTCACTGACAAGAAACCCAATGTAAGTTATTTCAAAGTCTTTGATGCAAGATGTTGGATTAGAGATCCTCACCATAGTTGACAATTTGCACCAAAAGCACATGAGTGTTTTATGCTTGGTTATGGAAAGGACTCGCACACTTACAGAGTCTTCAACAACTATCACAACAAGGTTGTTAATACTGTAGATGTGCGGTTCAATGAAACTAATGGCTCGCGAAGAGAGCAACTGCCTCGTGTGCCAGATAAACTGACTCGTGAGGAAGATATTAAGCACAAGGGTACTGAAGATATCATTCCAACTGAGGAACACTAGTAGAAAACGGGTCTTTGGTCCAGCCGAGAAAAGGGCTTTAGTTCCAGTTCTATTACGAACCGGGACCAATGGGTGCTTTTGTCCCGGTTCGAGAGGTCAGGGCGCCAGCCGGGCCAGGGTCCCGGTTCGTCTGACCCCTTTGGCCCTGGTTCCAGACACGAACCGAGACCAATGGTCCTCGCTCCTGGCACAACAGCTTTAGTCTCGATTGGTGGCTGGAACTGGGACTCAATATAGTCTTCTGTCCCGGTTCTGGACACCAATCGGGACCAGAGAGATGCCTATATATACCCTGCTCCTGCTCACCCTCTCCTCTGTTTTTTGGCCGAGGTGTGCATGCCATGCTCTTGTTGCCACCCTTCTATGCATCCACATGAGGTGTTCGATGAAATGCCCAAGCCACACTTAAGCTATCTCCTCTCCAAGCTCGACATCCAAGCTCCATTTCCTCAAGATTATCTAGGATTGGCGGTGCACCAACTACACAAGTGTTCTAAAAGGTTAGCTACTTCATCCTTTCATCTCTCACTTCTAGTTTAGCTCATTTCAAATGCTCTAGAAGTAGAGTGGTTTGTGGGTTTCAGTGTAGGAGTGTATGTGGGAGTTTTTTTGATTTGATGCAAAATTTGAGCTCAAATTAACTTCTTAGAGTTTGCACATGTGTAGGGTGCCGTCACGTGCCCGTCCTCACCGTCGTCAATAGCCCGCGCCGATCTCGTCGCCGGCACCACCGTGATGAGCCTCTTGTTCTTATCTGTTTTTTAAAAGAAAAAAAATCTTACTTGTATGATTTAGATAGATACTTGTATAAATTACTTACTTTTATTATTTTTTGTTCTTATATAGTGCGATGGTTTTGGTATCCTCCCACGTCGGCCCTCGTCCGGCCTATGATTCGGACGTGGTATATTTTCTTTTATAAATATTTGTTTCATTTAGTGTTTGTGAAAATTATGCCAACCAACGTGACACGGATGTTTTTATCTAGGATGTATGTGAACCGGAAATTCCAACTAACCCTCTTGTCGAGAGGTTAAATTTATTTGAAAAAGAAAACAATTACTTGAAGAAAAAATTGAAAATAATTGAGGAGAAGAATATGGAACTGGAGTTGCATGTTGTCGATGTCGTCGATGATCACAAGATCAAGATGGATGCAATGCGGTTGAAGATGGATGCAATGCGCTTGAAGATGGATGCAATGCGCTTGAAGATTAGGAATATTAGAAAATATGCCATTGATAAAGAGGCTTGGTATCATTATGCTGTTGGGTCAATTGTTACCTTAGTTGCGATTTTGATCGCATTTGTTGTTGCATTTAAATGTTTTACATAGTTGTATGTTATTTTATGAGAACTATATATGAACTTTATGTATTTGTTGTTGCAGTAATAAAAACATTTGATCACTACTGTACTTTGGTTTTAATGTGATTATGAACTTGTATTAATTTGGTCATTTCTCTATTCATGATGTTCTGCAATGGTTTTTGATATATTTAATTTCATAATACAGATGAACTACCAATGGATGTACAATGACCGACGCACTTCGGAGTAGATTACGGGCCTGCATAATTTTCTCGGTGTGGCCGAGGCAACCAAGCAGAATTGTTTGATGTATTGTCCATGTGTTAACTGTGAGAATATGAAGGATTACTCTGCCCCAAAAACCCTTCACGTCCACCAGCTTGAGAAGGGTTTCATGTCCCACTATTATGTTTGGACCAAGCACGGAGAAAGAGGGATTATGATGCAAGACAATGAAGAAGAAGAGGATGCTGACAACTATTCGGATCCTATGTTCCCTCAATACGGTGAAAAAGTAACGAGGGAAGCTTCAGATCAAGAGGCACCATACGATGTACCCGATGATGATCTTCACCGGGTCATTGTCGATGCACAGAGAGAATGTGAAACTAAAAGGGAGAAGTAGAAGTTCGAGGGCATGTTAGAGGATCACAAAAAAGGGTTGTACCCAAATTGCGAAAATGACAACACAAAGCTCGATACGACCCTGGAATAGCTACAATGGAAGGCAGAGAATCGTCTATCTGACGAGTGATTTGGGAAGCTACTGAAAATGATGAAGACGAAGCTTCCAAAGGATAACAAATTTCCTGACAGTACGTACGAAGCAAAGAAGGTTCTCTGCCCTCTAGGATTGGAGGTTCATAAGATACATGCATGCCCTAATGACTGCATCGTCTACCACTCTGAGTACGAGGATTTGAACGCATGCCCGGTATGTGGTGCATTGCGGTATAAGATCAGAGGAGATGACCCTGGTGATGTTGAGGGCGAGCGCCCCAGGAAGAGGGTTCCTGTAAAGGTCATGTGGTATGCTCCTATAATACCATGATTGAAACGTTTGTTTAGAAACAAAGGGCATGCCAAGTTGATGCGAAGGCACAAGGAAGACCGTAAGAAAGACGGGAACTTGAGAGTACCTGCTGATTGGTCGCATTGGAGAAAAATTGAGAGAAGGTGGGTGGACTTTGTAGGTGACCCAAGGAACGTATGGTTTGGTTTAATTGCAGATGGCATTAATCCTTTCGGGGAGCATAGCAGCAATCATAACACCTGGCCCGTGACTCTATGTATCTATAACCTTCCTCCTTGGTTGTGCATGAAGCGGAAGTTAATTATGATGCGAGTGGTCATCCAAGTCCCTAAGCAACCCGTCAACGACATTGATGTTTACCTAAGGCCATTAGTTGAAGAACTTTTACAGCTGTGGAATGGAAAAGGTGTACGTGTGTGGGATGAGCACAAACAACAGGAATTTGACCTACATGCATTGCTATTTGTAACCATGAATGATTGGCCTGCTCCGAGTAGCCTTTCAGGACAGATAAACAAGGGATACCACGCATGCACGCACTGTTTAGATGACATCGAAAGTATATATTTGGACAAATGCAGGGAGAATGTGTACCTGGGACATCGTCGATTTCTTCCGACCAACAATCAATGTCGAAAGAAAGTCAAGTACTTCAAAGGTGAGGTAGATCATCGGAAGAAGCCCGCCCTCTGTACTGGTGATCACGTACTTGGTATGGTCAGTGATTTACAAGTAATCTTTGGAAAGGGTCCCGACGGACAATCTATTCCGAATGACAGTGAGGGACGTGCACCCGTGTGGAAGAAGAAATCTATACTTTGGGACCTACCCTATTGGAAAGACCTAGAGGTCCGCTCTGCAATTGACGTGATGCACGTGAGGAAGAATGTTTGTGTGAACCTGCTAGTCTTCTTGGGCGTGTATGGGAAGACAAAAGATACACCAGAGGCACGGGAGGACCAACAACATGTGCACAAGAAAGACGACATACATTCAAAGCAGTATGAAGGTCCTGCCAGCTATGCTCTTACCAAAGAAGAGAAGGAAATCTTCTTTGAATGCGTGCTCAGTATGAAGGTCCCGTCTGGGTTCTCATCCAATATAAAGGCGATAATAAATATGGCAGAGAAAAAGTTCCAGAACCTAAAGTCTCATGACTGCCATGTGATTATGATGCAACTGCTTCCGGTTGCATTGAGGGGGCTTCGACCGGAAAATGTTCGATTAGCCATTGTGAAGCTATGTGCATTACTCAATGCAATCTCTCACAAGGTAATCGATCTAGAAATCATACCAAGGTTAAAGAGTGATTTGATGCAATGTCTTGTTGTTTCGAGCTGGTGTTCCCACCATGCTTCTTCAATATCATGACGCACGTCCTAGTTCCTCTAGTAGACAAGATTAGCATTCTGGGCCCTGTATTTCTACACAATATGTTCCCCTTTGAGAGGTTCATGGGAGTCTTAAAGAAATATGTTCGTAACTGTGCTAGGCAAGAAGTAAGCATCTCCACGGGCCATCAAACATAGGAGGTCCTTGGGTTTTGTGTTGACTTCATTCCTGACCTTAAGAAGAATGGTCTCCCTCAATCGCTGTATGAGGGGAGACTCACTGGAAAAGGCACGCTAGGAGCGGACTCAATAATATGTATGGACGAGCATTATCTCACTCAAGCACACTATGCAGTTCTACATAATTCTACCTTAGTGACCCCGTATGTCAATGAACACAAGAATATTCTACGCTCCAAACACCAGGAGCAGTGTGGACGACTGGATTACATGTGAACACATCAGGACTTTCGATAGTTGGTTGCAAACACATCTCATGGGTGACAAAACTGTTGAAGATGAGTTGTACTCGTTGGCCAGGGGACCAACCTCTACTGTATTGACTTACAAATGGTACGAGATAAATGGAAATACATTTTACAAGATCGCCCAAGATCAAAAGAGCACCAACCAAAATAGTGGTGTCCCTTTGATGCAACAAACACCAATATGGGAAAGGACACATATTATGGTTACATTGTGAACATATGGGAACTTGATTATGGATATGACTTTAAGGTCCCTTTGTTTCGGTGCAAATGGGTCAATCTATCTATCAGGAGGCGGGGTACAGGTAGACCCACAGTACAGAATGACAACAGTGGGTCTGAACAATTTTGGGTACATTGACGGACCATTCGTTCTAGCTAATGATGTGGCGCATGTTTTCTATGTGAAGGACATGTCTACCAAGCCGATAAAAAAAGATAAGGAAGCGAATTGATCATACGATGAGCCAAAGCGCCACATAGTTCTTTCTGGGAAATGAGACATCCTGGGAGTGGAGCGCAAGACAGACATGTGTGAAAATTATGAAAAGTTTCATGAAATTCCTCCCTTCGAAGTGAAGGGTGGACCAAGAATCCTCTTAAGCAATGGAGATTATCCATGGTTACAGCGCAATAAGTAAGGAACAGACGGAAGAAAAAGCGAAGACTTTCTCTCCACAACTATTCTGATCCTGGCTCTGATGTGGATTTGATTAAGCGAAGAAATGAAATACCAAATTAAATGAAGTCTGGAGTTGAAAGAGATTGTCCATTTTTTACAGGAAGTGCATCCAGTTTTTTCCATAACCCTCTGAACTTTTTAGCACATTCTATGTGGGTGAAATGATGATACCATGCCAACTTTCAACCTTTTCAGAGTTCATTTGTACTGCTTCTCAATTTCAGGGTCATTTAGCTCCAAACAATCAGTAAATGCATGAAAAATAACAAATGAAGTGAGATAGGGTTGAAAATTGATGATGTGGCTTTGAATGGTGCATGTTGAAGGCATAAAAAGTCTGGAGTTGAAATAAGTTCGAAAAAATGAAATGCCTTTGTAACATATGAGTTTTCGTCCGAAACCTGGATACTTCAAGAGAGATTGTCCATTTTGTACACGAAGTGCATCCGTTTTTTGCTGCAACCCTCTCAACTTTTTAGCACATGCTATGTGGGTGAAATGATGATACCATGCCAACTTTCAACCTTTTCGTAGTTCATTTGTACTACTTTTCAATTTCAGGGTCATTTAGCTCCAAAAAATCAATAAATGCATGAAAAATACCAAATGAAGCGAGACAGGGTTGAAAATTGATGATGTGGCTCTGAATGGTGCATGTTGAACACACAAAAAGTCTAGGGTTGAAATAACTTTAAAGAATGAAATGCCTCTCTAACATATGAGTTTTCGTCCGAAACCGTGATACTTCGAAAGAGATTATCCATTTTGTACACGAAGTGCATCCAGTTTTTGCCGTAACCCTCTCAACTTTGTAGCACATTCTATGTGGGTGAAATGATGATACCATGCCAACTTTCATCCTTTTCAAAGTTCATTTGTACTGCTTTTCAATTCTAGGGTTATTTAGCTCCAAAAAATCAGTAAATGCTTCAAAAATAGCAAATGAAGCGAGACAGGGTTGAAAATTGATGATGTGGCTTTGAATGGTGCATGTTGAATGCAAAAAAAGTATGGACTTCAAATAAGTTAGAAAAATGAAATGCCTTTGTAACATATGAGTTTTCGTCCGAAACCCTCACACTTCGAAAGAGATTATCCATTTTGTACACGAAGTGCATCCAGTTTTTGCCGTAACCCTCCGAACTTTTTTGCACATGCAATTTGGGTGAAATGATGATACCATGCCAACTTTCAACCTTTTCAGAGTTCATTTGTACCACTTTTCAATTTCAGTGTCATTTAGCTCCAAAAATCAGTAAATGCATGAAAAATACAAAATGAAGCAAGAGAGGGTTGAAAATTTATGATGTGACTTTGAATGGTGCATGCTGAACGCACAAAAATTCTGGAGTTGAAATAAGTTAAATATTATGTAAAAAGAATTTAAAAAATATTAACTAAAAGTATCAAAGAATAAACTAATATAAAAAATAATGAACTAAAAAGAATAAAAAATACTAACTAAAATTATCAAATATCGATTTGTTAAAAGAACGAACTAGAAAAAATCAAAACAATATTAACTAAAATTATCAAAGTATTGAGTTGTTAAAAAGAATGAACCAAAAAGAATTACGTAAAAAAATGCCGCCTACTCGGGCAACACAGCTTGCATACGACTAGAAACCCTTATTGGGCCAGGATGCATATGAGAGGAGATAGACAAGGTATGCTCAGCCGCGCTTATAAATTATTGCCGATGCCTCTTCATTAGCGAGGTGGGACTAAACATCCACCCGCCCGACGCCGTGCCAGGAAAAACCCTTTAGTCCTGGTTGGTGGCTTCAACCGGGACTAAAGGTCCCTCTATAGTCCCGGTTGAGGCCAGCAACCGGGACTAAAGGCCTGCGGTTCCCGCCCTTTCGCCTGCTGAAATTGGCCTTTAGTCCCGGTTTGTGGCCTCAACCGGGACTAAAGGGGGGCCTTTAGTCCCGGTTGGAGTCACCAACTAGGATTAAAAGGTGTGCTCTATAAGCGGCACTTGCAGTTCTCCCCCGATTCAATTTCTTCTCCTCCCTCTCCCCTCACAACACCGACAAGCACATCGACACCGCCAGGCTGACCGACCGCACCGTCGCCCCTCGCCGATGCCCTGCCATCCCGGAGCCCGCTGAATGTTGCACACTCCGTCGCCGACGCCCTGCCATCCCCGAGCCCGCTGCACATCACCGACGCCGGACCTCCTCGTGTGCCTTCCTGTAACGACTAAGATGCGGCCCTTTCCTATTTTGGGGGCGATGCCTCAAAAGGGAAAGGGGCGCATCTAAACGTTTCGCAAGCGAGATAATCATAACATTACATAAAGGAAAGAGTGACAAGTAGGGCATACACTTGCCATCTGATAAGAGTATAGCATTAAGCTTACAGACACACATTATTCATAGCATAGTTTAGTCCCGCTATGGACAACATGAAACAAGTAAAACTATGACATCCCGCATGCTGGCCCCACGATCACGGCCATGGCCTCAGTCCTCCGGATAGTTCACGTACAGACGGCCAGAGTCCTCATCGAACTCCCACTTCAGCTGGTTCTCATCAGGATCTCCTGCGTCGGGCGTACCTGTACCTATTGGTCTTTTTAGTAATCTGTGAGCCACGGGGACTCAGCAATCGAATGACCTTGGTATCGAATCTAGCCAAGTTATTGGGTGAGGAAGGTTAAGTGTATGGGTTTGCAGCAACCTAAGCATATATGGTGGCTACCTTACAATGATCAAAGTAATCATATGGTGGTCTACGCGAGCGATCGAAGACTAGGTTGATCACTAAGTGATCCTGAACACCTACTTACGTCAAACATAACCCCACCGTGTTCTCGATCGAAGAGCGATCTCCGAAGGAGACAGTCACGGTTAGGCACACAGTTGGCAGTTTTATTAGAGTTACTTCAAGTTGTCTAGAACCGGATGTTAAAAAAATATCCACATTTTCCACATAACCGCGGTCACAGCTTTCCGAAAGATTAAACCCTGTAGGGGTGCTCCAACTAGTCCATCACAAACTGTCATGGGCCGCAAAGTAATCCTCTATCATGAAACTCGTGATCTCGTCAGATTCCTTAGAGGAAAACCTCAATTTTGAGGAGACCTAAAGTTTCACCGGAATCCCTATACGCAAGATATATCGCTAAGGTAAAACAAATCGAGTAGGACCTCCCGACGTATCGATGAACCCGATAGGAGCCGCGTATTTCGTTCTCAGGACACGACGGATGGGCACAACGTACAATGGCCTGATAGACATCTCCCGAGTTGCCCCGGGTTGGCCCCGCACACGACTCTAGTTTGGACCAACACTCATGAGGAGCACTGGCCCGGGTTGTTGATTAAATCCTCGGGGTAGCTATTCCCTATGCAAATTATTATTAGGTTATTAGCACATTAAAACCAATGTTGGGTCCAGCCAGACAAGCCTTAATGCTACACGATTTATCAAGGGGGTCCCCATAACAACCCCGAACGTGTTAGGAGCGATCAGTTATGGAATCAAACACCGGCAGTCGAAACTAAGGCGGCAATAACGGAACAAAACACCCGGCAAAAGGCTGGCCTTTCGTTGTTTACCAAGTATATAGATGCATTAATTAAATAGCAGTTTAAACATAATGATATCAAAATACCCATGTTATCACATGGGACAGCTGGCACCTGCAACTAGCAGAGCTACTCATTAGGGGTTAAGCAAGCCTACTTAGACAAACAACATTTGCTAGGATAGGGAGGTGTATGAGGTTCATGGCAAAGACATGTGGCATTTATATCAAGTGGTAGGCAGCGAGCAAGTAACGAAGGAAACGTGATTCTAAGCATAACAAATCTAGATACGGTGTCAAGGTCACGGTCATCTTGCATGTGATGTCTTCAGCTTGGAACTTCTCTTCATCTTCCTACATGTACTCTCCAGAATCCACGTACTCGCTCTCCATTCCCGATGCTACCCAATATAAGATAACAGGCAATGAACACCGGCAAGACTTAATGCAACAATCAATACGATGCATGTGTGAAGAAGGAAGCATGAGTCACTATTCTAGTCACTTTCATATGCATTAGTTGAGTTAATTGAATTCTGGAAAGAACTTCATATTAAGTTAGCTTGACATGCATGAATATGGCATGAGCATGTGCATCACAAGAAAACAATGCAAAAACATATAATGAACATAGAGAAAGGAGTCACGGATCAACCGGAAACTACAAAACAAGTTATGGAGTCGTACGGTTCAAATCTGCCACAAACAAACTCTAATGGGCACTCCCTGGTGTTACCAGGTTGCCACATGATCGAGCACCAAATTATAAGTGGGGTGGTGCATGGGAACACACCACACCATCAACAATGCCCACACAAGCTTCAAAACAATACAAACATACAATCTGTTCTCAACAGCAACATAGCAGTTTTCTACAATATTTAAAGTAGCTACAACCATCTAAATGAATCAAAAAACACATGAGACAGAAGCCATCCAAAAGCTCTACAACCCTGTAGAAGAAGCTAATGCAAAGGAATCACCCATGAGCAGATCTATAGACACTAACTTGGACAAAATATCACAGTTTCTCGGACTTAGTGAAAATCACAAATTTTCACCAGCTGCTTATGCTCTGAAGCATTTTGGCAGCCTCCAAAATGATATCTACAGGAAGTGTATAAGCATGAAATTTAACAGGGAGCTAAACAAACATAAAATCTCACAAACTTTAGTTTTTTGCATGGGCTAATTTCGAACACAAGAGCTTATTCACACAAGACAACATGGGAAGAAAATAACTCCAGTTTCCCAGACTTAGTGAAAATCACAAGGTTTCACAAATCTGTCAGTTTCAGCCAAGTGTCCACTTTGACAGGGCACAATAGGTGCATACAAATCCCTAGGAACAAAACAAAGGCCCCATGCTGTAGAGGGGTTCACCCACTACTATTCCGTCAAGGAATCATCCACAAAGGGCCAAAGCACCACCTAATGTAAAGCCCTAAACCTGGCATCATATCAGAATATATCAGTTTTATGAAGTTGCTCTAAAGTGAAATCTGACTGCACCATTTGATTCTTGAGATGATTCTACCCCAAAATCATATATCATACATGGGTACCTTCATGTAACAACAATGCACAAAGCTAGCTCGAAAATGTCACATAGAATCATATAAGCTACAAATAACTTTCATCACATGTGGAAGTTATCACATATTGCATCACCTACACATGCACATATACTAGGACAAGAACAACCTATCTAGGCATAGCATGGATTCACTAACATGTCACACTAACATATAGAAATGTGGTCATCCACACACACACACATGTGCAACACATACACATGCACATGTATATGTGGACTCACTCCACACACACCTACCACACACAAGGGGGTTACTCACCCACAAACACACATAGAAGATTCACCCAACAAATAAATGTGGAGGTGCACACATACATATGTTGTGCTCACTTGCACAAGTGTGTGTGTGCAAACACATGCACACATGCACACACACCTCCACCTCCACATAATCTACTCACACCCAAGCCTACACTCTAGTGCAACATGGGAAAAGAAAAGAAACCCTCAAGATCATGCCCTAGCAGTAAAAAGAAAGAACACAAAAAATTAACAACAAGAGAAAAAAATGAAATCAAAAAATAAATGGGGTGGGTGTGGGGATCGAACCCACAACCTCTGGCTACACACGTGCACACACTACCACTCGGTTATGCCATCGAGGCTTACCAGAGAGGGGGCTATATGCAAGCTAACTCTCTCTAGCGCTGCACCTACCACTTAGGCCAAAAATGAAAGAAAAAGGGCGTCCGAGGGAGACTCGAACCCGCGATGCACGGCGCTGGCGCACAGCTCGGTTGCCACTGCTCTACGCTTATGGCTCTTAATTGAGAGGGGGCATGTCTCCTTTTGAGAAGCCCCTCTGCACCTGCACACTACCACAGCGGAGGCCGGAACAGGGGAGGATGGAGGCGGCGCTACAGGCACCAATCGACAGGGATAGCTACTGGTGGGGGATGCGGCGACCTAGGGGAACTCGTTCCCGTGCCTAACTCACCGAAAGGGGGAACCCAACGGCGGTGCAAGGAGCTGCAGTTCCCGGCCATGGCAGACCACGACGACGGCGACGCACTACGCACAGATAGGGAACAGACACACGGGGAAAGGGGGGAAAGACGACGGCTCACCCAGTGGCACGAAGACGAGGACGATGCTGCTGCTCGAGGAAGAGGAAGAAGAGGTAAGGCGGAGGAAGAGCCACTGCTCTGCTCCGGAGATAACAACGCGAGGCTGACGCAAGGGAGGAAGATCCACCTCCCCTAGCGACGAAAATGGAACAGGGGAGGATCCAGCATCCTCACGGATGCCTCGGATGCCACGGGGGAGGCTGCCGGCGACGAGGAGATGGCGGGGACGCAGCGGCGCTCTCTCTGAATCCCCTCTCTCTCTCTGAATTTCTCTCTGGAGTCTTACCTGCAAAGGGGGAAGAAGGAGGGAGAAGGAGGTGGCGGCAGGGAGAGGGAACCCTAGAGGCACTCACGCCGAGGGGGCCTAAATAGGTGAGGGTTTGACGACGTTGGCGTCCGTGCCACGGTCACGCTTCTCTCTCTCTCTCTCTCTCTCGCTGTCTCTGACGGAAAGCAGGGAGGAGGGGGACGGTGTCAGGAAGAAGAAAGGAAAGGGGAAGGGGCCGCGCTAGCAAAGAAAGGAGGCGAGGCCGAGGTGGAGAAGGAGTAAGCCGGCCCACGTGGGCTTCTTTGGAGCCTGTGTGAAAGAAATAAAAATGGGGTTTCTTTTTTTAAATAATTAAAACAACAAACAAAATCCTTAGAGCCAGACAGGGTTTTAAAAATAAAGATAAAAACAAATAGGGAATGAGGGACTTATGCCCTATTTAAAGAAAATATAAACCATATTTTTAGACAAACTAAATTACACATGAAAGAGGAATTTAAAAGGCTGTTTTTATTTAAAAAACACATGGTCCTAAAGTCTAATATTGTAATAAGAGTTACCCCCTCAATCACAATTAAATACTATAAAAGTTTAACATATTAAAAACAGGTTCAAACAAAGTATAACTCCCAAGTTTAAATTACAAAGGGGAAGGGCTTTGCATTGTTTGAAAAGCATTGTAGTTTGAAAGCATTGTTTGGTAACCTTATTTGAAAACGCCACAACATCACACCACCCAAAGCAAGCTATCACTACCATGCCGGACCAACTCCTAGCAACACAAGAAGGCAGACAATGCAATTGAAAAGGATGCTGGTGACCCACAGGTGTAGGGGATCTATCGTAGTCCTTTCGATAAGTAAGAGTGTCGAACCCAACAAGGAGTAGAAGGATCTGACAAGTGGTTTTCAGCAAGGTATTCTCTGCAAGCACTGCAATTATCGGTAACAGATATTTGTGTGGTTCGATGATTCGTAGCAAGTAGCAAGTGACAATGGTAACAAAGGTGCAGCAAGATGGCCCAATCCCTTTTGTAGCAAGGGACAAGCCTGGACAAACTCTTATAGGAGGTAAAGCGCTCCCGAGGACACATGTGAATTTCTGTCAAGCTAGTTTTCATCATGTTCATATGATTCACGTTCGCTACTTTGATATTTTGATATGTGGGTGGACCGGTGCTTAGGTGCTGCCCTTACTTTGACAAACATCCCACTTATAATTAACCCCTCTCGCAAGAATCCGCAACTATGAAAGAAGAATTAAGACAAAGTCTAACCATAGCATTAAACTAGTGGATCCAAATCAGCCCCTTACGAAGCAACACATAAACTAGGTTTTAAGCTTCTGTCACTCTAGCAACCCATCATCTACTTATTACTTCCCAATGACTTCCTCTAGGGCCAAATAATGGTGAAGTGTTATGTAGTCGACGTTCACATAACACGACTAGAGGAAAAACAACATACAACGCATCAAAATATCGAACGAATACCAAATTCACATGACTACTTATAGCAAGACTTATCCCATGTCCTCAG
Organism: Hordeum vulgare subsp. vulgare; assembly: GCF_904849725.1. NCBI lineage: Eukaryota > Viridiplantae > Streptophyta > Magnoliopsida > Poales > Poaceae > Hordeum > Hordeum vulgare. The sequence continues at coordinate 461,183,781 of NC_058524.1, read as the reverse complement.
GAACAAAAGTGACTACTCACAAAGCATAATTATGTTCATGACCAGAGAGGTATTGAATAGCATCAAGGATCTGAACATATAATCTTCCACCGAGTAATCCAACTAGCATCAACTACAAAGAGTAATTAACACTACTAGCAACCTTACAAGTACCAATCGGAGTCGCGAGACGGAGATTGGTTACAAGAGATGAACTAGGGTTTGGAGATGGGATGGTGATGAGGAAGATGTTGATGGTGATGAGTCCCCTCCGATGAGAGGAGTATTGGTGATGACGATGGCGATGATTTCCCCCTCCGGGAGGGAAGTTTACCAGGTAGGACGACCCTGCCGGAGCTCTAGATTGCTCAAGTTCCGCCTCGTAGCGGCAGAGATTCCTCCCGAAAGCCTCCTCCTGATTTTTTCTGGAACGAAACCCTCCTTATACAAAAAGATGGGGGCCAGAGGGGCAACAGGGGGCCCACAAGCCCCCTAGGCGCGGCCAGGGGGTAGGCCGCGCCTAGCAGGCTTGTGGCCTCTTGGTGGCTCCCCTCTGGTACTTCTTCTGCCCAATATTTTTTATAAATTCCAAAAAAATTCCTCGTTGATTTTCACGGGTTTTGGAGTTGCGCATAATAGGTATCTCAAACTTGCTCCTTATTCAGGCCAGAATTCCATCTGTCGGCATTCTCCCTCTTCATGTAAACCTTGTAAAATAAGAGAGAAAAGGCATAAGTATTGTACCGTGAAGTGTAATAATAGCCCATAAAGCGATAAATATCAACATAAAAGCATGATGCAAAATGGACATATCAACTCCCCCAAGCTTAGACTTCGCTTGTCCTCAAGCGGAAACCAAGATCAATAAACATGCCCACATGTTTAGAGATAGAGGTGTCGACAAAACAAAATACGGACATGCAGGCATCATGATCATAATGAGAACAACAATAACGCCATATAATCTCTTATGCTAAAGTGACAATTCCTTCACAAAGTAAAGTATAGATCAAGAAACTTATTGAGAATTAACAACCAATAGCCTTTAGTCATTGAAGCAATTGCAATTTATCGTAACATCAGAAAGAGTCAAATAAGAGCTTGTAAAGCAAATCCACATACTCAATCATCCTTTCGTCTCCTACAATTGCTAAAACTCACGTGGTACTCATGAGATCGAAGTTTTAGTTGGACACAGAGAAAGATAGGGGCTTATAGTTTCGCCTCCCAACTACTTACCTCAAGGGTAATGTCAAGAATAATAATTCATGAATACTTACTTCCAAGTTGACATATGAATATAGATCTTTCCCTAGCACATGACGTTAGCCAAGATAAATGTGAAATAAGGAATTGGTGTCGATCACCATGACTCTTTTAACGACAAAAAGTAAAGGTACAAGATAGGCCCTTCGCAGAGGGAAGCAAAGGTTGTCACGCGCTTTTGAGGTTTGGATGTGTAACCTCTTAGTGTGAAGGAACGTCACTTTATATTGCCTCCTGTGATAAAGAACTTTATTATGCAGTCTGTCGCTTTTATGTCTTCCTCATCACAGGTTCGTACAAAGCTTATTTTCCACACACTAATAGATCATACATATTTAGGGAGCAATTTTTAATGCTTGCACCGATGACAACTTACTTGAGGGATCTTCTTCAATCCATAGGTAGGTATGGTGTACTCTCATGGCAAAACGAGGTTGAAGGTTTATGGATGCATAAGTAGTATCTCTACTTAGTGCGGAAGTTTTGGGTGATATGAGGTGGAAGCAATCGTCACATGCTAAGGGATCTCTAGTCATGTAACATTGTTCGGAACCAAGCAAACATATTTCATTATGTTGTCTTCCTTGTCCAACATCTAGTTCTAAGCATGTAATAGTTTAATGAGTGTTCAAAATCATAGACAGTGTCAAAGATGATATATTTATATGTGAACCTCTCCTTATTTATTACTTCCTATTAATTGCAACGATGACCAAGGTCTACGTTTGTCCACCTACAACAAGTTTCAATCAACATTCTTTTTATATGTGAAGCCATCACTTCCCGTAAGATCATTACATGATCTTTCATGCTTGTGTTATTTTATCATTCTTTTCTTTAGATCAAGGCATGAAGCAAGGCCCTTAACAAAAACACTCTTTATTATTTGACTCATGAGCTCGAATACATTGGGGGTAGCACCGAGCAAAACTAAAGCCTAGAACACTAAGAACTTTATTCTACTAGAGAAAGATAAAACCAAAAAGGATCGAACTAAGAAAACGTAAAGGCAAAAGATGTGACGGTGATACGATACCGCGGCAACTCCCCCAAGCTTGGCACAAGCCAAGGGGATTGCCCATACCCGTGCTTAGTTGTCTTCCTTCTAAGGTGATGGTGGTGGAGTTGTTGCAGAGGTCTTGAACTTGTTTAATTTCCTCTTGAGCATAAAATTATGCTCCTTCAGATTGTTAATTTCCTCTTCAAGCCTCAACACCTTTTGGCATAATTCTTAGGCTTCTTCCTTGAGTTAGGGAGGCTCGACTTCTTGAACTCCACATGTGTGTCTCAAGGTTGGGGTAGAGGAGCCTCCTCTTCATCGGAACATGTTCCATCCAACCCCTTGGGATCATAATCTTCTTCCTCATCAGTGGTCCAACCATAATGATCCAAGTCCCCATACACCTTGGGGTTAGCAAGGTAATCGGCCACATACCTCTCCCCCTCTGAATCTTCAGAAGTCAACTTGCCCTAAATCTGCGGCAGAAACAGGCTCAAAACAAAAATAGAGGATATTTGCGTGATACGAGGGTCAGACCTTTCGGGAGAATATATAATGAATTTTTCCCGACCAGAAGGAGTACTCCGGAAGAAAACAGAGTCCGGGAGGCACACGAGGTGCCCACAAGCCCCCTAGGCGCGGCCAGGGGGTAGGCCGCACCTAGAAGGCTTGTCGCCTCCGCGTGCGCTTTCCAGACTACTTTAAATTTTTCTATTTTTCTAAAAATTCCAAAACGGAGAAAAATTCCTACTGGAAAAGTTTTGGAGTCGGTTTACTTACCAAATCACATACCTCTTCGTTTTCGGAGTCTAAAACAGGCTGATAAATATCCCTTATGTACTCCTCCGGAGTTATGGTATTAATAATATTGCTTTCAACATTTATGGGAGTACCTGAGATATAATGCTTGATTCTTTGCCTATTTACCACTCTCAGAAAATTACCTTCCGTGTTGTTGATCTTGATGGCACCGGAACGATATACTTCCTCAACAATGTTAGGACCCTCCCATTTAGAGAGAACCTTGCCTGCAAAAAAATCTTAAACGAGAATTATATAGCAAGGCATAATCACCTACATTGAACTCACGTTTTTGTATCCTTTCACCATGCCACCTCTTAACCTTTTCTTTAAACAACTTGGGATTTTCATATGCCTGAGCTCTCCATTCATCAAGTGAGCTAATATCAAATAACCTCTTCTCACCAGCAAGTTTGAAATCAAAGTTGAGCTCTTTTATTGCCCAATAAGCCTGATGCTCTAGCTCAAGAGGTAAATGACATGCTTTATCGTAAACCATTTTGTACGGAGACATGCCCATGGGATTCTTATAAGCAGTTCTATAAGCACACAGTGCATCATCAAGCTTCTTAGACCAATTCTTTCTAGACCTATTAACAGTCTTTTGCAGAATTTGTTTAATTTCTCTATTACTTAGCTCTACTTGACCACTTGACTAAGGATGATAGGGAGATGCAACTCTATGGTTGACATCATACTTAGCAAGCATTTTACGGAAAGCACCATGAATGAAATGTGAACCACCATCGATCATTAGATATCCAGGGACTCCAAATCAAGGGAAAATAACTTCTTTAAGAATCCTGATAGAGGTGTTGTGATCAGCACTACTAGTTGGGATAGCTTCTACCCACTTAGTAACGTAATCAACAGCAACTACGATATGAGTATACCCGTTGGATTCTGGAAAAGGTCCCGTATAATAAAAACCCCAAACATCAAATGGTTCAATGACAAGTGAATAATTCATAGGCATTTCCTGACGTTTACTGATATTACCTATTATTTGACATTCATCACAAGACAAGACAAACTTACGGGCATCCTTGAAGAGAGCAGGGCAATAGAAACCCGATTGCAATACCTTGTGTGCAGTTCTATCTCCCGCATGGTGTCCTCCGTAAGCCTCGGAGTGACACTTTTGTAGGATCTGTCGCTGTTCATGCTCAGGTACACAACGTATAATAACACCATCTACTCCTTCCTTATAAAGGTGAGGATCATCCCAGAATTAATGTCTCAAATCAAAGAAGAATTTCTTCTTTTGCTGGTATGTGAAACTAGGTGGTATATATTTTGGAACGATATAATTTGCATAATCAGCATACCATGGTGTACTACGTGAAGCATTGATGACATTCAATTTCTCATCAGGAAAGCTATCATCAATAGGTTTTGGGTCATCAGGAACATTCTCCAACCTAGACAAGTTATCTGCTACGGGGTTCTCAGCACCCTTCCTATCAACAACATGCAAATCAAATTCTTGTAGCAAGAGAACCCATCTGATAAGTCTAGGTTTAGCATCTTTCTTTATACTTAATAGCATCATGATTAGTGTGAATAGTGACTTTGGAATCTACTATGTAAGATCTGAACTTTTCACATGCAAACACGAGTGCTAAAAATTCCTTTTTAGTAGTAGCATAGTTTCTTTGGGCACTGTCTAGAGTTTTACTAGCATAATGAATAACATTCAACTTCTTATCAACTCTTTGTCCTAGAACAACACCAAGAGCATAATCACTAGCATCACACATGATTTCAAAAGGTAATTTCAAATCAGGTGGTTGAACAATAGGCGCAGTTATCAAGGCCTTTTTAAGTATTTCGAAGGCTTCATCACAATCATCGTCAAAAACAAAAGGAATATCCTTTTGTAAGAGATTGGTAAGAGGCCTAGAAATCTTAGAAAAGTCCTTAATGAACCTTCTATAGAAACAAGCATGACCAAGGAAACTTCTTATACCTTTGATATCTATAGGGCATGGCATTTTCTCGATCGCATCAACCTTAGGCTTATAGACTTCAATACCTCTTTCAGAAATTTTATGTCCTAAGACGATGCCTTCATTAACCATAAAGTGGCACTTCTCCCAATTCAAGACAAGGTTGGTATCTTTACATCTCTGCAAAACTCGATCAAGGTTGCTGAGGCAATCATCAAAAGAAGATCCATAAATGGGGAAGTCATCCATGAAAACCTCAACAATCTTTTCCCAAAAGTCAGAGAATATAGCCATCATACATCTTTGAAATGTAGCAGTTGCATTACATAATACAAAAAGGCATACATATGTAAGCAAAGCTACCGAAAGGGCAAGTGAAAGTGGTTTTCTCCTGATCAGATTGTGCAACAGGTATTCAGGAGAAACCAAAATAACCATCTAGAAAGCAGAAGTGTGTGTGTTTTGACAGTCTTTCTAGCATTTGGTCGATAAAAGGAAAAGGGTAATGATCTTTCCTAGTGGCTTTATTCAATTTCCTAAAATCAATCACCATCCTATAGCCAGTAATAATCCTCTGTGGGATCAATTCATCTTTATCATTAGGGACAACGGTAATACGTCCCTTCTTAGGGACGCAATGCACCGGACTTACCCAATCACTATGAGCAACATGATAGATAATACCTGCTTCCAGGACCTTTAGTATTTCTTTCTTACAACCTCTTTCATCTTAGATTTAATCTCAGTTGATGATCAACAACTGGTTTGGAATCAGGATCGGTTTTAATTTTCTGCTGGCATAGAGTGGGATCAATGCCCTTAAGAGCACAAAGAGTATATCCAATAGCAGCACGGTGCTTCCTCACAGTTTTCAATAATTTCTTTTCTTCATGCTCTGAAAGGAGAGCACTAATGATAACAGGATATATCACTTCTTCATCAAGATAAGCATACTTAAGAGTATGAGGTAACTGCTTAAGTTCAAACACAGGATCACCCTTTGGTGGGGGTGGATCTCCAAGCAATTCAACGGGCAAATTATTCTTGAGGATAGGATGTTGTTCAAAAATAACTCTATCTATCTCATTCCTTTCATCCATATGCATATCATTTTCATGCTCAAACAAGTATTGCTCTAAAGGATCAGTAGGAGGCACAACAATAGAAGCTAGGGAAATAATTTCATATTTACTATACAACTCTTTTTCATGAGGTTATCTACCAAACTTGGAGAAACTGAACTCATGTGACACACCTTCAAAGCCAACAGTGACACTTTGCTTCTCACAGTCAATATGAGCATTGACAGTATTGAGGAAGGGTCTACCAAATATGATGGGACAAAAGCTATCTTGTGTGGTAGAAAGAACGAGGAAATCAACAGGATACTTAGTTTTACCACACAAGACATCAACATCTCTAACAATTCCCAAAGGGCAGATAATATCTCTATTGGCAAGCTGAATAGTGACATCAATAGGTTCCATCTCAACAGGTGCAATCTCGTCTTTAATTTCATCATATAAAGATTGAGGTATTGCACTAACACTAGCACCCACGTCACATAAACCATGATAACAATGATCTCCTATCTGAACAGAAACAACAAGCGTGCCAACAACAGGCCTATGTTTGTCTCTAACATGAGGTTTAGCAATTCTAGCAGCATCTTCACACAAGTGAATATCATAGTCATCAACATTGTCGGACAGGAGATCTTTGAGAATAGCAATGCTAGGTTCAACTCTAATTTTCTCAGGGGGTGTAGGTGTTCTAATGTAGCCCCTACGTATCATAGTTGAAGCTTTAGAATGATCCTTTATTCTAACAGGGAAAGGTGGTTTCTCAATGTAAGCACTAGGAACAATAGGATCATTATAAGCAATGACTTTCTCTTCATCTGGATTGTGTTTAACTACATTGACTTCTAAGGGAGGATGATATTTAAACCACTTCTCTTTAGGGAGATCAATATGAGCAGCAAATGATTCACACAATGAAGCTACTATCACAGAGTCAAGCCCATATTTAGCGCTAAAATCACAAAAAGTATTTGTTTCAACAAAGGATTTAACGCAATCGAACTTAAGATTCATACCTGACTCTTTACTTTCATCAAACTCCTAATGTTCATAGGTGCGTTTAATTCTTTCCAATAAATTCCATTTGAAGTCAATATCTCTCTTCATAAAAGAACCGGTACAAGAAGTGTCAAGCATGGTGCATTTATCATGAGAAAACCGAGCATAAAAGTTCTGAATGATAATTTTTCTCGAGAGCTCATGGTTGGGGCATGAATATAACGTTGATTTAAGCCTCCCCCAAGCTTGAGCGATACTTTCTCTATCACGAGGCGAAAAATTATAGATATAATTCCGATCACGATGTACCAAATGCATAGGATAATTTTTTTGATGAAATTCCAATTTTAATCGGTTGTAGTTCCATGATCCAGTATCATCACATAGCCTATACCATGTCACATAGCCTATAAGCAATGACCTTCTTCTTGACCTCATCCTCGGGCAGCCCTGAAAGCTTAAATAAACCACAAACTTCATCTAAATAGATTAGATGCAAGTCGGGATGTGATGTTCCATCTCCTATAAAAGGATTAGCCAACAGTTTTTGTAGCATACCCGAAGGAATTTCATAAGAAGTATTTTCAGTAGGTGCAGCAGGTTGAGGAGCAACTCCTTGTTCTTCCGTTCGAGGTGAAGATACCCCGAACAAGCTCCTCAAAGGATTAGTTTCCATAGTGACAAGTGACAATAAATTTCAGCATACTATATAAATATTTCTTACCAAATTCCACTTACCAAAGGCGCTTCACTCCCCGGCAACGGCGCCAGAAAAGAGTCTTGATGACCCACAAGTGTGCGGATCTATCATAGTCCTTTTGATAAATAAGAGTGTCGAACCCAATGAAGAGCAGAAGTATCTCACAAGTGGTTTTCAGCAAGGTATTCTCTGCAAGCACTGCACTTATCAGTAACAGATAGTTGTGTGGTAAGATGATTCGTAGCAAGTAGCAAGTAACAATAGTAAAAAAGGTGCAGCAAGATGTCCCAATCCATTTTGTAGCAAGGGACAACCCTGGACAAACTCTTATAGGAGGTAAAGCGCTCCTGAGGACAAATGGGAATTTCTGTCAAGCTAGTTTTCATCATGTTCATATGATTCGCGTTCGCTACTTTGATATTTTGATATGTGGGTGGAGCGGTGCTTGGGTGCTGCCCCTTACTTTGACAAACGTCCCACTTATGATTAACCTTTCTTGCAAGCATCTGCAACTACGAAAGAAGAATTAAGGCAAAGTCTAACCATAGCATTAAACTAGTGGATCCAAATCAGCCCCTTACGAAGCAACGCATAAACTAGGGTTTAAGCTTCTGTCACTCTAGCAACCCATCATCTAATTATTACTTCCCAATGGCTTCCTCTTGACCCAAATAATGGTGAAGTGTTATGTAGTCGACGTTCACATAACACCACTAGAGGAAGAACAACATACAACGCATCAAAATATCGAACAAATACCAAATTCACATGACTACTTATAGCAAGACTTATCCCATGTCCTCAGGAACAAAAGTGACTACTCACAAAGCATAATTATGTTCATGACCAGAGAGGTATTGAATAGCATCAAGGATCTGAACATATAATCTTCCACCGAGTAATCCAACTAGCATCAACTACAAAGAGTAATTAACACTACTAGCAACCTTACAAGTACCAATCGGAGTCGTCAGACGGAGATCCGTTACAAGAGACAAACTAGGGTTTGGAGATGAGATGGTGCTGATGAAGATGTTGATAGTGATGAGTCCCCTCCAATGAGAGGAGTGTTGGTAATGACGATGGCGACAATTTCCCCTCCGGGAGGGAAGTTTTCCCAGCAGGACGACCCTGCCGGAGCTCTAGATTGGTTCTGCTCAAGTTCCGCCTCGTGGCGGCGGCGATTCCTCCCGAAAGCCTCCACCTGATTGTTCTGGAACGAAACTCTCCTTATAGCAAAAGATGGGGGCCATAGGGGCAACAAGGGGCCCACAAGACCCCTAGGCGCGGCCAGGGGGGTAGGCCACGCCTAGCAGACTTGTGGCCTCCTGGTGGCTCCCCTCTGGTACTTCTTCCGCCCAGTATTATTTATAAATTCCAAAATAATTCCTCGTTGATTTTCACAGCTTTTGGAGTTGCGCAGAATAGGTATCTCAAACTTGGTCCTTTTTCAGGCCAGAATTCCAACTGTCGGCATTCTCCCTCTTCATGTAAACCTTGTAAAATAACAGAGAAAAGGCATAAGTATTGTACCGTGAAGTGTAATAACAGCCCATAAAGCGATAAATATCAACATAAAAGCATGATGCAAAATGGACATATCAGATCCCATGATGCAAGATGATGACACGAAATGAAGCCACATGAAATGATAACTTTATATAACATCCAAAGCATGGTTCCACAAAATAGGAAAGGATCCAAATATGGAAAGGATTACATCTGGGCCGTTACACCTCCTCCCCGTCAAAGCGTGTCCCCGAGCCGGCTCCTCGTTAATGCCGACGACGTCCACAGCTCCATCCCCGTGCCCCTAGTGAGCTCCCCCTTTCCCAAGCCCCCCTTGCTGCCATTCCCCTCCTCCTCCCCCCCTCCGTGGTCACCGACGCCAACGCCGCCACGTGCTCATGCTTTCTTGTGGATTCCCAAGGGCAAAGCCAATTTACAAATCATTTACGGATTTGTTTCATTTCCAAGGACAAAGTAAATTATATTAGAGAGAAGAGAACATGCATAGGTGGAGTAAAAGAAAAATCAAAGATACATAACTTGGTAATTCATACAATTGATGTTCCAGCTTATGTTATATCTACCATTCCAGTTATGATCTTTCACCAGTAGGGAGCATGAAACAACAGACGGAGTGCACCTCATAGTAGTAGAGATACATTCATTGACGGATTGTACTCCCTCCATTCACGAATATAAGATGTTATAAATTTTCTCTAAATTAAAAGTATAAGCCACGTTTTAGTATGTTTATTCATTTATTTTAATTCTTATGTAGTCCATCAACGGTGGAGGACTCTCCGACAATTGCCGGTGAGGAGTCCCCGATGATCGTCGGAAGAGTCCCCGACGGTCGTCGGAGGAGTGCCCGACGATCGTCGAAGGAGTCCTCGATGATCGCTAGTGAGGAGTCCCTGATAGTCGTCCGAGGAGTGCACGGCGGTTGTCGAAGGAGTCCTCGACAGTCGTGAGAGGAGTCCCCGACGATCGCCGGTGAGGAGTCCCCGTCGTTCGTCGGAAGAGTCCCCGACGATCGATGGTGAGGAGTCCCTGACGGTCATCGGAGGAGTGCCCGACGGTCGTTGGAGGAGTCACCTATGATCGCCGATGATAATTTTTTTGGAGGATTGGATTCTTCGAAATTCTTTAATAAGGGATTTATCATAATTGTAGAAACCATGGACACAGACTTGGAACAAGAAGATTTGTTGGGGGATATAATCCGCAACGGACGTGATCCCTTGTCGTACCTCAACGGCACCGATGGTCAAGAAGGACAGGATGTCGGCTACGATGATCCAACAATGGAGGATGAAGAAGGTCATGATGATTCCAGTGACCGAATGGCGGAGGAAGAAGATAATGATGACGACTCTCGTCAGCGAACGGAGGAGGGAGCCTTAACTGTTGCAACGTCCGGGGAGGTATATATATATTAATTAACTTGTGTTGACTTGATGCATTATATGTTTTGGTAACAAGCTTCTTTATTATTTTAGCCCTCCGGATCGAGCCAAACTTTTGTAAAGAGACGTGGCCCAAAGAATAGGTTGCACCAGGATGAAAGGTTCACGATCGCACAAGTGGCGGGAAATGGCCAACCGATTGCTCCCAAGCGGGCCAAGGACGCATTTGTACATCAGTGCAGAGATGTTGATAGGGACAACGTCCCTATCACAATCCATGAATGGAATAAGAAGAAGGACCCTGAAGTTTGTTATGTCCATGATACACTGAAATATGATCTTTGGACCTCATTGATGACAAATTTCAGCCTACCGTCAAAGGACGATCTGAATAACACAGTTATAAAGCGAAAGGTCAAGGCGTTTGCTCTAAATAAGATGGGAGAACAATTCAAGAACTCGAGGAAACATTTGAACACAAAACTTGTCTAGAAAGACGAGACTCCAGAGTTCACTGGTCAATATGAGAAGATCAGAGATCACTGGCCATCATTTGTGGCCTACAAGAAATCGAACAAGGGTAAGCAAAGGTCAGAGGCAAACAAGTGAAATGCTGCATTGAAGAAGTATCACCATACCACGAGGTCAGGTGGCTACAACAAAGCCCGACCATTGTGGGACAAAGCTGAGCTAGACCTTCTTGATAAAGGGGTCCAGCCAGCAAGATTGCACTGGCCATATCGCTCAAGGACTTGGTTCTTCATGGTTGGGGGAACTTTTGACTAAGAATCAGGGAAGTGTGTTTGGACGAACGAACAACTTGCAATACCCATTACCAAGCTCAAGGAGTTAATCAAGGCAGCGCAGGAATGGACGTTCATTCCCGACAGAGAGAAGGACGAGCAGACAGAGGCCCTCCGGAATACTGAACACCCTAGACGAACACGAGGCACATTAGTCTCCGTTCCGTAGGTGCATGGGATTCCGGCAGCGATGGTAACAGAAGCCGACAGCGAAAGAGAAAAGAGGAAGCAACTGAAATGTAGAAGCTCAGTGCAAGATTAGCGAAACTTCAGGAACTTGAGAGCCAGCGAGCTACTGACCAACCAGCTTAGCGGCACGAAGATCCTTCCTTGGACGCTGCCACAGAAGCTACCCCACCATCTCAGCGGAGAAGCAGAGTGGCCTCCACGGAGCTCGTTCAGCCCAATTTCCCGGGTCCTCGCTACCCCTGGATAGTATCACAGAGGCTGAACATTGTGTGCTAATGGAGAAATGCCAGAACCTGACGTTGAAGGCGGCGCTCGGCTCTTCTTTACCTCCTCGAGCTGAGGGAACTTGCCATTGCCCTCTGATTCCACATGGTTATGCTATTGTGATGGTGGATGAAATAACAGAGGGATTTGAGGAGCTGGAGCTTGACTACACTAAAGGTGAATGGGAGATTCATCTGGGTGATGCTTTAAGGTCTACATGTCTATAGAGAAAGGAGTACATCAAGCTTCCACACTGGACGCCTCCTCCTCCGCCTCGTCCAGCAAGTGAGCTCACTCCGCCTCCTCCAACAAGTGAGCCCACTCCTCCTCCTCCGCCTCCTTCGGCAAGTGAGCCCACTCCTCCTCCTCCGGCAAGTGAGCCCACTCCACCTCCTCCTCCTCCGCCTCCTCCGGCGCGTAAGAAACCGTGGAAGAGAGCCGCCACCGCTCTGGCGGCTAGCAGTGCAATAATAGGCAGGAAGAGATTCAAATATGGTCCATGCCTCAAGGATCTTCCATAGTTACCATATGAGAACACTTTCGAGGAAAACGCGAAAATCGTGGCTGCCTATAATAAGGAACAACTTGCACCGAAACATCCACCTCCAAAGGAGAAACTTGATCCGGTAAAAGTGAAGCCCTGTCTGGATGCCCTTGAGAAACCACCAACGGAACCGCTTACGCCGCCCTCACACTATGAGCGAACTGTTCAAAAGACATATCAGAAAGCAGAGCAGTCGAAAAGGTCAAGTACTAGTAGTTCGAGATGTAGGAAAATAATTCCCCAGCTCAGCGAATAGGAGAAGCAATCGTGCCCCCGCTCAAGGTGTATACCAATGTCGCTAATGTTGATCCGGGGGTAGTGGCCGCTAATTATCCTGGTTTCACTGCTGCTGATTTTGTAAGCAGAGATGTACAGTACGAAACTGCCCCAATAGTAGCCATTAGATATGAGCACGGGAAGCCTCTCGTCAAACCTGAGTAGTTGACTAAACTATCAACAATGATGCAAAGACTACATAATTGGTACTTGAATGCCTGCAAGGATGGGACCAAAAATATCTACGTGGAATTTAAATATGAGCACTTTTACAATGGAACCAGGGGGTTGTACATTGAATTTGATAAATTATTTCATTTATACAATCAAGACACCCTCGACAAAATGATCATCAGTTGCTATTGTCTGTAAGTATTATTTCTATAATTAAGTCTCTAGCTCAGCTCCTTCATTCTTGCATGTGTAATTATCCTTACTATATTATGCAGATTAAGGATCCTCGAATGCAAAAGAGGACAAATATAGGACATTGGGTTCATTAACCCAGATACCATAAATGCACCTGACGTATGCGCGAATCCCATCGATACACAGAACAACTTGCTAAATGTGTTACTTCGTCAACATGAGAGAAGGGAAATACTATTTCCTTACAACTTTTGGTGAGTATCGTTACTAGCTAGTCGTCTTCTTCACATTTTGTTTCGCTTACTCGAGATTATAAGCGTAATTGATGAGTTATGCATGCGCATGTTTCACTTTGTTCTGCTAATCATTACGGTTGACGATGGAGTAGTAATTGTCTTGCACTCGCTACGTAAAGACCCTACACACTTGGCGCCGGTTACTGAAATGCTCCAGAAGTAAGTTCAATCATTATCGCACCATATCGATAACTTTATTCATTTCCTTATATCAAATAATCGTTTTATTTGCCGTGCAGGGTTTGGAAAAAGTTCACCAAGAAAGCTAAAGGTGAATGGAATAAGGAGCTGCGATTTTCCTTCTCCCAGGTAAGTAGTACTAGCTAGTTTCGCGCATGTGTTATTCATTCTAGTTTCAATACCATTATCATGCTTGATTATTATTTTGACTCAACTCTATTCTCGTAAAGTAATGCTTGAGGCAGGAACCCGGGAATAATTTATGTGGATTCTTCGTTTGCAAGTGGATTCACCAAACGACCTGTGAGAAGGGCATGTGTTTTTATTTTATTACCATCAACTGTGTTGAGTTTCATTCATATATATACTTATTGACCCCCTTCTTTAAATTAGATCACGCGGAAGAGGTACGCACTCCTACAAACTGATTGCATACGAGAAATTCAAGAGGAGTTGGTGGAAATATTTGTTGAGCATGTCATACCATTAGATGGGGAATATCATCAAGATTTCCATACCAATTTTGGTGGATATATATTAGCTAGTTAGGGATCACAAGAGTTGTTATATATTGCATATATGCATGATCGTGTACTATATGTAGTAACGCCGAGTTGTTCAACCAAGCAAGGAGAAAGAGAGGTCACTTCTCTCTATATATGTTCATGATGATGTTGTGTAATTAATGTTTCCTTCATTTGCTTACTAGCTAGCATTGAGTTCTCTCTATATGTATAGTAGCTACTGTCGACCAAGCATGGAGAAAGAGAGGTCACTTGTATATATATGTTGTAGCTAGCTAACACAATATGAAACCCCTAATAAAACCCTCCAAAACCCATAAACCCCCCTCCAAAACAAAAACCCCAGGGCCTGCGAGCTACTGATGCGTGGCTGTCGTTTGGTCTCGGTTGGTTATACCAACCAGAACTAAAGGTGGTCCTTCCTTGGCGCCACACGGTGGCCACGTGGAGCTTATTCAGTCCCGGTTCACAAGCCAACCAGGGCTAAAAGTAATGGGCATTAATCTCAATAACTAAGTCCCGGTTGGAGAACCGGGACTAAAGCTCCTTTGGAACCGGGACTAAAGCCTCTTTTTCTACTAGTGGAACAACCTCCCGTTGAAGAAGTCGTCCCCAACAATGATGAAATTCAAGCGGGTACACCTAAGGAAATTGCTCCAGATCAAATTCCTCAGCCTAACAGTAGTCTTCAACCTACGCATCCGGGGATTGCAAATGAAGTGGAAATTTGGAAAATCCTTGATGACATCAATGCGCCAGGTCCCCTCACTCGCTCAAAAGCTTCACAATTAATTAACTTTTGTGGCCATTTCTCCTTTGTGTCTATCACACAACCCTCAAAAGTTGATGAAGCCTTCATGGAACCTAAGTGGATTCAAGCCATGGAAGATGAACTTCATCAGTTCAAGCTGAATGACATCTGGGAACTCGTCAAAAGGCCTGATCCTCACAAGCACAATGTCATCGGCACCAAGTGGATCTTCCAAAACAAGCAAGATGAGGAGCCCAATGCTACACACAGGTTGAAGGAATTGACTTTGATGAAATTTTTGCATCTGTTGCTAGACTTGAAGCTATTCATATATTGCTTGCATATGATGATCATCATAATATTACGCTGTACCAAATGGATATGAAAAACGAATTCCTAAATGGTAAGCTTGAGGAAGACGTATATGTTGCTCAGCCCCCAGGTTTTGAAGACCTGAAGCATCCACACAAAGTCTTCAGACTCAAAAATGCACTCTATGGCCTCAAGCAAGCCCCTCGGTCATGGTATGATACATTGAAGAGGTTCTAGTGAAGAAAGGCTTCAAACCCAATTCACTCGATTCCACTCTTTCCACAAATTCCTATGATAATGATCTGCTTTTATGCCAAATATATGTGGATGATATCATCTTTGTTTGTACTGAAAAACGTTAGAGTGATGAATTTGCGTACATGGTGAGTGAAGAATATCAAATGTCCACGATGGGGGAGCTGAAAGTCTTCCTAGGGCTACAAATTTGTCAACAATGCAATGACATATTCCTCTCTCAAGAGAAATACCTCAAGGATGTCCTCAAGAAATTCGGCATGAATGAATGCAAAGGCGTCAAAATTCCCATGCCTACTAACGGCCACCTCTCTGATACGTCTCCAACGTATCTATAATTTTTTATCGTTCCAAGCAATTATATTATCAACTTTGGATGTTTTATATGCATGAATATGCCATTTTATATCATTTTTGGGACTAACCTATTGACCTAGAGCCCAGTGCCAGTTCCTGTTTTTTATTGTTTTCGACCTTTTTCAAATAGGAATATCAAACAGAGTCCAAATGGAATAATACTTTTGCGATGATTTTTTTGGACCAAAAGAGACCCCCGAAGCTTTGGAAGAAGGCCAGAAGAGCCACGAGGGAGTCACAAGCCGAGGAGGCGCGACCCCCCTAGGTCGCGCCTAGCAAGCTTGTGACCTCCTCGTGGGCCCAACCGACGTAATTCCACCGCCATAAATTCCTATAAATACAGAACCCCCCAAAAACAAACCTAGATCGGGAGTTCCGCCGCCGCAAGCCTCTGTAGCCACCAAAAACCAATCTGGATCCCGTTCCGGCACCCTGCCGGAGGGGGAATCCATCTCAAGTGGCCATCTTCATTATCCCAGCGATCTCCATGACGAGGAGGGAGTAATTCACCCTTGGGGCTGAGGGTATGTACCAGTAGCTATGTGTTTGATCTCTCTCTCTCTCGTGTTCTTGAGATGTCTTGATCTCGATATACCGCGGGCTTTGCTACTATAGTTGGATCTTATGATGTTCTTCCCCCTCTCCCTTCTTGTAATGAATTGAGTTTTCCTTTTGGAGTTATCTTCTCAGATTGAGTCTTTAAGAACAATTGATGTATGTCTTGCATGTGTCTATCTGTGGTGACAATGGGATATTCATGTGAGTACTTGATGTATGTTTTAGTGATCAACTTGCGGGTTTCGTGACATCGGAACCTATGCATATGGGTTGGCACATGTTTTGACTCTCCGGTAGAAACTTTGGGACACTCTTTGAAGTTCTATGTGTTGGTTGAATAGATGATTCTGAGATTGTGTGATGCATATCGTATAATCATGCCCACGGATACTTGAGGTGAAAATGGAGTATCTAGGTGACATTAGGGTCTTGGTTGATGTGTGTCTTAAGGTGTTATTCTAGTACGAACTCTTGAATAGGATAGATTGAACGGAAAGAATAGCTTCGTGTTATTTTACTACATTCTCTTGAATAGATTGATCAGAAATAATAAATTTGTGGTGGTTTCGTACCCAACAATAATCTCTTCGTTTGTTCTCCGCTATTAGTGACTTTGGAGTGACTCTTTGTTGCACGTTGAGGGCTAGTTATATGATCCAATTATGTTATCATTGTTGAGAGAACTTCACTAGTGAAAGTATGAACCCTAGGCCTTATTTCCACGCATTTTAATACCGTTCGTGCTCACTTTTACTATTAGTTACCTTGCTAGTTTTGTAATTTCAGATTACAAAAACCTACATCCACTATCCATTTTGCACTTATATCACCATCTCTTCGCCGAACTAGTGCACCTATACAATTTACCATTGTATTGGGTGTGTTGGGGACACAAGAGATTCTTTGTTATTTGGTTGCAGGATTGCTTGAGAGAGACCATCTTCATCCTATGCCTCCCACAGATTGATAAACCTTAGGTCACCCACTTGAGGTAAAATAGCTACTGTCCTACAAACCTCTGCACTTGGAGGCCCAACAACGTCTACAAGGAGAAGGTTGCGTAGTAGACATCAAGCTCTTTTGTGGCGCCGTTGCCGGGGAGGTTAGCGCTTGAAGTTATATCTTTAGATCTTGCAATCGAATCTTTTAGTTTCTTGTTTTATCACTAGTTTAGTCTATAAAAGAAAACTACAAAAAAATGGAATTAAGGTTGCCTCATATGCTTCATGTTTTTAATGTCTTTCGTGAAAATGATGGGAAGGAAAATTGGGCTCAAGTTCTAGAAGAAGAATTACATAGAATGCTTGGCAGAAAATATATGAATGATGAGCATGATTGCAATGTTGTTAGTATGAATTATTTAAATACCCATGATGCTAATGATATGCAAAGCTACAAGCTTGGGAATGATATGTTTGATGAAGATGATCTTTTTAGTTCCCCCACTTTGAATGATCAAATTTATTATGATGAAAGCATGCCCCCTATCTATGATGATTATTGTGATGATACTTATGCTATAAAGAAGATGGATGATAAAACTTGTCATACTCTTGAGTATCCTTTCACTGAACATCACTCTTTTAATGTGGAAACAATTTGTAGTGGTCAAGTCTTTTACGATACTCTCACTATTAATCATGAGGATAAATTTGCTTATGTGGAGAGTAGTAAAATTTCTATGCTTGTAGATCATGAAAAGAATGTTGTAGGTGCTGGTTATATTGTTGAATGCATTCATGATGCTACTGAAAATTATTATGAGGGAGGATCATATGCTTCTACGTATTGCAATAATATCAAGTTTCCCCTCTATGTGTTGAAATTTTTGAAGCTATGCTTGTTCTACCTTCCTATGCTAGATGATTCTTGCTCCAATAAGTTGATTGTTCACAAAATCCCTATGCATAGGAAGTGGGTTAGACTTAAATGTGCTAGTCATATGCTCCATGATGCTTCCATTATGTTTCAATCCTTATCTTTTATGTGAGCATCATTGAAATCATCATGCCTATCTTGAAAGGCATTAAAGAAAAGTGCTTGTTGGGAGACAACCCAATATGTATCCTTACTGTTTTTGTGTGTTCACATTATTAAGCTACTGTATTAATCATGTTTTATTGCCTTAATTTCAAAAAAGTGCCAAGTAAAACCTTTATGATTAGTTTGGGTGGTAGTTGCTTGATCATGCTGAAAAAGATAGAAACTTTGCGCTCGCGAAATCATTTCTAATTTCTATCCAGAGAGTGATTTTAGGTTGATTATTTTTGCTGATGATTGATATACAAATTGCCTTAATTTTCATAATTTGTTCATAATTTTTGGAAGTGCAGAAGTATGGTTAGCATCTAGATCATTACAAATT
Source organism: Hordeum vulgare subsp. vulgare (assembly GCF_904849725.1). Classification (NCBI taxonomy): domain Eukaryota; kingdom Viridiplantae; phylum Streptophyta; class Magnoliopsida; order Poales; family Poaceae; genus Hordeum; species Hordeum vulgare. The sequence continues at coordinate 461,165,047 of NC_058524.1, read as the reverse complement.
GTTCTGTTTTTGACATATTCTATTTTCAATGCATAGTTTGCTTGTTTTGGTGTTTCCATAGACTATATTGAGTAATATAAGTTGTGGAAATAGTAAGATACAGTAGGCATTGTGTGAAAATAATTATGAGTCTTGATTTTGATAGTACACAAGTGATTGATTTGCTCGTTATCATACTAACCCATCTCACGAAGTTCCGTTAAGTTTTGTGTTGTGAAGTTTTCAAGTTTTGGGTAGAGTTTCGATGGACTATGGAACAAGGAGTGGCAAGAGCCTAAGCTTGGGGATGCCCAAGGCACCGGAAAGCCATATTAAAGGACACCAAAGAGCCTAAGCTTGGGGATGCCCCGGGAAGGCATCCCCTCTTTCGGCTCCAATCCATCGGTAATGTTTCTTGGAGCTATATTTTGTATTCGCTACATGATATGTGTTTTGCTTGGAGCGTCGTGTATTATAGGAGTCTTTGCTCTTTGTTTTGTCACAATCATCCTTGCTGCACACCTTTTTGAGAGGGACATGCACTCATCGTGAATTTGCTAGAATGCTCAATGAGCTTCACTTATATCCTTTGATTTGGCAATTTAGCTCGCATGTGTTTCACTTATATCTTTTGAGCTAGATAATTTTGCTCTAGTTCTTCACATAAATCTTTTTAGATCACGGCGGTGTCATATTTTGTAGAAACAAAAACTCTCGATCTTCACTTATATCTTTTTGAGAGTGCTCTCTCTAATCAACTTGGTAATTGGCGTGTGCTATGAAATTAGTCCTAAATATGATATGCATCGAAAGAGGATATAATAAAAACTTCCATATTGAAGTGCATTGATCAGTAAGAGAAGTTTGATTCCTCACAATTTGTTTTCAGATATGGATATGGTAATATTAGAGTCATGTTAGTAGGGTGTTGTGATCTAGAAATACTTGTGTTGAGGTTAGTTATTCCCGTAGCATGCACGTATGGTGAACCGCTATGTTAGGAAGTCAGAGCATAATTGATTTATTAATTGTCATCCATTGTGTGGCGGTCGGGATCGCGCGATGGTTAACACCTACCAACACTTCCCCTAGGAGTATGCGTTTAGCACTTTTTTTCGATTACTAATAAAAACTTTTGCAATAAGTATATGAGTTCTTCATGACTAATGTGAGTCCATGGTATAGATGCACTTTTACCTTCCACCATTACTAGCCTCTCTAGTACTGCACAACATTCGCCGGTGCACAAACCCACCATATACCTTCCTCAAAACATCCACCATACCTACCTATTTTGGCATTTTCATAGCCATTCCGAGATATATTGCCATGCAACTCCCACCGTTCCATATCAGGACATGTGCCGTCACTTCCATATTGCCATTGCATGATCGTAAGATAGCTAGCGAGATGTTTAAACGTCATACGCTAAGCTAGATCGTTGCACATCCCGGAACACTACCGGAGGCATTTCATATAGAGTCATCATTTTACTAAGTATTGAGTTGTAAGTAAATAAAAGTGTGATGATCATCATTATTAGAGCATTGTCCCATGTGAGGAAATAAAAAAAATGAAAAAAAGAGGCCAAAGAGCCCAAACAAAACAAATGAGAGAAAAAGAGAGAAGGGACAATGCTACTATCTTTTTCCACACTTGTGCTTCAAATTAGCACCATGTTCTTCATGATAGAGAGTCTCTTGTTTTGTCACTTCCATATACGAGTGGGAATTTTCATTTTCTAACTTGGCTTGTATAGTCCATTGACAGGCTTCCTCAAAATTGCCCTAGGTCTTCGTGAGCAAGCAAGTTGGGTGCACACCCACTAGTTTTCTTTTTTAGCTTCCATACACTTATAGCTCTAATGCATCCGTTGCATTGCAATCCCTAATCATTCACATGGATAACTATTGATGGGCATCTCCATAGCCCATTGATACGCCGAGTGAATGTGACCATCTCCTCCTTTTTGCCTCACAACCTCCACCACACTCTATTCCACCTGTAGTGGTATATCCATGGCTCACGCTCATGTATTGCATGAGAATTGAAAAAGTTTGAGAAAGTAAGAGTGAAAAAACAATTACTTGGCCAATACCGGGGTTGTGCATGATTTAAATTCGTTGTGTGGGGATGATGGAGCATAGCCAGACTATATGATTTTGTAGGGATAACTTTCTTTGGCCTTGTTATTTCAAAAGTTCATGATTACTTTGCTAGTATGATTGAAGTATTATTGTTCTTATGTCAATATTGTAATTTTTGTAATGAATCATATGGATCAGAATATTCATGCCACAATATATGTTAGGTAGCATTCCACATCAAAAATTCTGTTTTTATCATTTACCTACTCGAGGACGAGCATGAATTAAGCTTGGGGATGCTTGATACGTCTCCAAAATATCTAAATTTTTTTATCATTCCATGCTATTATATTATAAACGATGCTTTATATGCATGAATATGCCATTTTATATCATTTTTGGGACTAACCTATTGACCTAGAGCCTAGTGCCAGTTCCTGTTTTTTCCTCGTTTTTGACCTTTTTCAGATAGGAATATCAAACGGGGTCCAAATGGAATAAAAGAGACCCCCGAAGCTTTGGAAGAAGGCCAGAAGAGCCACGAGGGAGTGACAAGCCCAGGAGGCGCGACCCCCCTTAGGCCGCGCCTAGCAGGCTTGTGACCTCGTCGTGGGCCCAACCGACGTAATTCCACCGCCATAAATTCCTATAAATACAGAAACCCCCAAAAAGAGACCTAGATCGGGAGTTCCGCCACCGCAAGCCTCTGTAGCCACCAAAAACCAATCTGGAGCCCGTTCCGGCACCCTGCCGGAGGGGGAATCCATCTCCGGTGGCCATCTTCATCATCCCGGCGATCTCCATGATGAGGAGGGAGTAGTTCACCCTCGGGGCTGAGGGTATGTACCAGTAGCTATGTGTTTTATCTATCTATCATGTTCTTGAGATATCTTGATCTCGGTGTACCGCAGGCTTTGATACTATAGTTGGATCTTATGATGTTCTTCCCCCTCTCCCTTCTTGTAATGATTTTAGTTTTCCCTTCGGAGTTATGTTATTGGACCGAGTCTTTAAGAACACTTGATGTATGTCTTGCACGTGTCTATTTGTGGTGACAATGGGATATTCATGTGAGTACTTGATGTATGTTTTGGTGATCAACTTGCAGGTTTCATGACATCGGGAACCTATGCACATGGTTTGGCACACGTTTTGACTCTTCGATAGAAACTTTGGGACACTCTTTGAAGTTCTATGTGTTGGTTGAATAGATGATTCTAAGATTGTGTGATGCATATCGTATAATCATGCCCACGGATACTTGAGGTGATAATGGAGTATCTAGGTGACATTAGGGTCTTGGTTGATGTGTGTCTTAAGGTGTTATTCTAGTACGAACTCTAGGATAGATTGAACGGAAAGAATAGCTTCGTGTTATTTTACTACGAACTCTTGAATAGATCGATCAGAAAGAATAACTTTGTGGTGGTTTCGTACCCGACAATAATATCTTCGTTTGTTCTCCGCTATTAGTGACTTTGGAGTGACTCTTTGTTGCACGTTGAGGGCTAGTTATATGATCCAATTATGTTATCATTGTTGAGAGAACTTCACTAGTGAAAGTATGAACCCTAGGCCTTGTTTCCACACATTGCAATACCGTTCGTGCTCGCTTTTACTATTAGTTACCTTGCTGTTTTTGTAATTTCAGATTACAAAAACTTATATCTACTATCCATTTTGCACTTGTATCACCATCTCTTCGCCGAACTAGTGCACCTATACAATTTACCATTTTATTGGGTGTGTTGGGGACACAAGAGACTCTTTGTTATTTGGTTGCAGGATTGCTTGAGAGAGACCATCTTCATCCTACGCCTCCCATGGATAGATAAACCTTAGGTCACCCACTTGAGGGAAAATTGCTACTGTCCTACAAACCTTTACACTTGGAGGCCCAACAATGTCTACAAGGAGAAGGTTGCGTAGTAGACATCACTCTCCGCTGAAGAAAATGGTAAATATTTTGATCAGCAAGTATATCGCTCTATGATTGGCTCTTTATTGTACCTATGTGCATCTAGGCCAGACATTATGCTTAGTGTTTGCATGTTTGCATGTTTCCAAGAAAAACGGAAGTAATCAGACCATACGTCTTTGAAACAAATTCTTCGATATCTTGCTCGCACACCAACACTTGGATTATGGTACCCCAAGGGCTCAAATCTCCACCTTGTTGGATATTCTCATTCTGATTATGCTGGTGACCATGTGTACTGTCAACATCAGGCACATGTCATTAATTCGAATGATCCTTAGTCTGTTGGTCCTCAAAGAAGCAGTACTACGTATCACTCTCCACTGCTGAAGATGAATACATTGGTGGTGGTTCGTCCTGTGCTCAACTGCTATGGATGGAGCAAACCTTCAAGGACTACGACACCAATATGAAGAATGTGCCCCTCTACCGCGACAATGAGAGTGCAATCAAGTTTTCTTACAGCCTAGTACAACACTCAAAGACCAACACATACAGATTCCTGATCATTTTCTTCATGATCATGTACTCAAGGGGAAAATCGTCATCGACCATGTGAAGAATGAAGGCCGGCTAGCAGATATCTTCACTAATCCCTTGGATGAGAAAAGGTTTTGCAAGTTGAGGTGTGAGCTAAATATCCTAGAATCTTTGAATGTTCTGTGAAAAGGCACACATCTGAACACTTCAGCAAAATTGATTACTTAGATGCGCAACACACGAAGTAAAAAATTTCTTCAATCAATGAAGAATAACACTCTAAGTGTGAAGAAATCACTCAAGAGTTTGATTCTTAGGGCCCTATGATAATTGTACGCGGCGCGTGAAATCATCATTCTTATATGCTGAGTCACGCCACCACCAAATTTGAAATTCTTAAAAGTTGAAATTCTTAAAAACAAAGACTTTTTGCAAATTCTTCAAATTTCCAAAGTCTTCAAAAATTTCAAAATCCTCAAAAATTTCAAATTCTTAAAATCCTTTTCTATGATGATCTTCATTGACTATATATATATATATATATATATATGAGCTTTGAATGTCCTCAACAACATTCATTATTGCTAAGTCTTAAAGTTAGTTTTTCATCTAAGTGAATATGATCGGACCCGTCTCCCCTCTATTCTAAGCTCAACCCAAACTATTCTCAATTCTTTATATGCGTTCTAATTGACACTTTTTCAAAGTCCTAACTGAGTCCTTGTGAGCTGAAGACTTTGCTACAAAATCTTCAAACTTTTCAAACTTAAATTTTTCAGTCGTTACCGCTCTAACTGCACCCACTACCCACGATAGTATAAACACGGTCTCCACTAAGTCCACTTCTTGGTACGTGGGTAACATGTGCCAAACAAAGAGGAAGGGCTAGGGGAAGTTCGGTCCGAAAGTTCCGCTCTGAACCGTTTTCACCTGAGCTATAAATAGACCCCTACCCCTTTCAGTAAAAACTCTTCCTCGGGCTCTCATCCTCCCCTGCTCGACCTCTAACATAGCGTCGCCGCTGGAAATCTTCGTCGCCAGTGAGGAACAGCTTCGCTGCCTCGACCTCGCCGTCACCGGACTCACGCCGACTGCGGATCATCTTCCTCCGCCGCCGCCGTAGGTGTCTTAACTCGCCAAGTTAGGGCACTGGAGATCTGAATCAACGAGCTTCTATTTTTCACTTCCTCAGTTCATTAAGGTCATCGTGTTCTTCACACAAGGTAACTAAAATCTAATTTTACTGCCCGTTTGGATCCATATATTTTCATTAGATCTGTAAAAACTGTTATTCCTCAGAAAATTATTCAGATGAAGACATCCATGTCTAGAACACTTGATGAATTTGTCTAAGTTACTACATTCTTCACGAGATTCCTCAATTGTGTAAATTTTCGAATCTGCACAACTCTCCAAACCAAGACTAGAATGCTTAGAGAAATTCGTCAACATAGTATTGGTCAAATTCCTCACCTTGAGTCATTTTTAAAATTCCTCAAATGTGAGAACGCATATGACCTCTCCAAATTCTTCGCACCTATATTCTGTTCACAGGTACAAAATGTTAGCTCATGAGTCACTAGGTTCTCATCAACTTAACTCATTTGTAGCGTTTCTTGAAGAAAATCTACTTATGTCATCAGATTCCTCCATAATTCAAATTCCTCAACAAAGTGCTCAACTGAAGAAAATGGAGGATGACAAGAAACAAAAGGTTGGCAAGAAGCCAGAACAGAACACTGCCTTCAAGATTCCTGATGACATTTATGCTGATTACTACACACCTGATGAAAAAGTCTATGAGAAGGAAACCACAAGATCAGGCTTCAGAAGATTGGAAGGAGATGGGCTAAGGAGTGGAAGGAATACAAGTATGTCACTCCAAAGTATGCGAAGAAATATTCCCTCAAGCCTCCTTGCAACTGACCGCCTCTCGGAGATCAACAAAGTGCTCATCCCTCAAGCATGGTCATTATCGAAGGACATCCTCAGGAAAAAACCAAGTATTTGGCAAAACTGAAGAAAGTCGCCAAAGAAGTTGTGACAACCTTCAATGAGGAATCTGCTACAGCATCTGCTGCCTCCTCCTCTGCTATTGAGGCTTCTTCCACTGAGCCACCTCCCAAGAAGGCCCTGATGAAGAAACCAGGTGTCAAGCCAAAGTCCTCAACATCACTATCAAAACAGCAAACTCCTCATATAGCTCCAAGTGTTGCTGCAATGTCCTCAAGTGCAACAAAGTCTTCACTTCCTATGCAACCCCAGTCCAGTCAGCATCCAACAAGGACCCCAATTCCCTCAAGACCATCTCCCTCTCGCATGGCACACAAATCTTCATGTGGCATACTGAAGAAAAAGATGACTGCTGGGAGAGGACCAAGGCCCAGTCAGACTTGTCCTCAATGTTCCCTCTGCATCAGAGCAAGATGACGAATATGATGATTAAACACTTGAAGCCATCATAAAAACAAACATGAAAGAGTTGCTCAGGCTAAAGGTACGACCATTCGCCTCGCACTGGATCCAATGATGGTACTGGACTTCATCGGTCTTTGGTACAAAGATCCCAAGACACCCATTGATGATTTGAAGCTTCCACCTGGACCCAGTCACATGGTGGCCACATTCATCAATGAAGAAAAATGGAAGGCCCAACAAGCCAAATAAGCTCAAAAGGCAAAGGTTCACAAGGAGGAGTACATGCAACAAAATCTTCTGACCTTGACACCAGAGCAACTTGTCTCGACTCAAGCTGAGATCAAAACCCTCAGTGAGAAATTCACAAGCTATCATGCTGAAAGGAAGGGAGCCAAAGTGAGATTCATCAAAGCTGCTATTGAAGCCATAATAGAGTACAACAACACAGTTGCATCCCCATCGCAACAATCCATTCCTCACGCTAGCTGTACTGTAAAACTGGCTGATGAAAATGAAGAACCTGTAGCTCATGAGCCTGCTGCTGATGAACCTGCTATTGATGAACCTACCAGGCTTGGAAACAAATATGCTCTACCTCAAGAAAATGCTCCTTCACCAAAGTTTTCAACCGTGAAGAAAATCACTCTTCCTTCTGCATTAGAAGTGCAGAAAACAAAGGGAGCCGAAAAGGAAGCCAAGAAGAGAAAGGCATCAACAATTTTAGAGTCCTTAAAGGCAAAAGAGTTGAGGACTATGACAACTTCTTCAAATGGTCAAATAGATGGAACTCCTCTGAATGTTACACCTACTTATATGTTTGTGCCCTTTGGTGAGGAGGATGTCATCCAAGAAAGGGATGAGGAAATGGAAGAAAATCACTCTGCCACTTCCACACCCATTGATGAGGAAATTGAAGCTGATCAAATTCCTCAAGTCTCAACTCCTCCTCCTCCTCAGAACCCAGGGATGACTGCTGAAGAAAAGGAGGACGATGTGGACATTGGCTGCTAAACACTTGTGAAAAGACTCATCCAAATTCGCCTATGGTCTCTCAATTCCTCAAGTACATGACTCCCCAGCAACCACTGAAGTTTTGAGTGGATCAGAAGAAAAGAGCTCTCTGGTGAAGTCTTCCCTGGAACGTGAATCAAATGCATTAGCTGATGAAACTGGAAATATGCCTCAAGAAATTGCTGTGCCAGAAACCTATACATTGCCACAACATATTCCCTAGACGGAAGAATAGGTGCGTGAAGAAACTGCTCCGACACAAAATAAAGAATTTGCTGGTGAACCACATGTTGCAAATCCTTAGGCAACAGTTGTTGTGGCTGAACTTCCTCAAAGAGAAAATATCCGAAGACTTGGAAGACGCTTCAAGCCAAATCTTGAACCGACGGGTATTCAACCCTATAAAGGAAAAAGTCCAAAGTTTGACAGGGCCCAATTTCTTGATGAACATAACTACTTCACTGGCCCAAGTCCATATAAATCTCCTCACTTCAAGCGCAACAGATCTCGGACCCTCAGCCAGATGAACTATTATAGTGATGTGCTCTTCAACAAGGAAAAGGTCTTTCCTCGTAAGCAAATTCATCATGCAGATATGGAGGATATTCCTTGCTATGAACGACTTCTTCGAGTGTTCTCCAACTTCCTCATCTTCTTCGGCTTGCAGCTGCACCACCCGGTGCCTAACGCCATTCTTCAACTGGCTGCATACGTCGTCATGTGCGAGGGCTTTCTGGGCATTGATCCCCGCCTCGACCTATGGCAAAAGTTGTTCTTCTTCAAGCAGCAATCCATAAAGATGGACAAAGCCGAGGTGGAGAAGCTCACGGGCCCCCGCTTGATGACCCCGTGCAGCGCGACATTGGTGAATCATCGGACGACGTGCGGCTTCCCCCAGATGCCGCTCCAGGACTCCATCAAATTGTGGCAGAGGGGGTTCTTCTATGTGAAGAACGTCGACCCCTCCCACGACAGCCTCAACCTGTTGCCTTCGTCATCGCTCCTCCGACGGTGAGGAGGAACTGGAAGGCTTCGTATCCGAAGCTGATCGCCGAGGTGGCGCAGATATGCGCATACCTCGAGAACATGAAGACTCGCGGCCCGTGGGTCGCACTTGCTCACCACTATGATGACCCGCCAGGTCCTGCCTCTTCAGAGGCGGCCGCATCTGATCTGTGAGATGGGCGGGCGGCACTATCCTTGCTGGCTCTCCACTAAGAACTTCCAAGCCGGCCTGGTGGCCCGGAATGTGAACTTGATCTCCTCCGCCAACATGGACGAAGGTGGAGGTTGGGAATGGGGAATGACCCCTTACGACCAAGCCCATCCGGCTCCAGTGGTAAGTATCTTCCCAAATCTTGTTTTGTTTATCTTTTGAACTCGTTGTTCTCTATTTTGAGCTGGTTGCCAAATCCATTGCCTAGTTGTTCGAGATCCTGCAAGCGCTCGACCCGCCAGCCACCGACGTGGAGACATCGGGCCCCTCTGAAATCGAGGATGAGGGGGAGATAGAGCCGCGAGCCACCGCCACCGAGGGTTCGGAGGAAGCGTTGGAATCGGAGGGCTCCGAGCCGCCTGGTGAGCACCTAAAGCGCTCCATTCTTGATTGGATGGATAATAACGAGACGCCACCTGCTCCGCGTGATGCAGCTTTCGGGGAGGATCCAGAGGATCTGGAGGAAGTCACCAGCCCTCCCCTGATGCGGGGCAGCCGCAAGGCTGGCGAGACGACCAGGAACAAGGGCAAGGGGGCAGCCACATCCAAGCCGGCCAAAGCGTGCCGCAACGGGACCTCCAGCCGAAGGACACGGATGCGGCGCCCAGAAGCACCGCGCCGGCGCCGGTAGGAAGCGAATGCCCGTCGTGGTGGGGTAAGAGTAATTTGTTATCTCTTTTTGTTTTGTTCCGTGAGGATAGGTTCCTCAGATAGTACTTCGCAGGGAGGCAGAAGACGTGGAGGAAGAAACCGCCTCCACCACCGAGCGAGCCGGCTGGGCGGCTGCTGATGCTTCCAAGAAGGCATTGGATGACGTGTCCACACTTCGCTAGGAAACGGCGGCGAACAAGACGGTCGCGGGCCAATCTAAGCCCAGCCGTGCCGAGAACCCCAAGGAGAAACGGTCGAAGGCCAAGCACGACCCCGCCAAGCGAGCGCGCGTGGAGGAGCCAGCTAGCGATGCGGCTCCGAAGCGCACCTAGGGGGCCGAGGCAGCCAAGACTGTCGAGTCGGCCGCCTCCACGCCAGTGGATCTTGAGTTGATCCCCGACACGTCGGATGCTGATCTACACGGCGCGCTGGAGATGACCATGGAGGCGCCGGAGGTGACCATGGATGCGCTAGAGAGGGCCGATCCACCCCCGGCTGCGGAGACGGTGCCGGCTGAAACATTGAAGGAGCCGGCGACCAACCCACCAGTTGGAGACGACACCATCGTCGTGGCCAACCGCCGCCCGGCCGCCCCAGGAGCCGGCCCCATCGCCGGGAGCCGGCCAACGAGGACTTGGCGTGTGGCCAATGTTGAGCGTGCAACATTGCCCCTAGGCACCGAGCTCAGCGGTGTCTCGGAGCTGGCGGCATTGTTCTCCAGAAGCCGTGACAAGGTGAAGCAGCCGGCCAGGGTGGCCCAGTGCGACTTGGAACGCCTTGAAAAGTGAACCAGGGTGAGTCTTCTATCTTCTGCATCTTCCCTACCTTGGTTTTTCTATTTTCTTTTTCTGCTCTTGAATCAGTGGGGGCACGCAAGCGCACCCACTGGGTGTAGCCCCCGAGAGTAGGTCCGCCAAGCATTGGCCGGGCCGAATCTCCTTGTGCTATGCTTCGTCTTTGATTTTTTAGTGGGGCCACGCTAGCGCACCCACTGGGTGTAGCCCCCGAGAATCAGGTCGGCTAAGAGTTAGCCGGGTCGATTCTTACTTCTTGCTTTATTTGCCTTGTTCGTAGGAGCTTCATGACGCCCAAGTGCAGGCATATAACACGCTGCAGGCCCAAATCCAGTCGGCTGATGGCCAAGTTGGCGATCTTTAGGCCTGGCTGGCCGCTGCCGCCTTGGACCGAGACGCCTTGCACGAGGCAGACAAGCGGCTCCAGCAGTAGCTGAGTCTTCTCCAGACGGAGAAGGATCACGAGGCGGCCGTTCAGGCCGAAGGGGAACAGCTGCGCACCACCCTTCAGGAGAAGGACACCTCTCATGCTGCCGACACGGAGCGTCTCAAGGACGCTGCCCTGAAGGAGAAGGAGGATGCCCTGATCCAAAAGCAGGCGATGGAGGCGGTCGAGTCCCTTCGAGATGAAATCTCCCACGTGACTCGAAAGAGCAAGGTGCGGGAGCGCGAGGCCCTGGAGGTTAGCCCCAAACGGTTCGGAGGGTCGATTGGCACCTGCTTGGTTTCTTTGGCCGGCTTGAATGAGCCTTCGCCGACCGACTGGGAAGGTGGAGTAGGGATCGCCGTCTGCTCGGTAGCCTAAGCCACAAGCCGTTCGATCTGCCTTTTCTCCTCAGCAATCACCATGGCGTCGGCCAGACTGCTGATGTCTTGTGCGCACTCGAGTGACTTCTTGTAGTCGCCATCGATGGTGATGATACCCTTTGGACCCGGCATCTTCATCTTGAGGTAGGCGTAGTGGGGGGATGGCCATGAATTTGGCCAGAGCCGTCCTGCCCAACAGCACATGATACGGGTTGTTGAGATCCACGACGTCGAACCATATTGGCTCTCGGCCAAAGTGCGCCTTGTCACCGAAACGGACGTCCAGCTGGATTTTGCCGATCGGCGAGCAGGACTGTCCTGGCACAATGTCATGGAAGATAGTGCTGGTCGGCTGGAGGTCCTTCTCCTTGAACTCAAGATTGAGCAAGGTGTCGAGGTAGAGGATGTTAATGTTGTTGCCACCGTCGACCAACACCCGGGTGAAACGGAAGGTGAGCCTCTGGGAGGTGAAAGTGGGGTCGAGGACGAGCGTGTATGAGCCAGGATTTGGCATCACCGCAGGATGGTCAACCCGGCTCCATGTAATTGCCTTTTCAGACGAATGCATGTATTGGGGAACCGGGGGGACCGTGGCGTTCACCTCACACCGGCGTTGTCGCTGGCTGTGCTTGTCATCACCCTCGTTGGTGACGACAACGTAAGCTCTGTCTTGATGGGGGTAGTTGTCGTGGAGACGGCCGTCATTGGGAGGCGGCGGTGGTCGAGCCGGAGTCGCCCCAGGAGCCGGAGCACGAGGCGCAGCAGCTACACCTGGGGGAGCCGGAAGGCCCTCTCCTCGCGACAGTCATTGTGCAAAGCTGCACTCTCGGAGGGTATGGGTAGCAAGCTTAGCCCCAGTGTGCATCTTGCATGGCGCGTCAAGCATTTCCTCGAAGGTGAGCTTGGGCTGCCAGTCGTTCTTGCCGGTCCGCTGCCGTTGAGAGCCGGCCTGAGTAGCCGACGCATCTTCCTCCACGTTAGCCACCAGCTTGTTATTGGAGCGCGAATCAAGTTGATCCGCCATGCGCTTGTTGTTCTGGTCGCCTCGATTGTCGCCTGCCAGCTTGGGAGTAGTCGCGTGCGGACAATCTTGTCCGAGGTGGTCACCTTGACCCGCATCGCAGAGTCGGCCGTGGCGTACTTGTCCGCCTTGGCCATGAGCACCGCCAGAGAGGTGGGCTCGGAGCACATGAACTTGTGCTTTAGGAGAGTGCCGTCTCGGCAGCAGTCAATGAAGTACTGAATGGCATGTACCTCATGCACTCCCTCGCAGGAGTTGGGCAGCTCGGTCCAACGCGTGACGTATTCGCGAAGGGGTTCGTCGGGCCTCTGGACACACATGGCCATCTTGCGAGGCCGTCCAGGGTGCTTCTAGGTACCAGTAAAGTTGCGGACAAATGCCTCCTCGAAGTCAACGCAGGAGTTGACGCTGCCGGCTGGAAGGCTGCTAAGCCATGTGCTAGCCGAGCCAGCCAGCATGAGTGGCACGTAGCGTACAGCTACGTGCTTGTTGCCCCGAGCAATGCCAACGGGAGTGGTGTAGTCGATCAACCAGTCTCTTGGCTTGGCCGTGTCGTTGTACTTGGGGGGTGTCCCGAGGGAGAGTGAAGCCTCGGGGAAACGGCTCCCCTCGGATCCGGGGGCCGAAGCACGCCGGAACGATGGGGCTGTCCTCTTCTAGGAGATCCGACTGTGCCAGGATGTTGAGGCGCCTGCGAGCATCGTTGTCGCTGTGTGGGACGCGAGGGCCGATCCGAGCCATGATCGGAAGGGTGTCTTGAGAGCTCGTGGCGTTGGCCCCCTCCTGATACCTCGGAGGAGGCGGAACCTCACGCACCGAATCCCCCCCTCCGCCACCATCTCTACGACGCCGGCTTGAAGTTGGCTCGCTCTGGCGCTGAGAACGCCTGTCTTGACTTCCCTCGCCCTTCCGGCCAGAAGTGCGATGCGAGGAAGATCCCTCGGCTTGATGACGACCGCTGGGGTTACTGCGCACTCCGGGATTGGCTCCTGAAGACTCCAACAGTGCCTAACCAGGGTCAAGCAGTGTGTGCTGCTCATTTGCGGCGTCAAGGAGATCCTTGACCCGCTTCTCCTGAAGGACATGCTCCTCGCCCTCCAAACCTGGCATTTCTGCCATGGTCGCCTGAGCAGCCCGCAAGTTGGCCGCAGGGGTCTCGTAGATGTGCTGCTTGCCACCTAGGATTTCGGCAATGACCCGACTGCGGCAGCGGACGGCGCCGAGCCGGCTAGGACCATCAGCAGCCGGAGTGAGGCCGTAAGCGGAGTAATACTCGCGTTGCGCGGCCTCCATCCGGCGTTAGGTCGCGGCAATGACGATGCCCTCCTCCAGGATCTGCCTGCGAGCCTCCTCCAGCAAGGCTCACGCGTAGGTGGGGTTTGTGGAGGTGGCGATGGGCGTCTGTAAGCCGGCAAGGGTAGCACGAAGCGTGTCGGCTGATATTGCAGCGGGATCAGCAGCATCTGCCGATGCCTTGCCGTGAGCCTTGCTGCTGCCGGCACCAATGACCATCACCTCCATGATGTTGGAGACGACGGCGACGTGATACGGGGCAAGAGACCCCGCAGATGACGGTGGACCATCGAAGACGAGCACGTTGCTGGGGTACTCATCAAGCGCATGCGTCTCCCCAAGGGATAGTCTCCAACGTATCTATAATTTTTGATGGTTTCATGCTATTATCTTGTCAAACTTTGGATGTTCTGCATGCCTTTTATATATTTTTTGGAACTAACTTATTAACTCAGTGCCAAGTGCCAGTTTCTGTTTTTTTCATGTTTTTGGCCCCTTTCAGAGGAGATTTTGAAACGGAGTCCAAACGGAAGAAAATCCCCGAAAAGATTTTTTCTGGAATGAAAGAAGATCGTGAAGCTTGGGAGCCAAGGCAGGGGAGCCTCAGGGGCCCCACAAGCCCCCACCCCGCGGCCAGGGGGAGGCCGCGCCATCCAGGCTTGTGGGCCCCCCCGAGCGCCCCCTGACCTAGGGGTTGTGCCTACAAATTCCCTAAAAATCCCAAAAATATCAGGAGATCATCTTAAGTACTTTCCACCGCCGCAAGCTTCTGTCTCCGCAAGATCCCATCTGGGGCACGTCCTGGTGCCCTGCCGGAGGGGGGATTCGGACACATAGGGCTTCTTCATCAACACCATGACCTCTCCGATGATGCGTGAGTAGTTCACGATAGACCTACGGGTCCATATCAAGTAACTAGATGGCTTTTTGTCTCTCTTGGATCTTCAATACAAAGTTCTCCATGATCTTCAAGGAGATCTATCCGATGTAATCTTCTTTTGCGGTGTGTTTGTCGAGATCCGATGAATTGTGGATTTATGATTAGATTATCTATGAATCTTATTTGAGTTTCTTCTGATCTCTCTTATGCATGATTTCATATCCGTGTAATTCTCTTCGAGTTGTGGGTTTTGTCAGGCCAACTAGATCTATGATTCTTGCAATGGGAGAAGTGCTTGGTTTTGGGTTCATATCGAGCGGTGACCTCACCCAGTGACAGAAGGGGTAGCGAGGCACGCATCATGTTGTTGCCATCATGGGTAAAAAGATGGGGTTTTCATCATTGGTTTGAGATTATCCCTCTACATCATGTCATCTTGCTTAAAGCGTTACTCTGTTCGTCCTGAACTCAATACACTAGATGCCTGCTGGATAGCGGTCGATGTGTGGAGTAATAGTAGTAGATGCAGAAAGTATCGGTCTACTTGTCTTGGATGTGATGCATATATGTATGATCATTGCCTTAGATATCTTCATGACTTTGCGCGGTTCTATCAATTGCTCGACAGTAATTTGTTCACCCACCGTGATATTTTTTATTATGAGAGAAGCCTCTAGTAAACACTATGGCCCCCAGGGTCTACTCCACACCATATTTTCAGCCTTACACTTTTTACTTCGTTGCACTTTCCGCCTTAGATCTCACTTTGCAAACAATCTTGAAGGGATTGACAACCCCTTTGAAGCGTTGGGTGCAAGCTTGTTTGTCTTTGCGCAGGTACTCTGGACTTGACGAGGCCCTCGTTCTGGATCGATACCTTGGTTCTCAAACTTGGGGAAATACTTACTGCTCCAGTGCTGCATCACCCTTTCCTCTTCAAGGGAAAAACTGACGCAAACCAGAGAAGTAACAAGAATAATTCCTAAGCGCCAAGGAAGGACTTTTGTTGCCGCAGCAGAAGAATTTCTGGCGCCGTTGCCGGGGAGGAAGATCAAGTCAAGAAATCATCCAAGTAGGTGTCGCAAACTCATCTCTTCAATTTACTTTGTTTCCCAGTTGCCTCTCGTTTTCCTCTCCCCCACTTCACCAATTTGCCTTTTTTTCGTTTGCCTTTTTCGTTCGCCTTTTCGTTCGCCCTTTTTCTCTCCTGCTCTTTGTTTGCTTGTGTGCTTGCTTGCTTGCTGAAGTCATCATGAATGAAAACACCAAACTTTATGACTTCTTGAATACTACTAATAATGATTTTATTAGTACTCCGATTGCTCTCGCCACTAGTGCGGAGTCATACGAAATCAATGCCACTTTGCTGAATCTTGTTATGAAAGAGCAATTCTCTGGCCTTCCTAGTGAAGATGCCGGATCCCATCTCAATACCTTGATTGAGCTTTGCGATATGCAAAACAAAAAAAGATGTGGATAATGACGTGATTAAATTGAAGCTTTTTCCTTTCTCATTGCGAGATCACGCAAAAACTTGGTTTTCTTCTTTGCCCCAAAATAGTATCGATTCTTGGGATAAGTGCAAAGATGCTTATATATCCAAGTATTTTCCGTTGGCTAAGATCATCTCTCTCCGTAATGATATCATGAATTTCAAGCAACTTGATCATGAACATGTTGCACAATCTTGGGAGAGAATGAAATTAGTGATTAGAAATTGTCCGACTCATGGCTTGAGTCTTTGGATGATTATTAAAATCTTTTACGCTGGCTTGAATTTCGCTTCTAGAAATATCTTGGACTCCGCCTCAGGTGGAACTTTCATGGAAATCACGTTAGGGGAAGCCACAAAGCTCTTAGACAATATCATGACAAACTACTCTCAGTGGCACACTGAAAGGTCACCTACTAGTAAGAAGGTACACGCTATAGAAGAAATTAACTCGTTAAGTGCTAAGATGGATGAGTTAATGAATTTGGTTGCTAGTAGAAGTGCTCCCTTGGATCCTAATGATATGCCCTTGTCTTCTTTGATTGAGAGTAGTAACGCTAGCTTGGACGTTAACTTTGTTGGTAGGAATAACTTTGGCAACAACAATGCTTTTAGAGGAAACTACGTTCCTAAGACTTTTCCTAGTAACTCCTCTAATAACTTTGGCAACTCCTACAACAATACTCAAGGAAACTACAATAGATTACCCTCTGATATAGAGAGTAATATCAAAGAATTCATCAACTCTCAAAAGATTTTCAATGCGTCCATAGAGAAAAACTACTCAAAATTGACGATTTGGCTAAGAGCGTTGATATAATTTCTTGTGATGTTGATGCTTTTAAAGTTAGATGTGCTCCTCCCAAAATCAACATGGATGACACTTTGAAAGCTATGCGTATTTCCATGATTGAGAGCCAAGAAAGAACCGCCCAAATTCGTCTAGACATGAATGGCTTAAAAAAGGCATGTTCTCGTGATGAGAATCACGAAGATCTTAAAGTGCTTGGTGTGACTCCCATTGAATGTTTGTTTTCTTGTGTCAAACCTAATGATTATGGGGCTGGATATGAATCCACTTTGGTTGAAAAGTTCCCCAATGATTCAGAGTCCATCTATCTTGATGCTAAAAGCATTAAAAGTGGAGTAGAAGATGTTGAAACTTTGAGTAGTAATGAAATTACTACTGTTGATTTCAAGGAATTTAATTATGATAGTTTCTCCTTGATTGAATGCATTTCCTTGATGCAATCCATGTTGAACTCTCCACACGCTTATAGCCAAAACAAGGCCTTTACCGATCATATCATCGAAGCTATAATAAAATCTCTTGAAGAGAAACTTGAATTGGAAGTCTCTATCCCTAGAAAGCTTCATGATGAGTGGGAACATACCATGAAAATCAAAATAAAAAACTATGAGTGCAATGCTTTGGGTGATTTGGGTGCTAGTGTTTTTGCAATTCCAAAGTCTTTATGTGATGTTCTGGGTTTTAATGAGATTGAAGAGTGTTCTCTTAATTTGCATCTTGCTGATTCTACTATCAAGATTCCCATGGGAAGGATCAATGATGTTCTTATTATTGCAAATAGGAACTATGTACCCATGGATTTCATTGTGCTTTACATTCATTGCAATCCTGCATGCCCCATTATTCTTGGTAGACCTTTTCTAAGGACTATCGGTGCTATCATCGATATGAAGTAAGGGAATATTAGATTTCAATTTTCTTTAAGGAAGGGCATGGAACACTTTCCTAGAAAGAAAATAAGATTGCCTGATGAATTATAATGAGGGCCACATATGGTTTGAGCACCAAAGACGACGATACGTGATTGTATCGCTTCTATGCCGAGCTAAGGGCGTTAAACAATAGCGCTTGTTGGGAGGCAATCCAATGAATTTATCTTTTTCTTTCTATTTTGTTGCATCCACACTTTCATAATTCTGTTGTGATTGTGTTTTTTGTGTTTCTTTTTGTGTTTGAGCCAAGCAAAGCCTTTATGACTAGTCTTGGTAATGTTTGTTTGATCTTGCTAGAAAAAGACAGAAACTTTTCGCTCATGAGATGATTTTTCATTTTTATTCAGAAAGAGGTTTTGAGTTGATTCTTTTTTCTTCTGATTGATATGCTTTTTTCAAGGCCGTCATAATTCTTCAGATTTTTTGAGGTACCAGAAGTATACGAAGTATACACATTGCTACAAACTGGTCTGTTTTTGAGTTGGTTGCTTGTTTTGATGAAACTATGGTTAGTATTGGGGGGTGCTAGCCATGGAAAAGTGAGAATATAGTAGCCCATCATCAATATAGATAGAATTCAAGTTTGCTATAGTACCAAAAGAAGTGGTAGTTTGTTTTCTTGTACTAATGTTATCACAAGTTTCTTTTTAAGTTTTGTGTTGTGAAGTTTTCAAATTTTGGGTGATGTTCTCATGGACAAAGAGATAAGGAGTGGAAAGAGCTCAAGCTTGGGGATGCCCAAGGCATCCCAAGCCAAATTCAAGGACACCAAAAATCCTAAGCTTGTGGATACCCCGGGAAGGCATCCCCTTTTTCGTCTTCAATCCATCGGTAACATTACTTGGAGCTATATTTTTATTCACCACATGATATGTGTTTTTGCTTGGAGCGTCTTGTATCGTAGGAGTCTTTTCCTTTTGTTGTGTCACAATCATCCTTGCGGCACACCTTTTTGAGAGAGAGAGAGACATGCACTCATAATGATTTTTCCTAGAATGCTCATAGTGCTTCACTTATATCTTTTGAGCTAGATACTTTTGTCTATGTGATTCACATATATCTTTTAGAGCACGGCGGTGCGTGATTTGGTAGTTGGCTTATGCTATGAAAGTAGTCCCAAAAGTGATAGATACCCAAAGAGGATGCAAAAACCTCCATCTTCATGTGCATTGAGTAGAAAGAGAAGTTTTGATTCCTCTCAATTAGTTTTGAAACATGGATTTGGTAATATTAAGAGTTATGTTAGTAGGGTGTTGTGAATCTCGAAATACTTGTGTTGAAGTTAGTGATTTCCGTAGCATGCACGTATGGTGAACCACTATGTTAGGAAGTCGGAGCATAATTGATCTATTGATTGTCATCCTTTGTGTTGAGGTCGGGATCACGCGATGGTTTACACCTACCAACCCTTCCCCTCGGAATATGCGTTTAGCACTCTATTTCGATTACTAATAAAAACTGTCGCAACAAATATGTGAGTTCTTCATGACTAATGGGAGCCCATGGTATAGATGCACCTTCACCTCCCACCATTGCTAGCCTCTCTAGTGCCGCGCAATTCTCGGCGGTGCACAAACCCCCCATGTTCCTTCCTGAAAACAGCCACCATATCTACCTACTATGGCATTTTCATAGCCATTCGGAGATATATTGCCATGCAATTCCCACCGTTCCGTCTCATGACTTGTGGCGTCACTCTCATATTGCCATTGCATGATCATAAGATAGCTAGCAAGATGTTTCAACGTCATACGCCATGCTAGATCTTTGCACATCCCGGTACACTACCGGAGGCATTTCCTATGGAGTCATCATCATTGTGATCTTTGAGCAGTGAGTAAATAAAAGTGTGATGATCATCATTATTAGAGCATTGTCCCATGTGAGGAAATAAAAAAAATAGGACAAAGAGCCCAAAAACAAAAACAAAAAATAAGAGAAAAGAAAAGAAAAGAAAAAAAGAGGCCTAAGAGCCCAAATGAAAAAAAGAGAAAAGGAGAGAAGGGACAATGCTACTATCTTTTTCCACACTTGCGCTTCATGATAGCACCATGTTCTTCATGATTGAGAGCTTCTTGCTTTTTCACTACCATATGCTAGTGGGAATCTTCATTAAATAACTTGGCTTGTATATTCCAATGATGGGCTTCCTCAAAATTGCCCTAGGTCTTCGTGAGCAAGCAAGTTGGATGAAAACCCACTAGTTTTCCTTTTGAGCTTTCACATACTTATAGCTCTAGTGCATCCTTTGTATGGCAATCCCTACTCATTCACATTGATATCTATTAATGGGCATCTCCATAGCCTATTGATACGCCGAGTCAATGTGACCATCTCCTCCTTTTTTTCTCACAACCACCACCACACTCTATTCCACCTATAGTGCTATATCCATGGCTCGCGCTCATGTATTGCGTTATAGTTATAAAAAGTTTGAGAAAGTAAGAGTGCGAAAACAATTACTTGTCCAATACTGGGGTTGTGCATGATTTACATTAGTTGTGTGAGGATGATGGAGCATAGCCAGACTATATGATTTTGTAGGGATAACTTTCTTTGGACTTGTTATTTTGAAAGTTCATGATTACTTTGCTAGTTTGCTTGAACTATTACTGTTTTCATCTCAATAGCAAATTATTGCTTTGAATCTTACGGATCTGAACATTCATGCCACGTGAACGACGTTGCAAAGGACAACTATGCTAGGTAGCATTCCACATCAAAAATTCATTCTTTATCACTTCCCTACTCGAGGACGAGCAGGAGTTAACCTTGGGGATGCTTGATACATCTCCAACGTATCTATAATTTTGATAGTTTCATGCTATTATCTTGTCAAACTTTGGATGTTTTGCATGCCTTTTATATATTTTTTGGAACTAACTTATTAACTCAGTGCCAAGTGCCAGTTCCTGTTTTTTTCATGTTTTTGGCCCCTTTCAGAGGAGATTTTGAAACGGAGTCCAAGTGGAAGAAAATCCCCGAAAAGATTTTTTTCGGAACGGAAGAAGACCGGGAAGCTTGGGAGCCAAGGCAGGGGAGCCTCAGGGGCACCACAAGCCCCCACCCCGCAGCCTGGGGGGAGGCCGCGCCATCCAGGCTTGTGGGCCCCCTGAGCGCCCCCTGACCTAGGGGTTGCGCCTATGAATTCCCTAAAAATCCCAAAAAAATCAGGAGATCATCGAAAGTAGTTTTCCGCCGCCGCAAGCTTCTGTCTCCGCAACATCCCATCTGGGGCACGTCCTTGTGCCCTGCCGGAGGAGGGATTCGGACACGGAGGGCTTCTTCATCAACACCATGACCTCTCTGATGATGCGTGGGTATTTCACCATACACCTCGGTAGAGTAATAGTAGTAGATATGTGGAGTAACAGTAGTAGATGCAGGCTGCATACAGGCTCCACGCCCTCAGATCACATGGACAGGCTGCATACAGGCTCCACGCCGTTGGATCACATGGAGGGCTTCACATCGTTGGATCGTGGGGGGATCCGCGAGAGTTGTTCGTTGTGCTCGCCCACGCTTGCCTCCCCTTTCTTCCGGTACTTATTATGCGGTGACGAGAGGAGCCACTCCTCTGCTTGTTCTTCTCCTGCGACAAGAGGAGCCACTCCTTTGCTTCTTCTTCTCCGGTGACTTTGGGCAATGTCGAGCTCTGATAACCCACAAGTATAGGGGATCAATTGTAGCCTTTATCGATAAGTAAGAGTGTCGAAACCAACGAGGAGCTAAAGGCAGGACAAATATTCCATCAAGTTCTATCGACCACCGATACAAGTCTACGCACACTTTACGTTCGCTTTACCTAGAACAAGCATGAAACTAGAAGTACTTTGTAGGTGTGATAGGATAGGTTTGCAAGATAATAAATAGCACGTAAATAAAAACTAGGGGATGCTAAGATAAAGAAACAATTACGTTAGTTTAACGAGTGTGGAAAAGTAGTGGTAGGAGTTGCGGAATTGTCCCTGAGCAAATGACTACGTTACTAGACCGATAGCAAGTTTTATGTGGGAGAGGCCACTACTAGCATGTCATCCCTTACTTGGAGCTCTCTGCACTTATGATTGGAACTATTAGCAAGCATCCAAAACTACTAACGTTCATTAAGGTAAAACCCAACCATAGCAATAAAATATATTGGTCCCCCTTCAATCCCGTATGCATGAATTTCTATGCTAGGCTGAAGCTTCTGTCACCTTTGCCCTCCAATACATAGTCCTATCAACATACTACTAACCCTATGGTGTGATCCACGCGCGCGCTCATATGATGCGCACCAAAGGACAGCAACATAACCACAAGCAAATTAAACCAATGATAGCAATTCAGCAATCACCGATAGGACAACAAAAATCTGCTCAGACATCATTGGATGGCAACAAATCATTGGATAATAATATGAAGCATAAATCACCATGTTTAAGTAGAGGGTACAGCGAGTTGTGGGAGAGTGGACCGCTGAATATAGATGGGGGAAGGTGATGGAGGTGTTGGTGTAGATCGCCGTCACACGATGATGTCCCGGGCGGCTTTTCGGCGCCGCCGGGAGAGAGGGGGAGAGAGCCCCCCTTATTCTTCTTCTTCCTTGACCTCCTCCCTAGATGGGAGAAGGGTTTCCCCTCTGGTCCATGGTCTCCCTGGCGGTGGAGGGGTGAGAACCCCCCGAGATTGGATCTCTCTCTCTTTGTGTCCTTCTGTTTCTGCGCTCCCAGGTTCTGGCCTTTCACCATTTCTTAAATTCCTGGAGATCCATAACTCCTATTGAGGTGTCCTTTTAACACGATTTTCTTCCGGATATTAGCTTTCTTGTGGCAAAAGAAGGGCCCCAACGGCCTTAGGGGTTGGTCACGAGCCTGCCAGGCGCGCCTGGGGGGGTGGGGGTAGGGCGCGCCTCCTGGGCTCGTGACCCCCTCGGGGATCGTTTCGCGTTGATTCTTGTTCCCAAAAATCATAAATATTACAAAAAAAATCACCGTAGGTTTTTTATTGCGTTTGAACTTCGTTTGGTATGGATATTCTATGAAACAAAAAACATGCAACAAACAGGAACTGACACTTGACACTGGATCAATATGTTAGTCCCAAAAATAGTATAAAAAGTTGCCAAAAGTATATGAAAGTTGTAGAATATTCGCATGAAACAATCAAAAATTATAGATACAACGGAGACGTATCAGCATCCCCAAGATTAATTCCTGCTCGTCCTCGAGTAGGTAAATGATAAAAAAGATAATTTTTGATGTGGAATGCTACCTAGCATAATCTTGATCATATAATCTAATCATGGCATGAATACTAAAACATGAGTGATTCGAAGCAATAGTCTATCATTTGACATAAAGACAATAATATTTCAAGCATACTAGCAAAGCAATCATGTCTTCTCAAAATATCATGGCCAAAGAAAGTTATCCCTACAAAATCATATAGTTTGCCTATGCTCCATCTTCCCCACACAATGTATTTAAATCATGCACAACCCCGGTTTTAGTCAAACAATTGTTTCATACTTTAGTGTTCTCAAACTTTTTCAACTTTCACGCAATACATGAGCGTGAGCCATGGACATAGCACTATAGGTGGAATAGGATATGGTGGTTGTGGAGAAGACAAAAAGGAGGAGATAGTCTCACATCAACTAGGTGTATCAACGGGCTATGGAGATGACCATCAATAGATATCAATGTGAGTGAGTAGGGATTGCCATGCAACAGATGCACAAGAGCTATAAGTGTATGAAAGTTCAACAATAAAATAGTGGGTGTGCATCCAACTCGCTTGCTCACGAAGACCTAGGGCACTTTGAGGAAGCCCATCATTGGAATATACAAGCCAAGTTCTATAATGAAAATTTCCCACTAGTATATGAAAATGACAGCATAGGAGACTCTCTATCATGAAGATCATGGTGCTACTTTGAAGCACAAGTGTGGTAAAGGATATTAGCATTGTCCCTTCTCTATTTTCTCACATTTATTATTATTATTATTATTATTATTATTATTATTATTGGTGGGCTTCTTTGGCCTCTCTTTTTTATTTGGGCTTCATTGGCCTCTTTTATTACTTCCTCACATGGGACAATGCTCTAATAATGATGATCATCACACTTTTATTTAATTACAACTCGATATTTAGAACAAAATATGACTCTACATGAATGACTCTAGCGGTGTACTGGGATGTGCAATGAACTAGCGTAGCAATGACATCAAAAAACGGACAAGCCATGAAAACATCATGCTAGCTATCTTACGATCATGCAGAGCAATATGACAATGATGGTGCATGTCATAATAAACGGAACGATGGAAGTTGCATGTCAATATATCTCGGAATGGCTATGGAAATGCCATAATAGGTAGGTATGGTGGCTGTTCTTAGGAAGGGTATATGGTGGGTGTAATGCACCGGTGAAAGTTGCGCGATACTAGAGAGGCTAGCAATGGTGGAAGGGTGAGAATGTGTATAATCCATGGACTCAACATTAGTCATAAAGAGCTCACATACTTATTGCAAATGTCTATTAGTCATCTAAACAAGGTACTACATGCATGCTCCTAGGGGAAGGGTTGGTAGGAGTTATCCATCACGCGATCCCGACCTCTACACAAAGGTTGACAATCAATAAATAAATCATGCTCCGACCTCGTCACATAACGGTTCACCATACGTGCATGCTACGGGAATCAAAAACCTTAACACATGTATATCTACGAATTCACAATTACTCACTAGCATGACTCTAATATCACATATTCATGTCGCAAAACTATTGCAGGGAATCAAACATATCATATTCAGTGATCTACAAATTTTATGTAGGATTTTATGACTAACCATGTGAATGACCAACTCCTGTTAACTCTCTAAATAGGTATAAGTGAAGCATGAGAGTTTAATTATTTCTACAAACGATATGCCCCGCTCTACCAAATATAAGTGAAGCAAAAGAGCATTCTACAAATGGCGGTTTTCTATGTGTAGGGAAACAGGCAATCCAAACTTCAAATGATATAAGTGAAGCACATGAAGCATTCTATAAATCCGTACTCAAAAGATATAAGTGAAGTGCAAAGAGCATTCTATAAATCAACCAAGGACTATCTCATACCAGCATGGTGCATAAAATAAAAAGGAAAAATAAACACAAAAGACGCTCCAAGCATTTGTACATATCATGCGATGAATAAAAATATAGCTTCGAGTAAAATTACCGATAGATTGTAGACGAAAGAGGGGATGCCTTCCGGGGCATCGCCAAGCTTAGACGCTTGAGTCTTCCTTGAATATTACCTTGGGGTGCCTCGGGCATCCCGAGGCTTAGGCTCTTGCCTCTCCTTATTTCTTCATCCATCGTGGTCTCACCCAAAACTTGAAAACTTCAATCACACCAAACTCAACAAAACCTTCGTGAGATCCGTTATTATAATAAAGTAAATCACGAGTTTAAGTACTGTTGTGAAGTCATTCAAAATTCATATTAGCATTATATCTACTGTAATCCAACTTCACCGTGGTTCATACCCCCGATACTTCCCATAGATTCACCAAAATAAGAGAACAATGCATAGAAAATAGAATCTGTCAAAAACAGAACAGTCTGTAGTAATCTGAACACATACCATACTTCTGATACTCCGAAAATTCTGAAAAAAATATTATAATTAAGGCAATTTGTATATCAATCAGCAGCAAAAAGAATCAACTCAATAGCACTCTCTATGTAGAAATAAGAAATGATTTCGTGAGTGCAAAGTTTCTGTCTTTTTCAGCATGATCAAACAACTATCACCCAAACTAATCATAAAGGCTTTACTTGGAACATTATTTTTATAATACAATGGAATTTTACAAGGGGATAATTATTTTTGCGAGAAACTTCCATGAAAAATTCTACATTGTTTCCATGAGCATGAACACAAGTGTTCAAGGTCGACCCTCACTTCCGCAATGCATCACCTTTCAATCGCTTCTCTTTTTGAATTTTTTTGAAGTTCCTGTATATATATTTTTGTTTTTAAACTATGTAAAAGCACTCAACAGAAATAAATGACTCACTAAAACTTCCAGGTTGTCTCCGAGGCAGCGCTTTCTTTAAAGCTATTAAGCTAGGCAGAAAGTGCTCAAGTAATGGATCCACTCGGATCCCAGGTATATAAAAGCCAATTTTAATTAACAATGATTTTGTAATTGAGTGGTGAGAACAAGGTAACATATATCATGCAATGACAAAGTCTAACTCTCTTCCTATGCATTGGCATGTTATAAAAGGACAATTCATGCACGTCAAGTAAAGGCCAATACATAGCATAAGTAGTTTTTTGCAATTTTATAATATTGGCAACATAGATAGGTGGAGATGTAGTTCCTCTCTCATAATAATTGCAAGTAGGAGCAGCAAGAACATGCATATTATATTCATCAAAATCATCATGTGTAATAGTAGAAGGCAAACTTCTCCGATATAGTGTAGTTGGGAGAGTTCAAAAAGATAATAGGAGTATCATAAGTGGGTGCGATACGAACAATTTCATGTTTAACGTAAGGAACTATAGCAAGTTCATATTCATAAGCATCATTCATATTGGCATCATGGCCACAAGCATAGCAAGCATCAAGTTCATCAAAAAGGGATATTTCAAATGAATCCAAGGGATCATAGCAATCAAGATAGCATTCATCCTACGGTAAGAATGAAGGGAAATTAAATAATGTATGAGTTGAAGAGTTACTCTCATTAGAAGGTGGGCACGGGTAGCTAGTCCGCTCTTCCTCCTTTTGTTCTTCGCTCTCCTTGTCATATTTTTAATCTAATGAGCTCACATTTTCCGAATTTTCTTCTTCCATAGTTTCCTGCAAAATATTAGTCTCTTCTTGGGCAGCGAAGAATTTATCCATAAATCGATAAATATGGGCATTATATTCATAATTAGTATAACAATAACGAAGCATAACCAAATTTTCACATCGGTAAACATCATCATCATTATCATCACACTTTTTAAACAGAGCATCGATTTCATAAGCACCCATAAAAGTAACAAACTCTTCTATTTGTTCCACATCATAGTAATCATATATACCATTAGCTTAAGAAGCCAAGGTTGCATTAGCATTAAATTTACAAGAAAAGGGAAGGTGTTTAGCCTTCATCCTGGAGCAACAAGTAATATCATATCTCAAGGCTAGCTCCCAAGCATACCATTTCAACATATGAATTTGATCCCAGAATAGTTTCCCTTTTTGAGTCAAGCGATAATCCATAAAGTATTCACGTTGATCCAAAGTGTATCCCATTATATACATGAATGGGGTTTTCTCAGGATTATTAAAGAAGTGCATAATATTTTCCACATAACGAGCATCGAGGATTTTAGGAGGTTCCCCATCTCCATGAGTAGCAAGTACACCTGTTTTTTTTGGTATTTCATGTTCCATATCCATAACTAAAGATAGAGAACAACTTAGCACAGCAAATAAATCTACTTAGTGATAAATCAAACAAGCACACACAAGAATATTCACCCAACGCTATTGCTCCCCGGCAACGGCGCTAGAAAAAGGTCTTGATAACCCACAAGTATAGGGGATCAATTGTAGCCTTTCTCGATAAGTAAGAGTATCGAACCCAACGAGGAGCTAAAGGTAGGACAAATATTCCCTCAAGTTCTATCGGCCACCGATACAACTCTACGTACACTTTACGTTCGCTTTACCTAGAACAAGTATGAAACTAGAAGTACTTTGTAGGTGTGATAGGATAGGTTTGCAAGATAATAAAGAACATGTAAATAAAAACTAGGGGCTGCTATAAAGAAATAATTACGTTAGTTTAACGAGTGTGGAAAAGTGGTGGTAGGAGTTGCCGAATTGTCCCTAAGCAATTGACTACGTTACTAGACCGATAGCAAGTTCTATGTGGGAGAGGCCACTCCTAGCATGTCATCCCTTACTTGGAATTCTATGCACTTATGATTGGAACTATTAGCAAGCATCCGCAACTACTAACGTTCATTAAGGTAAAACCCAACCATAGCAATAAGATATATTGGTCCCCCTTCAATCCCGTATGCATCAATTTCTATGCTAGGCTGAAGCTTCTGTCACCCTTGCCCTCCAATACATAGTCCTATCAACATACTACTAACCCTATGGTGTGATCCACATGCGCGCTCATATGATGGGCACCAAAGGACACCAACTTAACCAAAAGAAAATTAAACCAATCATAGCAATTCATCAATCACCGATAGGACAACGAAAATCTACTCAGACATCATAGGATGGCAACACATCATTGGATAATAATATGAAGCATAAAGCACCATGTTAAACTAGAGGGTACAGCGGGTTGTGGGAGAGTGGACCGCTGAATATAGATGGGGGAAGGTGATGGAGGTGTTGGTGAAGATGACGGAGCTGTTGGTGTAGATCGCCGTCACACGATGATGTCCCGGGCGGTGTTCCGGCACCGCCGGGAGAGAGGGGGAGACAGCCCCCTTCTTCTTCTTCTTCCTTGACCTCCTCCCTAGATGGGAGAAGGGTTTCCCCTCTGGTCCATGGTCTCCATGGCGACGGTGGGGCGAGAGCCCCTCCGAGATTGGATCTCTCTCTCTCTCTCTCTCTCTCTCTGCGTCCTTCTGTTTCTGCGCTCCCAGATTCTGGCCTTTCACCATTTCTTAAATTACCGGAGATCCATAACTCTGATTGAGGTGGCTTTTAACACGATTTTCTTCCGGATATTAGCTTTCTTGCGGTGAAAGAAGGGCCCCAACCGCCTTAGGGGTTGGTCACGAGCGCCTGGGGGGGGGGGTAGACGTGCCTCCTGGGCTCGTGACCCCCTCGGGCATCGTTTCGCGTTGATTCTTCTTCCCAAAAATCATAAATATTCCACACACAAAATCCCCGTAGGTTTTTTATTGCGTTTGGACTTCGTTTGGTATGGATATTCTGCGAAACAAAAAAAATGCAACAAACTGGAACTGGCACTGGGCACTGGATCAATATGTTAGTCCCAAAAATAGTATAAAAAGTTGCCAAAAGTATATGAAAGTTGTAGATATTCTGATAGCTTTAGGATTTTATCTCTTTTATTTTTGTATAGTTGCTCTAGGATTTGATTACTTGCTGGTCATGACTCGTTAGAGATGTTATTAGTGCGGTGTCATGTCCTCTAGGATTTGGTGAAATTTGTGGATCATGTGCTCTAGGATTTGCTTAAATTTGTGGATCATGTTCTCTAGGATTTGCTTAAATTTTTGGAACATGTGCTCTATGCTCTGTGTTGCTTACTTAGTGGATCTTGCCAGTTTCGTCAGTTTTGTGCACCTTCAGTTTCTTCAGTTTTGTCACACAACACCGACCACAGAAGAAAAAACATAGTTCTAGGGCCCAAATTGAAACTAAGCTCTGGTTGGGCCGTTGCATTGTGTTGAGTGTGGAACAAAAATCCATTTATTGCCATGCTAAACAAAAATAGTGCATGATGGTAAATCAATTTATTGTTGGACTTGGCCATGTCAAATTTATTTGTACATATTGTGGCAATTTCCTATTATATATAGCCTACAGCACAACACTTGGATTTTTTGACATGCTGGTATTATAAACATGTTTTTGATGCAAGAAAAATATTGTATACATGAATTTTTTTTTGTTTTTTTAATTAAGAGCATGTGAGATTTAATTATGTAGATCTTGATATCCATCTGAAACCATGTCTAAAATAAAGTCTGGTGGCGCCATTAGCCACCATATCCATCTAGAGAGCATGTCTACGGATCGGCTACGGCACCATATCGATCGACCGATATCTCACGTAGCAAGCACATACATCCATAACATAGAAAGTAGCAACCATAGCATAGTTCTTACATAAAACATAGGGTGCCCTAAAACATTTTTTTGCGGGTGAAATAATGTATTACTCATCACGAAAGGTTCAAACAATCAATGACAGCTAGCTCTGTCGCTACCAAAGGCCCCGACCCTATCCAAGTCATAGTTCTGCCTTCTAAACAAGCAAAATTACCTAAGCTATCACTAACTTTATTTTGGCTACGATTGATATGAGTAATACAAGATTCACGAAGAGACATAAAGTATATAACCACCTTAACAAGCGATGCGTAGATAGATCTATCCACCTCTTTTGCCTCGATCAACTTGACTTCAACAAGGGAGACTATCTAGATCATAACTGGAAGAGATAACGACAAACCCTCCATACACGCACATAGTTCAGCTTCGAGGGTAGCCAACGACATAACATAAATATATAACACAATGTACATAAAAGAGCTCACGGTACAACCAATGACATGACATAAAAATATATAAAAAGCCCTAACAGGCAAGAAAAGCTTCATGAGACCGGCCAAGCCTTCACCACCATCTTTACCGCGCCTTCTCTTTAGTGCTCCTCCACCATGTCGTCCTCGCCGATGTAGTAGGCGAAGCTGTGGATACCGTTGCGGGTGGGGAAGATGCTATCGAAGTCCGTGAAGATGTTGTAGGTGGTGAATGCGATGAACTCACACCCACACCAAAACACCTTGCCGAGCAGGTAGTACGCATCGAATATGTTGGTCAAGTTGGCGATGACCCTTATTTCCGTAGTGGTGGCGTTTGGACGCACTTCCTCCAGTCGAAACATCACCGGCGAGTCCGCCAGGAGGTGCGCGAAGCCCGCACCAAGGAACCATTGGGCAAACTTGTTTCCACCCCTCCAGCGTGAGAACGCCCACACGCGGAGCGTCGTCTCCACGATGACACCGTCGGGATACCGCCTCCTCGTGACAGTCGGTGGGAGCTGCAAGGTGGGACGTGGTACTGCATCCTCGCCTGGCTTTGAAAGTGCTCTGGGTTTGGGTGAAGAAGAGAAGGGGCGGCACAAATGCATGTGTCGAGAATAGGTGGAGGCATGGGTAGTTTAAATAGAGAAAGGGGAAGGGAAGTGGAGTGTCACCGACCGCGCTTTGGATTTGCTACGTTTAAACGAGCTGCATCCATCGATATGCCACTTTAATTGCCACGTTGGATAGATGCGAGTGTATGGAGGAGACAAGCGTGCGAGATGAGACGAACCAGCAGCAGCGACCATCCTTGCGTCCGTGCGGCTCGCATGTAGAAAGAGGGGAGGTCAGTGCATCGTGGCAGCGGGCATCAACGTATGCACGCAACCTAGATACGTGCATGCATAGCAGGCTCATGTCGCTGCAGCGTGCATAGGGCCCAAGTATCAAACCACGGCCCAAGGGGAGAACAACAGCCCCGTCCTGCACGACCCCAATTGTAAGGTCCAACGGGTGACACAGTCCAGCGCGGCCCCACTCGTCAGAGTTAAAGGCCAAAGTACAGACCCGACGGCATCCACCGTTTGTGAACATTTATAAGGGTTTCAGACAAGGGAGTGGGGAAAAGTGAGCAAACGTTAAGAGCGTTGGGATGACTGAGTAGAGCTAAGGAACCAAGGGCGCAGATGTAAAAATCCCTTTTATTTTACCCACGAGGGATTGACAACCCCTACACGCCTTGTGTTGCAAGGATTTGTTATTTGTGTGCACATACCGCTTGCATAGTCTTGTGGATCTTCCTTCTGGATTGATACCTTGGTCTCATAACTGAGGCAAATACTTGTTGTCGTTCTGCTAAATCACCCTTTAAGATTGGAGGGAAACCAATGCAATCAGCAAGGAGTTAACGACTCACATGTCGGGACGCCGGGACGGCTCGGACGTCCGACCAGGCTTGGTCGTCCGGCCGCTGGAGCGTTCAACTTCAGCTCTTCTTCTTCGTGTTCCTTCGCGATTGGTCCATGGTCTCCTTCCGATCACCTGATTATGCTAAGAGTCGTCGCTTGAGGTAGTCACCATGTCTCGAGTGGATCAAATTATAGGTGAGCAAACAGAGATGTCACCTCAGTTTCAATGGCACGTGTACTGGCTCTCGTCATGGGACCACCTGTAGCTTGAGGTGTTGGTGGTGTATCCATGGGGAAGATCATGGGATGCTCTGTATCATGTTCCCTCCCTTTGGAAATAACCATCCTCAGATCAAGTTCTCCATCGCCATGGAAAGGAGTGGGTCTTTGACATTGAATGTGTCGCTCAAGTTGTACTTGTCTCATGGAATGTCAATCTTGTAGGCATTGCTATTGTAGCGTTCCAACACCTATAAAGGTCCATCTGCTCGAGGGAGTAACTTGGACTTGTGTTCGGCGGGGAAGTGCTCCTTATGAAGGTGTAGCCCCGCAAGATCACCGGTCTTGAACACCATGGGGTGCTTGTTTGTGTTGTGTTTGTTGTGGCGCGTTCCACTTGACGATCGATCGTCCGCCTTGTATCGTTATGCAACTTCTTGATATAGCTTTCCCATTGTACTTACGTCCATGTTCACTCGCTCTTGAAGTGGTACTGGAAGTATTTCCAATGGTGAAAAGGGCTTCAAGTCATAGACCACTTCAAAAGGAGACTTGCCGATGGTGAAATGTCTTGCACGGTCGTAGGCCTACTCGGCGATGGGGATTCAATCTTCCCATTCTTTGAGGTTCTTCTTGATCAACACACGTAGGAGAGTTGACAGCGTCCGGTTCGTCACCTATGTTTGGCGATTGGTTTGTGGATGATATGTCGAAGAGAATATGAGGTTGATTCGGAGCTTGGCGCATAGAGTCTTCCAAAAGTAGCTAAGGAGCTTGACGTCGCGGTCCGACACAGTGGTCTTTGGGATGCCATGTAGTCTCAAGATGTCTCTATAAAAGAGATTCGCAACATGTGAAGCAACGTCTATCTTGTGACATGGAATGAAGTGAGCCATCTTCGAAAAATGGTCCACAACAACAAACATGGAATCATGACCATCCTTTGTTCTAGGCAAACCGAGCATAATATCGATGCTAATATCTTCCCAAGGTTGAAAAGGTATAGGAAGGGGCATGTAAAGACCATGGGATTGAGCTTTTTGACTAAGCTTTTGCAACATGTAGAGCATCGGTTGGTGAAGCATGCAACATCACGAAACATATTTGGCCAAAAGTACTAGTTGGAGAGTGTGGCATATGTCTTGTCGCGTCCAAAGTGACCCATTAGTCCCCCGCTATGAGCTCCTTGAAAACACACCAAACAAAGACAAGAATCACGAATGCATAGTTTGTTACCAAGCATAAGATATCCACCTTTCATGTAATATGTTTCCCAACAAGTTTTAGCATGTCATTTAGCATATCGAAGCTTAAGGAAAGTATCATGCACATATAAATCTTTAATGTGCTCAAATCCAATCACATTTAATTCAAGTTGCGTAACAAGCATGCATTTGCAGGAAAGCACATCGGCTACTATATTTTCTTTACCCTTAATGTATTTGATAACATACGGAAAAGACTCAATGAATTCATTCCATTTAGCATGCCGCTTGGTCAACTTGGTTTGACCCTTAAGGTATTTCAATATTTCATGGTCGGTATGAATGAAAAATTCATGAGGTCGTAGATAATGTACCCAAACATGAAAGACTCTCACTAAAGCATACAATTCTTTGTCATATATGGGATAGTTGAGGTGGGGATCCGAAAGGTTTTCACTAAAATAAGCGATTGGGCGTTTGTCTTGCGTGAGCATTCCACCTATGCCATTACAACTAGCTACCGTCACAATGCACTTGAAAGGTTTTATCAAAGTTGGGTAAGGCAAGAATTGGTGCATGAGTAAGAATGTTTTTATGCTCATGAAAAGCGGTGTCTTGCGATGGTCCCCAAACAAAGCCTGCAATTTTCCTTCTCAAAGCATGTTGCTAAAATCCTTAACAAAGCGACGGTAAAAGACGGCTAGGTCATGAAAACTACGCACTTGTTGCAAATTCGTGGGCGTGGGACAAGTTTGAATAGCATCAATTTTTGTTTCATCAACGTGCACACCCTTAGAAGATACCACAAATCCAATAAAAAGAATCTTGTCAACACCAGAAGTGCATTTTCCATGTTCGCGTAATGTTCTTCATTTCTAAGAACTTGCAATACTTCCCTAACATGTTTAGCATGCTCCTCTAGAGTGTTGCTAAAAACAGGAATGTCATCCAAGTATACCACAACACAATCACCAATGAGATGACGTAAGACATAATGCATAATACGCATGAAAGTACCCACTAGGCATCACTAGCTATTCATATAGACCAAAGTCAGTTTTGAATGTCGTTTTCGACTCGTCACCTTCTTCTATGCGTATTTTATAGTACCCACTTTTCAAATCAGTTTTAGAAAATATAGTGCAACCGCTAAGTTCATCTAGCATATCATCAAGACGAGGTATGGCATATCATCAAGGTGAGGTATATGATGCTCTATCCCTTGTTTTGGTGCTAGTCCCATAGGTAGCTTGTCGGGAAAGACGTCTTGGCATTCCTTCAATAGAAGAGATAACACAAGGGTTAGATGTTTTGAAGCATTAGTCTGTACAACCTCATCTTTGCACACAAGTACAAATCGACGCACAGTTGATGGGCTCTTAGTCACATCCGTCAAGTCTATTTTAGTGGCTAAAAGAATTATATCTTTCTTATCCCTCACCGTGGAGTCACTCAATTTTGGCTTGTTGCGCTCACTCTCTTTTAGGTGGATCGCTCTCTCATTTTTATCTCCATGATGGGAGGTATTTTGTTTGTCGGTGATGACTTGACTTGGACTCATTGGTCGAAGAACATATTTTCTTGCACTTCATCTTGAAGCTATAGTGATCGGTCCGTCCATTGTGAATGACCCCACGACCTAGTTGCCAAGGTCTCCCAAGGAGGAGATGGAAAACGGACATGGGAACCACATCACACTCCAATGTATCTTCATAAGCGCCAATCTAGAAGGATACTTTCACGGTGTGTTCAACTAGGACATTGTACCTTCTAGGAGCGCAGATGCTTGTTCTTGACCAAGTATAGCTTGGAGCAAAGTGCCTAACTTGCCAAATTGTGGCCACTTTCCGTTGAATGCCCACCTTGGTGTGGAAGATGTGTTGACATTGGTCCTCGTCTTGTTGTTCTTGAAGAGACAACACCTTTGAAACAATGAGAGGGTGGCTCAAATGGTTGTATCAATAGATTTGCACATCTTCATATTCATTTACATTTCGGTGTATGGCCACATGTTCCAAAGCTTCCATCTCGTTGTTGCTTAAGGAGTCATATGTGCCATCATCTTCGGGGATCATCGTGTGTCTTGTTGGACACTCAAATGTTTTGTGCCCGCGGCCTTGGCACGTGAAGCGCTTTGATGGATTTTGTTTTAACGTTGGCTTCCGGTGTTGGAGTAGAGGATGAAGCTCTTGGCTTGTAGTTGCTTGTTGTAGGAGAGCGGCTCGACGAAGTCATCTTGTCCTTGTAGCTTGACTTGTTGTCGATTGTTGAAGAAGGCTTTGTTGTCCAATGCGTCGTAGTCATGGAAGGTTGGGCATTTGAGCCGTAGGTCTTCAGAGAGAACTTGGAGTATTTGTAGTCATCTTGCAGTTGGTGTTTCGTCTTTGCTGCTTGATGCACTAGCTCTAGTAAGTTGCTGTAGGGTTGGAAATCCGCAATTTTCTTCACTTGGTAGTTGAGACCATTCAAGAAACGCACTATTTTTTGCCCCTTATCTTCCTTGACATTGGCTCAGATCTTGGACATTTCCATTTCTTGATAGTATTCTTCTACGGACTTAGTGCCATGCTTGAGTAGTTGTAGATTTTTGAAGAGGTCATAGTTATAGTGAGTGGGCACAAAGTAAGCTCTCATGAGACCCTTCATTTGGACCCACGTGGTGATAGGAGGGTCACCACTTTCTCTTCTTCGCTCAATCACTTGTTCCCACCAAATGATAACATAATCTTGAAACTCAAGTGAGGCCATGGAAATATTCTTCTATTCATCAGAGTTGTGAAGACAGAAGGTCTTATCAACTTTGAGTGCCCATGAAAGATAATCTTTGGGATCATTGCTTTAGGAGAATTTACGCATGGTGAACTTGAGATTGCCGAGCGGATGCTCTTCGTGGTTTTTTGCTTCAGCGATGTCCTTGTCTTAGCAAAGGGTCTTCAATGTTGTTGTTTACTTTACGTTGTTGTTTTTGCCTTGGATCTTCGTCATCCATTGGCTCGTCATGATTTGTTTGAGGTCATTCGCGAGGTCCTCTTGCACGGTGTCGTAGCTCTTTGTGCTCCTCATGGTGCACGCGGCTTCATCTTGACGTTCATGCTGGAATGCTTGGCGGTTGCATTCTTTCATAGCGTGTGTTGCTTCTCAGAGAGCACGTTGAGATTCAAGCGCTTTCTCTTTACTTTTCCGTTCGACTTCATAGCATTGTTATACGCGTTCTTTCTCCAAATATTCTAGTTATTATCGATGGCGTCAATCGCGCTTGCGAAGTCGATCTTGTGATCCACTTCCATGGAAAGGATTGTCCGAAACTTGGTTGTGGTGACGGTCTTCATGTTGATGATGTCGAGCTCGTGGAGGACTAATAACCCACAAGTATAGGGGATCACAACAATTTTCGAGGGTAGAGTATTGAACCCAAATTTGTTGATTCGACTAAAGGGGAAGCCAAAGAATATTCTCGAGTATTAGCAGTTGAGTTGTCAATTCAACCACACCTGAAAGACTTAGTATCTGCAGCAAAGTATCAATAGAAAAGTGGTGTGATAGCAACAGTAGCAATGGTAATAGTAGCAGAAGTGATAGCAGTAGTGGTAACAGTAACAACAGTGACAGCAGTAGCGACAGAGTAACAGTAGCAGCAGCGACAGCAATAGCGGCAAAGTAACATAGCAAGGACCAACAGGAAAAACTCGTAGGCATTGGATCGGTGATGGATAATTATTCCGGATGAAATTCCTCATGCAACAGTTATAACATGGGGAAATATGTAACTAGCTCCAATTCGTCAATGTAATGTAGGCATGTATTCCGTATGTTGTCATACGCGCATAGGGAAAAGAACTTGCATGACATCTATTGTCCATTCGTCCCATGGCAGCGGTGTCCTAATGCAAACTATGGTATATTAAGGTTCTCCTTTTAATAGAGAACCGGAACAAATCATTAGCACTTAGTGAATACATGAACTCCTCATAGTATGGTCATCTCCGGGATTGGTTCTGGCTATTTTCACTCCGGTGTTGCCGGGTCATAATGTTGGGGAACGTCGCATGGGAAACAAAAATTTTCCTACGCGCACGAAGACCTATCATGGTGATGTCCATCTACGAGAGGGGATGAGTGATCTACGTACCCTTGTAGATCGTACAGCAGAAGCGTTAGTGAACGCGGTTGATGTAGTGGAACGTCCTCACGTCCCTCGATCCGCCCCGCGAACAATCCCGCGATCAGTCCCACGATCTAGTACCGAACGGACGGCACCTCCGCGTTCAGCACACGTACAGCTCGACGATGATCTCGGCCTTCTTGATCCAGCAAGAGAGACGGAGAGGTAGAAGAGTTCTCCGGCAGCGTGACGGCGCTCCGGAGGTTGGTGATGACCTTGTCTCATCAGGGCTCCGCCCGAGCTCCGCAGAAACGCGATCTAGAGGAAAAACCGTGGAGGTATGTGGTCGGGCTGCCGTGGAAAAGTCGTCTCAAATCAGCCCTAAAACCTCCGTATATATAGGTGGGAGGGAGGGGGCCTTGCCTTGGGGTCCAAGGACCCTCAAGGGGGTCGGCCGAGCCAAGGGGGAGGACTCTCCCCCCCCCCCCAAACCGAGTTGGACTAGGTTTGGTGGGAGGGAGTTCCCCTTCCTTCCCACCTCCTCCTTTTTTTTCTCTCTTGATTTTCTTCTCCTTGGCACATAGGGCACTTGTGGGCTGTTCCACAAGCCCACTAAGGGCTGGTGTGTCTCCCCCAAGGCCTATGGGCTTCCCCGGGGTGGGTTGCCCCCCCCCCCCCCGGTGAACTCCCGGAACCCATTCGTCATTCCCGGTACATTCCCGGTAACTCCGAAAACCTTTCGGTAATCAAATGAGGTCATCCTATATATCAATCTTCGTTTCTGGACCATTCCGGAAACCCTCGTGACGTCCGAGATCTCATCCGGGACTCCGAACAACATTCGGTAATCAACCATATAACTCAAATACGCATAAAACAACGTCGAACCTTAAGTGTGCAGACCCTGCGGGTTCGAGAACTATGTAGACATGACCCGAGAGACTCCTCGATCAATATCCAATAGTGGGACCTGGATGCCCATATTGGATCCTACATATTCAACGAAGATCTTATCGTTTGAACCTTAGTGCCAAGGATTCGTATAATCCCGTATGTCATTCCCTTTGTCCTTCGGTATGTTACTTGCCCGAGATTCGATCGTCAGTATCCGCATACCTATTTCAATCTCGTTTACCGGCAAGTCTCTTTACTCGTTCCGTAATACAAGATCCCGCAACTTACACTAAGTTAAATTGCTTGCAAGGCATGTGTGTGATGTTGTATTACCGAGTGGGCCCCGAGATACCTCTCCGTCACACGGAGTGACAAATCCCAGTCTTGATCCATACTAACTCAACTAACACCTTCGGAGATACCTGTAGAGCATCTTTATAGTCACCCAGTTACGTTGCGACGTTTGATACACACAAAGCATTCCTCCGGTGTCAGTGAGTTATATGATCTCATGGTCATAGGAATAAATACTTGACACGCAGAAAACACACGATCAACATGCTACGTCTATTAGTTTGGGTCTAGTCCATCACATGATTCTCCTAATGATGTGATCCCGTTATCAAGTGACAACACTTGCCTATGGCCAGGAAACCTTGACCATCTTTGATCAACGAGCCAATCAACTAGAGGCTTACTAGGGACAGTGTTTTGTCTATGTATCCACACAAGTATTGTGTTTCCAATCAATACAATTATAGCATGGATAATAAACGATTATCATGAACAAAGAAATATAATAATAACTAATTTATTATTGCCTCTAGGGCATATTTCCAACACATAACACATACTAGGTGACTACAACTTGCAAGATAGGATCAAGAACACACATATATTGGCGAGAACATAATAGGTTCAGATTTGAAATCATGGCACTCGGGCCCTAGTGACAAGCATTAAGCATGGCAAAGTAGTAGAACATCAATCTCAGAACATAGTGGATACTAGCTGGATCAATCCTCACCAAAACTAACTCGATTACATGATAGATCCCGTCCAACCCATCACCGTCCAGCAAGCCTACGATGAGATTACTCACAAACGATGAAGAGCATCATGGAATTGGCGATGAAGGAAGGTTGGTGATGACGATCTCCCCTCTCCGGAGCCCAGAACGGACTCCAGATCTGCCCTCCAGAGGAAGAACAGGTGGTGGCGGCACCTCCGTATCGTAAAACGCGATGAACTCTCCTCCATGATTTTTTTTCCGGACGAAAGGGACTAAATAGAGCTGGAGATGGAGGCGGCGGAGCTCTAAGGGCCCAGAAGCCTGCTAGGCGCGGCTAGGGGGGCCGCACCTGGTGGGCTTGTGGGCTCCTCGCTCCACTCCTCTTGTTGATTCTTGCACCAGTATATTTTATATATTCCATAAAAATGCTCGTAAATTTCTAGGTCATTCCGAGAACTTTTATTTCTGCGCAAAAACAACACCATGGCAATTCTGCTGAAAACAACATTAGTCCGGGTTAGTTCCATTCAAATCATGCAAATTGGAGTCCAAAACAAGGGCAAAAGAGTTTGGAAAAGTAGATACGACGAAGACGTATCAAATACCCCCAGATTAAAGCGATGCTTGTCCTCAAGAAATTCAGTTGACAAACTGAAAGAGACAAAAGAAAAACTTTTACAAACTCTATTTGATCTTGTTGTTGCAATTATGTCTAACTCATATTCAGATTTTCAGCAAGATCATAAGCAAACCACATAAGAAAATGACATTTTGATCTCAAGAGGAACTCATATCAATGGCATAATCAACTAGCGAGCAATAATGATAAGTTTCAAACGTCAACACCTCAATCAAAACAATCATGAAGCAATATGAAGAGGTGGTATCTCACTAGCTCTTTCTGAGAATGCAAAACATAAATGCAGAGCACCTTCAAAGACCAAGGGCTGACTGAACATTGTAATTCAAGGCAAAGAAGATCCAGTCCCAGTCATACCCAATAACAATTAAAAGCAAAGCATAAAAATGACGAAGGTGCTCTCTAATTGGTGCCTGTTGAAAGAAGAGGATGACTCAATGCTACCTCTTGAGATTGCGTTGGTTTTTCCCTTGAAGACGAAAGGGTGATGCAGCACAGTAGCAGTAGGTATTTCCCTCAGTTTGAGAACCAAGGTATCAATCCAGTAGGGGTATCAAGCCAAGTTCCTAAAGTACCTGCGCAAAAACAGCAAACTTGCACCCAACGCTACAAAGGGTTGTCCATCCCTTCACGATTGATTGCAAGGTGATATCTAAAGGCGGAAAGTGCAACAAATTAAAAGTGTGGAGCTGAAAATATAATGTGAAGTAGACCAGGGGGCATAGTGTTCACTAGAGGCTTCTCTCATGATAGCAAATATTACGGTGGGTGAACGAATTACTGTCGAGCAATTGATAGAACCGCGCAAAGTCATGACGGTATCTAAGGAAATGATCGTACATGTAGGCATCACGTCCGAGACAAGTAGACCGATACTTTCTGCATCTACTACTATTACTCCACACATCGACCGCTATCGAGCATGCATCTAGTGTATTTAGTTCATCACAAACAGAGTAACACCTTAAGCAAGATGACATGATGTAGAGGGACAAATTCATGCAATAGATATAAACCCCATCATTTTAACCTTAATGGCAACAACACGATGCGTGCCTCGCTACCCCTTCTGTCACTGGGTGAGTTCACCGCATGGTATGAACCCAAAACCAAGCACTTCTCCCATTGCAACAATCATAGATCAAGTTGGCCAAACAAAACCCACAACTCGAAGAGAATTGCAATGATATGAAATCGTGCATATAAGAGATTAGAAGAAAATCAAATAAGATTCACAGATAATCTGATCATAAATCCACAATTCATCGGATCTCGACAAACACACCGCAAAATAAGATTACATCGGATAGATCTCCATGAAGATCATGGACAACTTTGTATTGAAGATCCAAGAGAGAGAAGAAGCCATCTAGCTACTATCTATGGACCCGAAGGTCTATGGTGAACTACTCACGCATCATCGGAGAGGCAATGGTGTTGATGAAGAAGCCCTCCGTGTCCGAATCGCCCCTCCGGCAGGGCACCAGAAGGTGCACGAGATGGGATCTTGCGGAGACAGAAGCTTGCAGCGGTGGAAAAGTATTTTCGTGGCTCTCTCCCGTGGTTCTGGATTTTTCGGAGATTTATAGGCGGAAGAAGTAGGGCAGAGGAGGCACAGGGGGCCCACAAGCCTGCTAGGGGCGCCCCGAGGCCGCGCCTAGGGGTCTTGTGACCTCCCCCGGGGTCCTTTGCCTTGTTCTCATTTTCCCCGCGTATCTTCTGTTCGGGGAAAAATCTTTTCGGAGGTTTTATTCCGTTTGGACTCCGTTTAATATTCTTCTCTGAAAAGGGTCGAAAACACGGAAAAACCAGGAACTGACACTTGGCACTGAGTTAATAAGTTAGTCCCAAAAAAGATATAAAAGGCATACAAAACATCCAAAGTTTGACAAGATAATAGCATGGAACTAACAAAAATTATAGATACGTTGGAGACATATCAAGCATCCCCAAGCTTAACTCCTGCTCGTCCTCGAGTAGGGAAGTGATAAAGAATGAATTTTTGATGTGGAATGCTACCTAGCTTATTTGTCCTTTGTAACTTCTTTCATGCGACATGAATGTTTAGATGTGTAAGATTCAAAACAATAGTTTGCAATTGACATGAAAACAATAATACTTCAAGCAAACTAGCAAGGTAATCATGAACTTTCGAAATAACAAAGCCAAAGAATGTTATCCCTACAAAATCATATAGTTTGGCTATGCTCCATCATCCTCACACAATAAATTTAAATGATGAACAACCCCGGTATTGGCCAAGTAATTGTTTACGCACTCTTACTTTCTCAAACCTTTTTTCACCTCTCACGCAATGCATGAGTGTGAGCCATGGATATAGCACTATAGATGAAAAAGAGTGTGGTGGAGGTTGTGACGCAAAAAGGAGGAGATGGTCACATTGACTTGGCGTATCAAAGGGCTATGGAGATGCCCATTAATAGATATCAATGTGAAATAGTAGGGATTACCATGCAATGGATGCACTTAGAGATATAAGTGTGTGAAAGCTCAAAAGGAGAACTAGTGGGTGTGCATCCAACTTGCTTGCGCACTAAGACCTAGGGCAATTTTGAGGAAGCCCATCATTGGATTATACAAGCCAAGTTACATAATGAAGATCCCCACTAGTATATGGTGGTGACGAAACAAGAGACTCTCAATCAGGAAGATCATGGGGCTATTATGAAGCACAAGTGTGGAAAAAGATAGAAGCATTGTCCCTTCTCTCTTATTCTCTCTATTTTTCTTTTTTGTTTGGGCTCTTTGGCCTCTTTCCACATCTCTCTTTTTTTTGTCGGCAACTTTGGCCTCTTTTTTTTATTTCCTCACATGGGACAATGCTCTAATAATGATGATCATCACACTTTCATTTACTCAAAGCTCAATGCTTATAACGATGATGACTCTATAGGAAATGACTCTGGCACTGTACCGGGATGTGCAATGATCTATCTTAGCGTATGACGTTGAAACATCTCGCTAGCTATCTTACGATCATGCAATGGCAATATGTAAGTGATAGAACAAGTCATGAGACGGAACGGTGGGAGTTACATGGAAATATATCTCGGAATGGCTATGAAAATGCCATAGTAGGTAGGTATGGTGGCTGTTTTGAGGAAGATCTATGATGGTTTTGTGTACCGGCGAAAGTTGCGCGGCACTAGAGAGGCTAGCAATGGTGGAATGTGAAAGTGCATCTATACCATGGACTCACA
This sequence comes from Hordeum vulgare subsp. vulgare, assembly GCF_904849725.1. Lineage (NCBI taxonomy): Eukaryota > Viridiplantae > Streptophyta > Magnoliopsida > Poales > Poaceae > Hordeum > Hordeum vulgare. The sequence continues at coordinate 461,122,196 of NC_058524.1, read as the reverse complement.
TTAGTCATGAAGAACTGACATACGTATTGCGAAAGTTTTTATTAGTAATCGAAACAAAGTGCTAAACGCATACTCCTAGGGTAAGGGTTTCTAGGTGTTAACCATCGCGCGATCCCGACCACAACACAAAGGATGACAATCAATAAATCAATTATGCTCCGACTTCCTAACATAGCGGTTCACCGTACGTGCATGTTACGTGAATCACTAACTTCAACACAAGTATTTCTAGATTCACAACACCCTACTAACATGTCTCTTAATATTACCAAATCCATGTCTCAAAACTAATTGAGAGGAATCAGACTTCTCTTTCTAATTAATGCACAATAATATGGAAGTTTTATTGTATCCTCTTTGGACGCCTATCATCTTTAGGACTACTTTCATAGCACAAGTCAACTACCAAGTTACTCAGAGAGAGCACTCTCAAAAAGATATAAGTGAAGATCGAGAGTTCTTATTTATCCAAAATATGACACCGCCGTGCCCTAAAAGATCTAAGTGAAGCACTTATATCAAAGTTATCTATCTCAAAAGGTATAAGTGAAGCACATATGAGCTAAATTGCCTAACTCAAAAGATATAAGCGAAGCTCAATGAGGATTCTAGCAAATTCACGATGAGTGTATGCCTCTCTCAAAAGGTGTGCAGCAAGGAAGATTGTGACACAACAAAAAGAAAGGACTCCGATAGTACATGATGCTCCAAGCAAAACACATATCATGTTGTGAATAAAAATATAGCTCCAAGTAATGTTACCGATGGATTGAAGACGAAAGAGGGGATGCCTTCCCGGGACATCCCCAAGCTTAGGCTTTTTGGTGTCCTAGAATTTGGCTTGGGATGCCTTCGGCATACCCAAGCTTGAGCTCCTTCCACTCTTTATCCCATTGTCCATGAGAACATCACCCAAAACTTGAAAACTTCACAACACACAACTTGAACAGAAACTCGTGATATCATTAGCAAAAGAAAACAAACTACTAACTCTTTAGGTACTGTAGCAAACTTGATTTATATTTATATTGGTGTTATATTAGTGTATTCTCACTTTTCCATGGCTAGTACCCCCCCCCCCCCGATACTATCCATAGTTTCATCAAAATAAGCAATCAACACAACAAAAACAGAATCTGTCAAAAACAGTCCAGTCTTTAGCAATCTGTATACTTCGTATACTTCTGGTATCTCAAAAATTCTGAAAAATTATGAAAATTTGGGAAATTGTCATATCAACCAGCAGCAAAAAGAATCAACTAAAAATATCTTTCTGGATAAAAATGAAAAATAATTTCATGAGCGAAAAGTTTCTGACTTTTTCCAGCATGATCAAACAACCATCACCAAAACTAGTCATAAAGGTTTTACTTGGCTCAAACACAAAAAGAAACACAAAAAACACAATCATAACAGAATTATGATGGTGTGGACGCAACAAAACAGAAAGCAAAAAAGAAAAGATAAATTCATCGTGTTTCCTCCCAACAAGCGCTATTGTTTAACGCCCTTAGCTAGGCATTGATAATTCAATGATGCTCACATAAAAGATAGGAATCGGACACGAAGAGAGCATCAAGAAATATGTGACAAACATATCTAAGTCTAACATACTTCCTATGCATAGGCATTTTATATCGAAACAAATTGACAAGACAACCAATAGTTACCAAATGCAAGGAAGAAGAAAGAGACAATAGCAATCTCAACATAACGAGAGGTAAATTGATAACATGAAAGTTTCTACCACAATATTTTCCTCTCTCATAGCAATTACATGTGGGATCATATTCAAATTCAAAAATATAGCTGTCACATAGGATATTCTTTTCATGATCCACATGCATGCAAAGTTGACGCTCTTCAAAAATAGTGGGATTATCATCAACTAAAGTCATGACTTTTCCAAACCCACTTTCAGTATTATTGCAAGTATCATATTCATGATGAGGCTTAAAAAATTTCAAGATCATAAGAAAAATCATTAAACCAATCATGATCATTGCAACAAGTAGTGGGCATAGCAAAACTAGCATCCCCAAGCTTAGGGTTTTGCATATTTTTAGCATGATTGGCACTAATAGGATTTATAGTGAAACCATTGCAATCATGCTTTTCATTCAAGGAGCCCTAGTGAATAACTTCATAAATTTCTTCATCACGATTTTTAGATTCACGCATCTCAAGCAAAACTCCATAAAGATAGTCAAGTGCACTCAACTCACTAGCAATTGGTTGAACATAATTGGATGTTTTAAAGAGACTAGCAAGTGGATGAGGATCCATATCAATAGATTTTCAGCAAGTGAAGATGCAAGCATATTGAAGGCACATAGCACACAAGCAAAGGAAAGGCAAATGAAAAAGGCAAATATTTTTGTAAATTTTTGTTTTTCGGAAGTGGGGGAGAGGAAAACGAGAGGCAAAAAAATACAAGAGATGAGTTTGCGACGGTTACTTGGATAAGCTTCACTTGATGCTCCCCGGCAACGGCGCTAGAAATTGGCACGTTGACGAGAGACTATTCTTGACTTGATCCTCATCCCAGGCAACGACGCGAGAAATTCTTCTTGCTACCTCTTGAGCTTTCGTTGGTTTTTCCCTTGAAGAGGAAAGGGTGATGCAGCACAGTAGTAGTAAGTATTTCCCTGAGTTTGAGAACCAAGGCATCGATCTAGTAGGACTATCAAGCCAAGTTCCTAAAGTACCTGTGCAAAAACAGCAAACTTGCACCCAACGCTACAAAGGGGTTGTCAATCCATTCACGATTGATTGCAAGGTGAGATCCGAAGACGGAAAGTGCAACAAAGTAAAACTGTGGAGCTGAAAATATAATGTGAAATAGACCAGGGGGCCATAGTGTTCACTAGAGGCTTCTCTCATGATAGCAAATATTATGGTGGGTGAACGAATTACTATAGAGCAATTGATAGAACCGCGCAAAGTCATGACGATATCTAAGGCAATGATCATACATATAGGCATCACGTCCGAGACAAGTAGACCGATACTTTCTGCATCTATTACTATTACTCCACACATCGACCGCTGTCCAGCATGCATCTAGTGTATTGAGTTCATGACAAACAGAGTAACGCCTTAAGCAAGATGACATGATCTAGAGGGATAATTTCATGCAATAGATATAAACCCCATCTTTTTACCCTTGATGGCAACAACACGATGCGTGCCTCGCTACCCCTTCTGTCACTAGGTGAGGTCACCGCACGGTATGAACCCAAATACAAGCACTTATCCCATTGCAACAATCATAGATCAAGTTGGCCAAACAAAACCCACAACTCGAAGAGAATTACAAGGATATGAAATCATGCATATAAGAGATCAGAAGAAACTCAAATAAGATTCATAGGTAATCTGATCATAAATCCACAATACATTGGATCTCGCCAAACAGACCGCAAAAGAAGATAACATCGGATAGATCTCCATGAAGATCATGGAGAACTTTGTATTGAAGATCCAAGAGAGAGAAGAAGCCATCTAGATACTAGCTATGGACCTGGAGGTATATGGTGAACTACTCACGCATCATCGGAGAGGCAATGGTTTTGATGAAGAAGCCCTCCGTGTCCGAAACCCCCCTCCGGCAGGGCACCAGAACGTCCCCCAAATAGGATCTTGCAGAGAGAGAAGCTTGCGGCGGCGAAAAAGTATTTTCATGCCTCTCTCCCGTGGTTTTGGATTTTTCAGAGATTTATAGGCACAAGAAGTAGGGCAGATGAGGCACAGGGGGCCAACAAGCCTGCTGGGCGCCCACCCCCCAGGCCGCGCCTAGGGGGCTTCTGACCTCCCCCGGTGTCCTTTGCCTTGGTTCTCAAGTTCCCCGCGTATCTTCTGTTCCAGAAAAAATCTTTTCAGAGGTTTTATTCCGTTTGGACTCCGTTTAATATTCTCCTCTGAAAAGGGTCAAAAACACGAAAAAAACAGGAACCCGCACTTGGCACTGAGTTAATAAGTTAGTCCCAAAAAAGATATAAAAGGCATACAAAACATCCAAAGTTTGACAAGATAGTAGCATGGAACCAACAAAAATTATAGATACGTTGGAGATGTATCACTCAACAGAAACATAAATAGATAGGCCCTTCGTAGAGGGAAGCATTGATTTGTAGAGGTGCCAGAGCTCAAGTTTTGAAGAGAGAGATAAATAATTTTGGGTGGCATGCTTTCATTGTCAACACAATGACCAAGAGTTTTCACCATCTTCCATGCTACACATACTATAGGCGGTTCCCAAACAGAAAAGTAAAGTTTTGACTCCCCCACCACCGATCAATCACACTCCACGACTAGCCGAATACTCGGGTGCCGTCCATACCAACAACAATCTAGGGGGAGTTTTGTTTGCAATTATCTTTTCGAATTGAGCATGGAACTAGGCATTCCAATTACCGGCCCCTTTCTCGTGAATGATAGTGAATAAACACATATCGAGGATAACACGCCTAGCATGGAAGATACTGGCCACCCCTTGTCACCACATGAACGGTTCGGGCATGCAAAACAGATTATTTCTTGAAGGTTTAGAGAGTGGCACATGCAAATTTACTTCGAACGGCAGGTAGATACTGCATATAGGTAGGTATGGTGGACTCATATGGAACAACTTTGGGTTTATGGAAGTGGATGCACAAGCAGTATTCCCGCTTAGTACAAGTGAAGGCTAGAAAACGACTGGGAAGCGACCAACTAGAGAGCGACAACAGTTATCAATATGCATTGAGATTAACCAACATTGAGTGCAAGCATGAGTAGGACATAAATCACCATGAACATGAATATCCTAGAGGCTATGTTGATTTAGTTTCAACTACATGCATGAACATGTGCCAAGTCAAGCCACTTGAATCATTCAAAGGAGGATACCATCCTATCATACTACATCATAATCATCTCGAAATTCATGTTGGCACCCAAGACAAACCATTATAAGCTCCTAGCTAATTAAGCATGGCATCAGAAACTATGATGTCTAAGTTGTCATTCCAAACATGTTTCTCTCACAACAAAGCTGAATTAGGAACGATGAGCTAGTCATATTTACAAAAACAAAATAGATCGAGTTCATACCAGCTTTTCCAGGCTCAGTCACTTCTTCATATATCGTCATTATTGCCTTTCACTTGCACGACCGAATGATGTGAACAATAATAAGAGTGCTCGTGCATTGGACTAAGCTGGAATCTGCAAGCAAACACAAAGGAGAAGACAAAGTAATATGGCTCTTTGACAGATAAATAGATATGCATGTGAGGGCGACTAACATTGTAACCATGATCTTCTACCTTGACCCAAAGAAAAAGAAAACTATTTACACGGGAAAGCTCCCAACAAGCAAAAGAAGAACGAGAAATCTTTTGGGGTTTTCTCAAACTAGACAAACACACGAGAAGAAAGCGAGAAAAAGAAATAAACTAGCATGGATGATACAGTGGCAATGTGTGAAGATCGACTAACAAAGTGAAAGCGTGAGCAAGAATATGAAGTCGGTGAGAAACAAGTACTCCCCCAAGCTTAGGCTTTTCACCTAAGTTGGTCTACTCCCAAGGAGGGAAATAACCGTGTCCGGGGTACTCCGGAGTGTACTGAGGGTGCCACTGCTGTTTGAGCTCCTCTGGCTCCCATTGATAAACTGGCGTCTGGTACTCGACTGGTAGCTCGGGCACGGGTGCTTGTGGTGGTGCTATGCCCTAATATTCGTAGATGTCCGAGGGCATAATAATGTACCTGCCTAGATGAAGATTGAACAAAGAAGGAGCAGGCAAAGTAATAGTCTCACGAGTACCCTTACTAAATACCAGGTTATAAATCATCCCCTTATATATATCTTTATCAAGAAATTCATGGCAAACCATGCTATCATAATCTAGATATCTCTCAGGAAGAAGAATCTCTTCTTCCTCGTGTAGTCTAATAGGTATCTCAAAATGTCTAGCAAGACGGGTAGCATAGATATCTCCATAAACAACACCTTTAGAACGGTTCATGTTCAACCGTTGACCTACTATAGCGCCCAAGCTATAGGTTTTATCATTATAAAGGGCGCTTCGCGCAAAACCGCAAGATCTGGGGAGCTAAGGGCCCCAGCTTTCCCACGGCCAATCAAACATTTTCCCACGGATAATGAGAAGTACCAAAGCACGGGAAAATGTATGCTAGCAGCTCTAGCGCAAGACAATCCTCTCTCCTATCCTACAACAATAGTATCTATGAAAGCCTCCAAGTCACGCGGACGAGGTTCATGAATATCCCCAACATAAGGTAATTTGCAAACATTGCAAAAATCCTGAAGTGACATGCGCTGGGGGATGTCATATAACTTCAACTCAACCATAGGAGGACTCTTCCTCGGAGAGAAATTAAAGCTTTGCACGAAAACAATAGTGAGGAGGAGGTATTACAGACACTTATCTTGAACGAAGGTGGTAAGGCCTGCGTTCTCATCCAAGTAGTAAAAGTCCTCATAAAGTCCGGCGACGCGTAAGAACACATCGCTTGGCCACTCGCACGGTCGAACTTCTGCAACTCGGGGGACCGGATACTTGGGTTTCTTCTTCTCATTTTCATCATCCTTGGGGTCACGGCTTGAAGAGCCTCTTAAGAACCTCCTCATCTTTTCCTTTTTCTTCCTCTGAAAATTTCTGAAATTATTAGTGACTCTAAGGAAAAGTGAACAGGGCCCAATGAAACTCGTAGCAACTACTCCTACAAGTGCGTAGAGGCCATATCACGCATCAAAACTACTTGGGACCAGCTAAAATTAGCATGCAAAGCTCAAGAACAGGGTCACCAAGGCAGCAAAAATACGCAACGAATAAGGCACTAGAGCAAAAACTAATTGGACCAATGGAGGAGTCACACACCAAGGAACAATTCCCCCAAAACAGTTTGGTGAATGGGGCTTTGCACAAGGAGATCGAAAATCACAGCAAGAAGAGAAAGAACACGGGTTTATGCTGTAGAGTGATTTTTTCTTGAGGTGGGAGAAGGAGATGGGAGCTGGAATAAGTGGAGGGGTGACATGTGGGCCCCACAAGCCTTGTAGGCGCAGCGAGGGGGGTGCCCGCGCCTCGCGGGCTTGTGGCCCACTCGTGCATCCCCCTGACTAGCTCTCCGTCTTAGATTTTTTCAAAAATTCCAGAAAAAATTATACTTGATTTTCAGGGCATTTGGACAACTTTTATTTTTGGGACACTTTTCTACGGGACGCAAAAAGCAGAAAACAGGAAAAACTAAAGCTAAATCTATTATTTTTCTTCTAAGCAACCAAAGGTAAAGGTTTGGAACAGAGGGTTGTGGCTCTTAGATTTATCCGTCTCATGGTCATCAAAAGTAATCCGTCAATTAGGTTGATCAAGTCTCCTTGACAAACTCTTTTCCGAATCGCGTAAAAACGGAGAATTTTCAAAGTCACTAGGTTAGTGATAACCCACAAGTGTAGGGGATCGCAACAGTTTTCGAGGGTAGAGTATTCAACCCAAATTTATTGATTCGACACAAGGGGAAGCGAAAGAATATTCTCAAGTATTAGCAGCTAAGTTTGTCAATTTCAACCACACCTGAAAGATTAGTGTCTGCAAGCAAAGTATCAGTAGCAAAGTGGTATGATAGCAACGGTGTCAGAAAAAGATCTGTTGACTGCAGACTATTCCTAACTTGTTGTATCGATGGTGGCAGTAAATAGCACGTTGACGGGGGACTATTCTTCCCCAGCAACTGCTCCAGAAAAGTCTTGCAACAAGTAGCAACAAAGTAGCAAGTAACAACAGTAGTGACAGCAGCATCAAGTAACAGCAGTAGCAATAGCTGTAGCAAGTAACAGCAGTAACCAGTAGCAGCAGAGTAACAGCAGTAGCAACAGTAGTAGCGAAAAACTAACGTAGCAAGGACCAGTATTAAAAGACTCGTAGGCAGTGGATCGGTGATGGATGAGTATGTCGGATGTGATTCATCATGTAACAGCTATAACACGGAGAGATAAGTAACTAGCTCCCATTCGTCAATCTAATGTAGGCATGTATTCCGTATGTAGTCATACGTGCTTAGGGAAAAGAACTTGCATGACATCTATTGTCCATCCCTCCCGTGGCAGCGGGGTCCTAATGTAAACTACAGGATATTAAGGTTCTCCTTTTAATAAAGAACCGTACCAATGCATTAACACTTGGTGAATACATGAACTCCTCCTACTATGGTCATCTCCGGGAGTGGTTCCGGCTATTGTCACTCCGGGGTTGCCGGGTCATAACACATAGCAGGTGACTACAACTTGCAAGATAGGATCTGAAACACACATATATTGGCGACAACATAATAGGTTCAGATTTGAAATCATGGCACTCGGGCCCTAGTGACAAGCATTAAGCATGGCAAAGTAGTAGCAACATCAATCTCAGAACATAGTGGATACTAGGGATCAATCCCCGTCAAAACTAACTCGATTACGTGATAGATCTCATCCAACTCATCACATTCCAGGAAGCCTACGATGAGATTACTCATGAACGGTGAAGAGCATCATGGAATTGTCGATGGAGTAAGGTTGATGATAACGATGGCGACGATTTCCCCTCTCTGGAGCCCAAAACGGACTCCAGATCTGCCCTCGAGATGAAGAACAGGAGGTGGCGGCGCCTCCCTATCGTAAAACTCGATGAATCCTTCTCTCTGATTTTTTTTCTGGGCGAGACGGAATAAATAGAGCTGAGTTTGGAGGCGCTGGTGCCACGTGGGCCCCACAAGCCCTCACGGCAAGGCCAGGGGGGTTGCCGCGGCCCAGGGGCTTGTGGCCCACTGGCACACCTCCTCCGTTGGATCTTTGCACAGGTATTTTTCATTTATTCTAGAAAGATTCTCCGTAAATTTTTAGGATATTCCAAGAACTTTTATTTCTGCACAAAAACAACACCATGGCAATTCTGCTGAAAATAGCGTAAGTCCGGGTTAGTTCCATTCAAATCATGCAAATTAGAGTCCAAAACAAGGGAAAAAGAGTTCAGAAAAGTAGATACGACGGAGACGTATCAGTTACCTCAATGGGGATGTGCATATCCCCAACAAGCAAATCATACTTCATCTTAACAGTAGGTATAGGGCATTCAAAGCTCCCAATAAGGATCGATGAAGTTTTTTCAATAGCATTGATGCAATGTACCCAATATTGTTTCTTCGGAAAGTGCACCGTATGTTCATTAGCATTGACATGGAAAGTGACATTGCCTTTGTTGCAATCAATAACAGCGCCTATAGTGTTTAAAAAGGGTCTTCCAAGGATGGCCACCATGGCATCATCCTCGGGAATATCCAGAATAACAAAGTCTGTTAAGGTAGGAACGTTAGCAACCACAACATGCACATCCTCGCAAATGCCGATAGGGAAAGCAGTTGATTTTTCGGCCATTTGCAGAGAGATTTCAGTGGGTGTCAACTTATCCAGTTCAAGTCTACGATAAAGAGAGAGAGAGAGGCATAATACTAACACCAGCTCCAAGGTCGCATAAAGCAGTTCTAACATAGTTTCCTTTAATGGAGCAAGGTATAGTGGGCACTCTGAGATCACCTAGTTTCTTAGGAGTTCCACCCTTGAAGGTGTAATTAACGAACATGGTGGAAATCTCAACCTCAGGTATCCTCCTCTTATTAGTCACAATATCTTTAATGTACTTGGCATAGGGAGACATTTTGAGCATATCTGTCAAACACATTTGCACAAAGACAGGTCTAATCATTTCAACAAATCGCTCAAAATCCTCATCATCCTTTTTCTTGGATGGTGTGGGAGGAAAGGGCATGGGTTTCTGAACCCATGGTTCCATTTCTTTACCAAGCTTCCTAGCAATGAAGTCATTCTTATCATATCTTCTATTCTTAGGATGTGGGTTATCAAGATCAACATGTTCAATCTGCACATCCTTATGATTGCTAGGTTGAGAATCATCGTGAACACCACTATCGATATTGTCATTAGGCTCATGTTCATCACCAGATTGTGTTTCGGCATCACAAACAGAGACATCGTTTGGATTCTCGGTTGTAACAGCAACAGGGTTGCTAGCGTGCAAGTTCCTATCATCTTTATTTTTCTTTCTAGGATGACTAGGTGCCTCGGTGCTAACTCCTTGAGAACTTGTTCAATTCTCTTAGGATGACCCTAAGGTTACAACTGTTCCTGGGTCTATCTACCGCCTCTAGTGATAACTCTGACAGAATTGTCATTCAACTCATTGAGCAAGTCATTTTGAGCCTTAAGTACTTGTTCTACTTGAGTAGTAACCATAGAGGCATGTTTACTCGAAAGATTAAGATCATTGATATTTCTATCCACACAAGCACTTAAATGACTAAGCATGCGAGCATTCTGTTCCAATTGTCTGCTAACATAATCGTTGAAACTCTGTTGTTTGGCAACAAAGCTATCAAATTCATCCAGGCATAAGCTAGCAGGTTCATCATAAGGAATATCACTCTCATTGAATCTACGAAGAGAATTTACCTCTACTACCTATGTCAGGTTATCAAGACCATGAATCTCTTCGATAGGTGGTAGATTTTTTACATCTTCAGATTTAATGCCTTTCTCTTTCATAGATTTCTTAGCTTCTTGCATATCTTCAGGACTGAGGAATAGGATACCTCTTTTCTTAGGAGTTGGCTTTGGAGGTGGTTCGGGAATAGTCCAAGCATTCTCATTGCACAAGATATTATTCAATAGGATCTTAACTTGTTCTACGGTTCGTTCCCTCAAAACACAACCAACACAACTATCTAGGTGGTCCTTAGAAGCATCTGTTAGTCCATTATAGAAGATATCTAGTATTTCATTCTTTTCAAGAGGGTGATCAGGCAAGGCATTCAGTAGCTGGACGAGCCTCCCCCAAGCTTATGGGAGACTCTCTTATTTAACTTGCACAAAGTTATATATACCTGCAAGGCAGCTTGCTTCTTATTGGCAGGAAAATATTTTTGTGAGAAGTAATAGATCATATCCTGGGGAATACGCACACAACCAGGAGAAAGAGAAGTGAACCAAGTCTTAGCCTCATCCTTTAGAGAGAAAGGAAACAACTTAAGGATATAGTAGTGGCGATCATATCGTGGGGAATACGCACACAACCAGGAGAAAGAGAAGTGAACCAAGTCTTAGCCTCATCCTTTAGAGAGAAAGGAAACAACTTAAGGATATAGTAGTGGCGGATCTTTTCCTCACTCCTGAATGGGGTGGCTATATCGTGCAGTTTGGTAAGATGTGCTACAACCGTTTCAGACTCATAACCGTGAAAAGGATCAGATTTGACCAGAGTGATTAACTCATGGTCGACAGAGAATTCATAATCCTTCTCGGTCACAAAGATAAGCGAAGTAGCAAACTTCGGGTCGTATTTCATCCAAGCGTTCAAATATTTTTCTTTCCACTTGCGCAGTAATTTCTCAAGATCATAGCTATCCTTACAAGCAAGAAAGTCCTCAGCTATCTCTACCTCCATAACATAACCCTCAGGCATATCAGGAAATTCATATCTAGGAGAGCTAGTTCTAATAGGTGAAATAGCAGGTTCTACTTCAATAATCTCAGCAGTTTTAGAAGTATCATCACATCTAGCAGCAACTCTAGCAATTTGTGCATCAAGGAATGCACCTAGTGGCAAAGCAGTATAGAGCAAAGCATCATCACAACCATCATGGATAGCAGAAGTAGCATCATCAAGCACAGGCGACACATCAAAATTTCTAGCAGGAGGTGGTGTCACAAACTTACTCATAACTGAAGGTGAATCAAGTGCACAGCCAGATGGCAGTTCCTTACGTGTCCTCGTAGTTGAGGGCAAGTCTTTAGTTTTTGGATCTCTCAGATTCCTCATAGTGATCAACAGACGTAAATGCCAAGTGACTCAGAGAATATAGCTATGCCTCCCTGGCAACGGCGCTAGAAAATAGTCTTGATAACCCACAAGTATAGGGGATCGCAACAGTTTTCGAGGGTAGAGTATTCAACCCAAATTTGTTGATTCGACACAAGGGGAAGCCAAAGAATATTCTTGAGTATTAGTAGTTGAGTTGTCAATTCAACCACACCTGGAAGACTTAGTATCTGCAGCAAAGTATCAGTAGCATAGTGGTGTGATAGCAACAGTAGCAACGGTAATAGTAGCAACAGTGACAACAGTAGCGGTAACAGTAACAGCAGTGGCAGCAGTAGGGACAGAGTAATAGTAGCAGCAGCGACAGCAATAACGGCAAAGTAACATAGCAAGGACCGGTAGGAAAAACTCGTAGGCATTGGATCAGTGATGGATAATTATGCCGGATGACATTCATCATGCAACAGTTATAATATGGGGAGATATGTAACTAGCTCGAGTTCGTCAATGTAATGTAGGCATGTATTCCGTATGTAGTCATACGTGCTTAGGGAGAAGAACTTGCATGACATCTGTTACGGCAATAGACAACAGCGCCAGAAATTGACACGTTGACGGAGACTCGGCTTGCGTTGGTTTTTCCCTTGAAGACGAAAGGGTGATGCAGCACAGGAGTACTAAGTATTTCCCTCAGTTTGAGAACCAAGGTATCGATCCAGAAGGAGGGTCTCGTCAAGTCCAGAGTACATGCACAAACACAAACAAGCTTGCACCCAACGCTTCAAAGGGGTTGTCAATCCCTTCAACATTGTTTGCAAAGTGAGATCTGAAGGCGGAAAGTGCAACGAAGTAAAAAGTGTAAGGCTGAAAATATGGTGTGGAGTAGACCCGGGGGCCATAGTGTTCACTAGAGGCTTCTCTCAAAATAGCAAATATCACGGTGGGTGAACAAATTACTGTCGAGCAATTGATAGAACCGCGCAAGGTCATGACGATATCTAAGGCAATGATCATACATATAGGAATCACGTCCGAGACAAGTAGACCGATACTTTCTACATATACTACTATTACTCCACACATCGACCGCTATCCAGCATGCATCTAGTGTATTGAGTTCATGACGAACAGAGTAACGCCTTAAGCAAGATGACATGATGTAGAGGGATAATCTCAAACCAATGATGAAAACACCATATTTTTAACCTTGATGGCAACAACACGATGTGTGCCTCGCTACCCCTTCTGTCACTGGGTGAGGTCACCGCACGGTATGAACCCAAAACCAACCACTTCTCCAATTGCAAGAATCATAGATCTAGTTGGCCAGACAAAACCCACAACACGAAGAGAATTACAAGGATATGAAATCATGCATAAGAGAGATCAGAAGAAACTCAAATAAGATTCGTAGATAATCTGATCAAAAAGCCACAATTCATCGGATCTCGACAAACACACCGCAAAAGAAGATTACATCGGATAGATCTCCATGAAGATCATGGAGAACTTTGTATTGAAGATCCAAGCGAGAGAAGAAGCCATCTAGTTACTAGCTATGGACCCATAGGTCTATGGTGAACTACTCACGCATCATCGGAGAGGTCATGGTGTTGATGAAGAAGCCCTCCATGTCCGAATCTCCCCTCCGGCAGGGCACCAGAACGTGCCCCAGATGAGATCTTGCAGAGACAGAAGCTTGCGGCAGCGGAAAAGTACTTTCGATGATCTCCTGATTTTTTTGGGATTTTTAGGGAATATATAGGCGCAACCCCTAGGGAAAAGGGTGTCCAGGGGGGCCACAAGCCTATGGGCCGCGGCCTCCCCCCTGGCCGTGGGGTGAGGTCTTTTGGGGCCCCTGGGGCCCCCCTGCCTTGGCTCTCAAGTCTCCTGATCTTCTTCTGTTACGGAAAAATTCTTTTCGGGGATTTTATTCCGTTTGGACTCCGTTTCAAAATCTCCTCTGAAAGGGGTCAAAAACATGGAAAAAACAGGAACTGGGACTTGGCACTGAGTTAATAAGTTAGTCCCAAAAAATATATAAAAGGTATGCAAAACATCCAAAGTCTGACAAGATAATAGCATGAAACCATAAAAAATTATAGATACGTTGGAGACGTATCAAGCATCCCCAAGCTTAACTCCTGCTCGTCCTCGAGTAGGGAAGTGATAAAGAATGAATATTTTATGTGGAATGCTACCTAGCATAGTTGTCCTTTGCAACTTCTTTCACGTGACCTGAATGTTCAGATCCGTATTATTGACATGAAAACAATAATACTTCAAGCAAACTAGCAAAGTAATCATGAACTTTCAAAATAACAAGGCCAAGGAAAGTTATCCCTACAAAATCATATAGTCTGGCTATGCTCCATCATCCTCACAAAACTAATGTAAATCATGCACAACCCCAGTATTGGCCAAGTAATTGTTTTAGCACTCTTACTTTCTCAAACCTTTTATAAATTTCACGCAATACATGAGCGTGAGCCATGGATATAACACTATAAGTGGAATAGAGTGTGGTGGTGGTTGTGAGACAAAAAGGAGGAGATGGTCACATTGACTGTGCGTATCAAAAGGTTATGGAGATGCCCATTAATAGATATCAATGTGAATGAGTAGGGATTGCCATACAAGAAATGCACTAGATCTATAAGTATGTGAAAGCTCAAAAGGAAAACTAGTGGGTGTGCATCCAACTTGCTTGCTCATGAAGACCTAGGGCAATTTTGAGGAAGCCCATCAATGGAATATACAAGCCAAGTTATATAATGAAGATTCCCACTAGCATATGGTAGTGACAAATAAAGAAGCCCTCAATCATGAAGAACATGGTGCTATTATGGAGCACAAGTGTGGAAAAAGATAGTAGCATTGTCCCTTCTCTCTTTTTCTCTCTTCTCTTTTTTTCCAATTGGGCTCTTAGGCCTCTTTTTTTTTCTTGTTTATTTATTTTTGGGCTCTTTGGCCTCTCTTGTTTTCCTCACATGGGACAATGCTCTAATAATGATGATCATCACACTTTTATTTACTCACAGCTCAAAATGATGATTACTCTATAGGAAATGCCTCCGGCAGTGTACCGGGATGTGCAACAATCTAGCATGGCGTATGACGTTGAAACATCTTGCTAGCTATCTTACGATCATGCAATGGCAATATGAGAGTGATGGCACAAGTCATGAGACAGAACGGTGGGAGTTGCATGGCAATATATCTCGGAATGGCTATGAAAATGCTATAGTAGGTAGGTATGGTGGTTGTTTTGAGGAAGGCATATGGTGGGTTTGTGCACCGGCGAGAATTGCATGGCACTAGAGAGGCTAGCAATGGTGGAAGGTGAAAGGGAATCTACACCATGGACTCACATTAGTCATGAAGAACTCACATACTTGTTGCGAAAGTTTTTATTAGTAATCGAAACAAATTGCTAAAAGCATACTCCTAGGGGAAGGGTTGGTAGGTGTTAACCATCGCGCGATCCCGACCTCAACACAAAGGATGACAATCAATAGATCAGTTATGCTCTGACTTCCTAACATAGCGGTTCACCATACGTGCATGCTATGGGAATCACTAACTTCAACACAAGTATTTCCAGATTCGCAACACCCTACTAACATAGCTCTTAATATTACCAAATCCACGTCTCAAAACTAATTGAGAGGAATCAAAACTTTTCTTTCTACTCAATGCACATGAAGATGGAGGTTTTTGCATCATCTTTGGGTACCTATCACATTTGGGACTACTTTCATAGCATAAGCAAACTACCAAATCACGCACTGCCGTGCTCTAAAAGATATAAGTGAAGCACAATGAGCAAAAGTATATTTATGAGCATTCTAGCAAAAATCACGATGAGTGCATGTCTCTCTCTCTCAAAAAGGTGTGCAGCAAGGATGATTGTGTCACAACAACAAAAAAGACTCCTAAGATACAAGACGCTCCAAGCAAAACACATATCATGTGGTGAATAAAAATATAGCTCCAAGTAATGTTACCGATGGATTGAAGACGAAAGAGGGGATTCCTTCCCGGGGCATCCCCAAGCTTAGGCTTTTTGGTGTCCTTGAATTTGGCTTGGGATGCCTTGGGCATCCCCAAGCTTGAGCTCTTTCCACTCCTTATCTCCTTGTCCATGAGAACATCACCCAAAACTTGAAAACTTCACAACACAAAACTTAAACAGAAACTCGTGATAACATTAGCACAAGAAAACAAACTACCACTTTCTTTTGGTAATGTAGCAAACTTGAATTCTATCTATATTGGTGTTGGGCTACTCTATTCTCACTTTTCCATGGCTAGTACCCCCCGATACTAACCATAGTTTCATACTTTGTATACTTATGGTACCTCAACAAATCTGACAAATTACGACGGCCTGGGAAAAAGGCATATCAACCAGCAGCAAAAAGAATCAACTCAAAATCTCTTTCTGAATCAAAATGAAAAACCATCTCGTGAGCGAAAAGTTTCTCTCTTTTTCCAGCAGGATCAAACAACCATTCCCAAGACTAGTCATAAAGGTTTTGCTTGGCTCAAACACAAAAAGAAACACACAAAACACAATCACAATAGAATTGTGATGGTGTGGACGCAAAAAAGCAGAAAAAAATATAAATTCATTGGGTTGCCTCCCAACAAGCGCTATTGTTTAACGCCCTTAGGTAGGCATAAAAGCGATAGAATCACGTATCGTCGTCTTTGGTGCTCAAACCATAAGTGGCCCTCATCATGGATTCATAAGGCAATCTTATTTTCTTTCTAGGGAAGTGTTCCATGCCCTTCCTTAAAGGAAATTGAAATCTAATATTCTCTTCCTCCATATCGATGATAGTACCGATAGTCCTTAGGAAAGGTCTACCAAGAATAATAGGGCATGTAGGATTGCAATCAATGTCAAGCACAATGAAATCCACGGGTACATAGTTCCTATTTGCAATAATAAGAAAATAATTGATCCTTCCCATGGGTTTCTTGACAGTAGAATCAATAAGATGCAAATTAAGAGAACACTCCTCAATCTCATTAAAACCTAGAACATCACATAAGGACTTTGGAATCACGGAAACACTAGAACCCAAATCACACAAAGCATTGCACTCATAGTTTTTGATTTTGATTTTATGGTAGGTTCCCACTCATCATGAAGCTTTCTAGGGATAGAGAATTCCAATTCAAGTTTCTCTTCAAGAGATTTTATCATAGCTTCGACGATATGATCGGTAAAGGCCTTGTTTTGGCTATAAGTGTGTGGAGAGTTTAACATAGATTGCACCAAAGAAATGCATTAAAACAAGGAGCAACTATCATAATTCAATTCCCTGAAATCCATGGTAGTAATTTCATTACTACTCAAAGTTTTAACATCTTCTACTCCACTTTCATTGCTTTTAGCATCAAGAAAGATGTACTCTGAATCATTGGGGCACTTTTCAACCAAAGTGGATTCATATCCAGCCCCATAATCATTAGGTTTGACACAAGAAAACAAAGATTCAATGGGAGTCACACCAAGCACTTTCAAATCTTCGTGATTCTCATCACGGGAACACGCCTTTTTAAGCCATTCATGTCTAGCACGAATTTGGGCGGTTCTTTCTTGGCTCTCAATCATGGAAACACGCATAGCTTTCAAAGTTTCATCCATGTTGATTTTGGGGGGAGCACATCTAACTTTCAAGGCATGAACTTCACTAGACATTCTATCAACGCTCTTAGCCAAATGGTCAATTTTGAGTAGCTTTTCCTCTATGGACGCATTGAAAATCTTTTGAGAGTTGATGAACTCTTTGATATTACTCTCTACATCAGAGGGTAATCTATTGTAATTTCCATGAGTATTGTTGTAGGAGTTGCCAAAATTATTAGAGGAGTTACTAGGAAAAGGCCTAGGAACATAGTTTCCTCTAAAAGCATTGTTGTTGCCAAAGTTATTCCTACCAACCAAATTAACGTCCAAGCTAGCGTTGCTACTCTCAATCAAAGAAGACAAGGGCATATCATTAGGATCCAAAGGAGCACTTCTACTAGCGACAAAATTCATTAACTCATCCATCTTAGCACTCAACGAGTTAATTTCCTCCATAGCGTGTACCTTCTTACTAGTAAGTGACCTTTCGGTGTGCCACTGAGAGTAGTTTGTCATGATGTTGTCTAGGAGCTCTATGGCTTCCCCTAACATGATTTCCATGAACGTTCCACCTGAGGCGGAGTCCAAGATATTTGTAGAAGCGAAATTCAAGCCAGCGTAAAGGATTTGAATAATCATCCAAAGACTCAAGCCATGAGCGGGACAATTTCTAATCATTAATTTCATTCTCTCCCAAGATTGTGCAACATGTTCATTATCAAGTTGCTTGAAATTCATGATATCCTTACGGAGAGAGATACTATTAGCCGGCAGAAAATACTTGGAT
Organism: Hordeum vulgare subsp. vulgare; assembly: GCF_904849725.1. Taxonomy (NCBI): domain Eukaryota; kingdom Viridiplantae; phylum Streptophyta; class Magnoliopsida; order Poales; family Poaceae; genus Hordeum; species Hordeum vulgare. The sequence goes on along the minus strand of NC_058524.1, from coordinate 461,103,886 downwards.
ATATAAGCATCTTTGCACTTATCCCAAGAGTCGATACTATTTTTGGGCAAAGAAGAAAACCAAGTTTTTGCGCGATCTCGCAACGAGAAAGGAAAAAAGCTTCAATTTAATCACGTCATTATCCACATGTTTCTTCTTTTGCATATCGCAACGCTCAATGAAGGTATTGAGATGGCATGTTGCATCTTCACTAGGAAGGCCGGAGAATAGCTCTTTCATAACAAGATTCAGCAAAGCGGCATTGATTTCGTGTGACTCCGCACTAGTGGCGGGAGCAATCGGAGTACTACTAAAATCATTATTATTAGTATTCGAGAAGTCAAAAAGTTTGGTGTTTTCATTCATGGTGACTTCGGCAAGCAAGCAAGCACACATGCAGACAAAGAGCAAGCGAGGAAAAAGGCCGAACGAAAAAGGAAAACGAAAAAGGAAAATTGTGAAGTGGGCGAGAGGAAAACGAGAGGCAACTCGCAAACAAAGTAAATTCAAGAGATGAGTTTGCGACACCTACTTTGATGAGTTCTTGACTTGATCTTCCTCCCCGGCAACAGCGCCAGAAATTCTTCTGCTACAGCAGCAGACAACAGCGCCAGAAATTGACACGTTGACGGAGATTGGGCTTGCATTGGTTTTTCCCTTGAAGAGGAAAGGGTGATGCAGGACAGGAGCAGTAAGTATTTCCCTCATTTTGAGAACCAAGGTATCGATCCAGAAGGAGGGTCTCGTCAAGTCCAGAGTACCTGCGCAAACACAAAAAAGCTTGCACCCAACGCTTCAAAGGGGTTGTCAATCCCTTCAAGATTGTTTGCAAAGTGAGATCTGAAGGTGGAAAGTGCAACGAAGTAAAAAGTGTAAGGCTGAAAATATGGTGTGGAGTAGACCTGGGGGCCATAGTGTTCACTAGAGGCTTCTCTCAAAATAGTAAATATCACGGTGTGGGTGAACAAATTACTGTCGAGCAATTGATAGAACCGCGCAAAGTCATGACGATATCTAAGGCAAAGATCGTACAAATAGGCATCACGTCTGAGACAACTAGACCGATACTTTCTGCATCTACTACTATTACTCCACACATTGACCGTTATCCAACATGCATCTAGTGTATTCACTTCATGACGAACAGAGTAATGCCTTAAGCAAGATGACATGATGTAGAGGGATAATCTCAAACAAATGATGAAAACACCATCTTTTTACCCTTGATGGAAACAACACGATGCGTGCCTCGCTACCCCTTCTATCACTGGGTGAGGTCACCGCATGGTATGAACCCAAAACCAAGCACTTCTCCCATTGCAAGAATCATAGATCTAGTTGGCCAGACAAAACCCACAACTCGAAGAGAATTACAAGGATATGAAATCATGCATAAGAGAGATCAGAAGAAACTCGAATAAGATTCATAGATAATCTGATCATAAATCCACAATTAATCGGATCTGGACAAACACACCGCAAAAGAAGATTACATCGGATAGATCTCCATGAAGATCATGGAGAACTTTGTATTGAAGATCCAAGAGAGAGAAGAAGCCATCTATTTATTAGCTATGAACCCGTAGGTCTATGATGAACTACTCACGCATCATCGGAGAGGTGATGGTGTTGATGAAGAAGCCCTCCGTGTCCGAATCTCCCCTCCGGCAAGGCACCAGAACGAGCCCCAGATGTGATCTTGCGGAGACAGAAGCTTGCGGCGGCGGAAAAGTACTTTCGATGATCTCCTGATTGTTTTGCGATTTTTAGGGAATATATAGGCGCAACCCCTAGAGAAAAGGTTGTCCAGGCGGCCCACAAGCCTGTGGGCCGCGGCCTCCCCCCTGGCCGCGGGGTGACGGCTTGTGGGGCCCCTGGGGCCCTCTGCCTGGGCTCTCAAGTCTCCTGATCTTCTTCCGTTACGAAAAAATTCTTTTCGGGGATTTTATTCCGTTTGGACTCTGTTTCAAAATGTCCTCCGAAAGGGGTCAAAAACATGGAAAAAACAGGAACTGGCACTTGGCACTGAGTTAATAAGTTAGTCCCAAAAAATATATAAAAGGCATGCAAAACATCCAAAAATATGACAAGATAATAGCACGAAACCATCAAAAATTATAGATACGTTGGAGACGTATCAACATCTATTGTCCATCCCTCCCGTGGAAGCTTGGTCCTAATGGAAACTACGGGATATTAAGGTTCTCCTTTTAATAGAGAACCGGAACAACGCATTAGCACTTAGTGAATACATGAACTCCTCATACTATGGTCATATCCGGGAGTGGTTCCGGCTATTGTCACTCCGGGGTCATAACACATAGTAGGTGACTACAACTTGCAAGATAGGATCAAGAACACACATATATTGGCGAGAACATAATACGTTCAGATCTGAAATCTTGGCACTCGGGCCCTAGTGACAAGCATTAAACATGGCAAAGTAGTAGCAACATCAATCTCAAAACATAGTGGATACTAGGGATCAATCCCCATCAAAACTAACTCGATTACATGATAGATCTCATCCAACCCATCATCGTCCAGCAAGCCTATGATGAGATTACTCACAAACGATGAAGAGCATCATGGAATTGGCGATGAAGGAAGGTTGGTGATGACGATGGCGACGATCTCACCTCTCCGGAGCACAGAACGGACTCCAGATCTGCCCTCTAGAGGAATAATAGGTGGTGGCGGCGCCTCCGTATCGTAAAACGCGATGAACTCCCCTCCTTGATTTTTTTTTCCAGACGAAAGGGACTAAATAGAGCTCGAGATGGAGGCGGCGGAGCTCCGAGGGCCCCACAAGCCTGCTAGGCGCGGCCAGGGGGCCCGCGCCTGGTGGGCTTGTGGGCTCCTCGCTCCACTCCTCCGGTTGATTCTTGCGTCAATATTTTTTATATATTCCACAAAAAAGCCTCGTAAATTTCCAGGTCATTCCGAGAACTTTTATTTCTGCGCAAAAACAACACCATGGCAATTCTGCTAAAAACAACGTTCGTCCGGGGTAGTTCCATTCAAATCGTGCAAATTAGAGTCTAAAACAAGGGCAAAAGAATTTGGAAAAGTAGATACGATGGAGACATATCAAGGAGTTGCACGGGAAGAGTACTCGTCGGAGTGGCGACTTGAGTGGTGCCACCGTGATGAAGTAGAGGTTGAGGATGCGCGGTTCACCATCAATGCGCGGATCTCATCCATTTGGCTTGATAGCTTATCGTCGAGGTAGTCCCTCATGAGCACCACGGATTCACGCAAGTCAGTGGACAGTTGCTGGATGTGGTCGTTCATAGCATCTTGTGCTTGGCGCATTCCTCTTTAGGCGTCGAAGAAGTGTAGTTTGGTGACATAATTGTTCTCGTCGTCGTCTTGTTTCTCGAAGGCCGGGTTCGACATTGTAGTCATATCCATATAAATTGACTGGATATAAGTGGAAGAATGAGATGGAAATATCAATTAGCGATCCAAAAGTTCAAATGAATTGAGATCACCCGGCGTGCAATTATGAAAATTGTAGAATTGGTGCCGAAGATTGTCCTTCTAACACCTACAAAAATAAATATTATGGAGTAGCTTGGCTATGATGTTTCCACAAAATTCAAGCAATTCGAAGATGAGAGCCAATAATGTTGAAAGACATTCCCAAGTAAGATAAGTTAGATCAATAGCGATGAGTGTACACGGAAACACACACACGGATAAAAAAGTGGGGTCGTGCAACTAAAAGATAAGCACAAAATGTGGTTTCCATGGAAATTCTCCTGTTGTACAACACTAGAGACACGCTAGCACGGTTGCTCAAATGGGCGTGATATGAACTTGTGCACAACCTATGAGAAACATAACATGTCGTCTTCCTATTCCATACTTTTGCTATATGTATGAGGCACAATGTCTCTCGCTCAAGTGATCCAAGATGATCAAGTATGATATGATATGATATCAATGTGACGCAATTCGGCGATGCTCTTGCTCTTTTCACTTGCTTAAAAGCTTTGCTTTTCGTTCTTTTGGCGATGATATTTTGTAATGTCACTATGCAGGACGTGCACACCAAGATAGAAATATTGTATGCGGGTACTATTGAAACACAAAAGATACTAGTATGACACCACAATATGATACTTATGGTGTTAGCATGCAATTGAAGCTATGTGGCGTATGTATCACTAATGTGCACAAGTAGCGTGGCCCGCAATACTCAATAGCTAGTCTTGATAGACAAGTTACGCAAATATGCTGGGGTGACAATGCAATGGCAAGGGTATATGTCAAGAGTGTCGTCGCGGTTACTGTCCTTGCTTACGGTGAGGTATCAATGAAGAGGTGCTTGGCAATGATACGAGGCGATTATGACCGGCGATGTTGGTGTAGAACCACTCGTAATTAGCCAAAACACCTTAGGAAGTAGAAGGGCACGCGACTCAAAATCTCAAACGCAAATGGGTTGCAGAAGAAATGGCGGTCGAAAAGAAAAAGTTTCGCGGGGTAAATTTAGCTTGGACCTAGTTGATTGGATGTCCGAGCTGGCTCGGTCGTCCGACAGTCTCGGACATCCGATGGTCTCGGTCGTTCGATGGTGTCCGGACGTGTGGGTGGCTTGGTCGTCCAACACTTGAGAGCCGGCCAGACGGATGAACTCGAGGCGTGATTGGATGGACACTCAAAATTTGGGCGATTTGGTGGGTGAAAATTGTGTGGATGGTGGGGAAAAGGAAGAGCCACTTGTCCACAAAGAAATCCACAGATCCAAATCAACAAAATCTCTTCAAATCCAATGAATCCAATAAATTTTGGTATGGCTACTTTCGCGCGTAATTTTCGAAATTAGGTGAAATAAAAAAATTGGCTAGAAAGTGGGGGATGAAACTCAAAGGTGTGAATCAACGTGGGTCATGATACCAATATGATACGGGGCAAACCCGTGGTGGTCGATATTTTCACACTTTGAGGGGAAAGAGAGGAAATATCAAAGTAAACACAAGAACTCAAGAACAATCATCAATCACACATCCACTTGATCCACATAAACACATGGGGATGCAAGATTCAAGGTCAACGAAAGTATAAACGTAACGATAGTCTTCCCTATGAGAGGGGCCTTGTATACATGAGGGGATCTTCCCTAGATAGTGGCCTTGGCATCACTATGGATCTTCTCACATGGAGGGAATCTCCATGGGAGGAGGATAGTAGAATGATCTAAGCTAAAAAAGAGTCTATCAAATCATAGCTAACCCTAGAAAGGAGGAGGAGGTGGTCTATTTATAGTCCAAGGCGAAATAGAGGGGTACAACAGCCCAATGGCCTGTGCGCAGATAGGGCTAGCACAAACAAGAGAGTTGGTCGTCCGAAGTCTTAGTAGGGCTCGGACGTCCAGCGGGATCCTGTCGTCCGAGAACATTGGATCGGGAGCGATGGTCTCGGATTTCCAGAGCCTGACAGTCGTCTGAGCCGATTTCCGAGCGTTTTGCTCCCTTGTGGTGGGGTCGGACGTCCGGGCGTGGTTGGTTAACCGAGCGTTGTGGTGTGAGGACTTGGGAGGCTCCGGGCGTCAAACTTCTGGACGAGCTCACTGCTGCTAGCAGTCCTCGGCAACAACACTAGAAGAATGTTGTTGACGTGTTCCTGACTTGATGCCTCCGCGGCAATGATACATCTCAAACGTATCTATAATTTTTGATGGTTTCACGCTGTTATATTGTCAACTTTGGATGTTTTGATTACCTTATATATATTTTTTGGGACTAACTTATTAACTCAGTGCCAAGTGCCAGTTCCTGTTTTTTCTGTGTTTTTGACTCTTTTCAAATCTGATTTTGGAACGGAGTCCAAACGGAATAAAATCCCCAAAATGATTTTTTCCAGAGCGGAAGAAGATCGGGAGGCTTGAGGGCCAAGAAAGTGGGCCCACAGGGGGCCCACAAGCCCTGTTGCCGCGGCCAGGGGGAGAGGTCGCGGCAACAAGGCTTGTGGCCCCCCTGGCGCTCCCCTGCCCTAGGTCTTTGGCCTATAAATTCCCTAAAAATCCAGAAAAAATCAGAGCGTCCACGAAAACACTTTTCCGCCGCCGCAAGCGTCCGTTTCCGCGAGATCTCATCTGGAGACCCTTCCCGGTGCCCTGCCGGAGGGGACTTTGGAGTTGGAGGGCTTCTTCATCAACATCATCGCCCCTCCAATGACTCGTGAGTAGTTCACTTCAGACCTACGGGTCTGCACTTAGTACCTAGATGGCTTCTTCTCTCTCTTGGATCTTCAATACAAAGTTCTCCATGATCTTCATGGAGATCTATCCGGTGGAATCCTCTTCGGCGGTGTGTTTATCGAGATCCCATGCATTGTGGATTTGTGATCAGATTATTTATGATATATATTTGAGTTTTTGTTGATTTATTATATGCATGATTTGATATCCTTGTAAGTCTCTCGGAGTCTTGGGTTTTGTTTGGCCAACTAGATCTATGATTCTTGCAATGGGAGAAGTGCTTGGTTTTGGGTTCATACCGTGTGGTGACCTTTCCTAGTGACAGCAGGGGCAGCAAGCCACGCATCGTGTTGTTGCCATCAAGGGTAACAAGATGGCCTTTTATTGTAGATATGAGATTGTCCATCTACATCATGTCATCTTGCTTAAGGCGTTACTCTGTTCTTTTGGACTTAATACACTAGATGCATGCTCGATAGCGGTCGACGTGTGGAGTAATAGTAGTAGATGCAGAAAGTATCGGTCTACTTGTTTTGGACGTGATGCCTATAGATATAATCATTGCCATAGATAACGTCACGACTTTGCGCGGTTCTATCAATTGCTCGACAGTAATTCGTTCACCCACCGTCTACTTGCTTTCATGAGAGAAGCCACTAGTGAACACTACGGCTCCCGGGTCTATTCACACCAATCGATTCCACTTTCGCTTCTACTTTGCTTTGTTTCTTTGTTGCTTTCAGTTCTCACTTGGCAAACAATCTACAAGGGATTGACAACCCCTTCATAGCATTGGGAGCAAGCTCTTTGTGTTTGTGCAGGTACTTGTGATATTCCTTCACTGGATCGATACCTTGCTTGTCAAAACTGAGGGAAGTACTTACCGCCGCTGTGCTACATCACCCTTTCCTCTTCGAGGGAACACCAACGCAAGGCTCCAAGGCCATGGGGGAATCCTTTGCATATTTGCCAAGGAAGTCCCTAAAGGCGTAGCCGTAGCAGAAGGATTCCTGGTGCCGTTGCTGAGGAGTATCAAGACAAGAGTAGTCTCCCGTCAGCATGCTTGTTTCTGGCGCCGTTGGAATGTCTTTTGTTGTAGTAGCAGAAGTATTTCTGGCGTCGTTGCTGAGGAAGGAGAGATCTATCCAAGTAGGTCTCACAAACTCATCTCTTGCATTTACTTTTTTGCTAGTTGCCTCTCATTTTCCTCTCCCCCACTTCACATTTGCCGTTTTCATTTGCCTTTCTCTTTTGCCTTTTGCCGTTTTGCTGTCTTCATTTGCCGTTCTCTTTTGCCCGCGTCGCTCGCTTACTTCCTGCTCGTTTGTGTGTGGCATAGGCCATCAATGGCTAGACCCACTACTCCAAACGATACCTCTGAGAACGAAGTTCTCAATTTCAGGCAAAATGAGGAAGAAAATTTAAAGGACGCTTGGTACCGGATTTGCAATGCTCAGAGTAGATCTACTCGTAAGCAGTCCACTACCGTTCTTCTTTGCAGTTTTTATGTTGGAATCTCTCCTTGGAATAGGTATATTCTTGATACCATCATAGGCGGGAATTTTTTGGGGAGCCATACTATTGACTGCTATAGGACTATCATGAATTTGGTAAGCTCACCCCCGCTCATGGTTAATGGAACTACCTTAACCTTGGAACACGTGATGCAAAGGCTTGACGCTATTGAAAACAAAATTGCCACAGTTGAACTTATTGAGTGTTTGGATAGAAAGATCCACAATCAAATTACTCAGTACGGATCCAAAGTGGGAAATGTTTTGAAAAATTTAAGGCAGAAGGAACCTATAGTTAATGATTCCTCTAGAATTGGCAAACTAGAGAAAGTCATAACCAACTTGGGTTCCGCTTTTGCTCTGTGCAAAATACTCCAAATCTCACTCTCAAAAAGACCGTCCAGTCTGTTTTTGTTCCTAAAGCTAGTTGTGAGTCATCCAATAAAGATGAAGATCTTAAGATGATAAATGATCACACTACTTATGGTTTGAGCACCAAGGATGACTATACGTGATTCCATCACCTTATGCCTAGCTAAGGGCGTTAAACAATAGCGCTTGTTGGGAGGCACCCCAACGAATCTATCCTTTTTCTTTCTGTTTTGTGTTTTCCACACTTTCATAATTCTGTTATGATTGTGTTTTTTGTGTTTCTTTTTGCGTTTGTTCCAAGCAAAACCATTATGATTAGTCTTGGGGATGATCGTTTGGTCATGCAGGAAAAGACAGAAATTTTGTGCTCACGTAACGAATTTTCATTTTGAGTTGATTCTTTTTTATGCTGATTTCTACGCAAATTCTTCAGACTGTCGTAATTTGTCAGAATTTTTGAAGTACCAGAAATATACGAAGTATACAGATTGCTACAGACTGGTCTGCTGTTAACAGATTCTGTTTTTGTTGTGTTGGTTGCTTATTTTGATGAAACTATGGATAGTATCGGGGGGTATTAGCCATAGAAGATTGAAAATACATTAACCCAACATCAACATAAGTAGAATTTAAGTTTGCCACAGTACCTAAGGAAGTGGTGGTTTGCTTTCTTATACTAATGTTATCACGAGTTTCTGTTTAAGTTTCGTGTTGTGAAGTTTTCAAGTTTTGCGTGAAGTTGTTATGGCAAGAGATCTAGCTTGGGGATGCCCAAGGCACCCCAATATGATTCGAGGATGTCGTAAAAGCCTAAGCTTGGGGATGCCCCGGGAAGGCATCCCCTCTGTCGTCTTCAATCCATCGGTAACGTTACTTGGGGCTATATTTTTATTCACCACATGTTATGTGTTTTGCTTGGAACGTCTTGTATCGTAGGAGTATTTTATTTTTGTTGTGTCACAATCATCCTTGTTGCACACCTAGAGAGAGAGACATGCACTCACCGTGATTTTGTCGAGCTGCACTTATATCCTTTGGTAGACAATTCAGCTCACGTGTGCTTCACTTATATCTTTTGAGCTAGATGCTTTTGCTCTATGTGCTTCACTTATATCATTTAGAGTACGGCGGTGCGTGGCTTGGTAGTTGATCTATGCTATGAAAGTAGTCTCAAAAGGGGTAGTTATCCAAAGGGATACGAAAACTTCCACCTTCATGTGCATTGAATAGTTAGAGAAGTTTGATTCATCTCAACTAGTTTTGAGTTGTGGTTATGGTAATATTGAAGTTATATTAGTAAGGTGTTGTGGATCTAGAAATACTTGTGTTGAAGTTAGTGATTCCCGTAGCATGCACGTATGGTGAACCGCTATGTGATGAAGTCTGAGCATGATTAGTCTTTTGATTGTCATCCTTTGTGTGGCGGTCGGAATCGCGCGATGGTTTATACCTACCAACCCTTCCCCTAGGAGTATGTGTTGAATGCTTTGTTTCGATTACGAATAAAACTTTTGCAACAAGTATATGAGTTCTTCATGACTAATGTTGAGTCCATGGTTTAGATGCACTTTCACCTTCCACCATCATTATCTTCTTTAGTGCCGTGCAACTTTCACCGGTGCACAAAACCCATCATTAGCCTCCCTCAAAACAGCCACCATACCTACCTACTATGGCTTTTCCAAAGTCATTCCGAGATATATTGCTATGCAACTACGACCATGACATGTGCCACCACTTCTACATTGCCATTGCATGATCGTAAGATAGCTAGCATGATGTTTGCATTGATGTCTACGACATGCTAGCACTACTGAAATTCAGAAATTTGCCGTCTGCCATGGTAGACGGCAAAGGGGGGAAGCACGGACGGCAAAGGCTTTGCCGTCGGTCAGCAGACGGCGAAGTAGACGGTAAAAAAATATCTGGTGAAGAGGTTCTTTGCCGTCTGTTTTTTTGAAGCGGACGGCAAAGAATCTTTGCCATGAGGGGCAGACGGCAAATTAAATGGGACGGTACATACTACAACGGCCCCGTTAAGTGTTAACGGCAGGCCTCCTCTCTTTGCCATCTGCCATCCCCCTTTGCCATGAGGGGGCTGACGGCAAAGGGGGGATCCAGCCCCCCCTCTCTCCCCTCTTTGCCGTCTGCCATCCCCCCTTTGCCATGTGGGGGCAGACGACAAAGAGGGGAGAGAGGGGGGGGCTGATTCCCCCCTTTGCCATGTGGGGACAGACGGCAAAGGGGGGAACCAGCCCCCTCTCTCTCCCCTCTTTGTCGTGTGCCATCCCCACTTTGCCATGTGGGGGCAGACGGCAAAGGGGGGCACCAGCCCCTTTTTACTTTATTTTTTACTATATCCAGCATTTTTAACAATAATCAGGATATATATATATATATATATATATATATTTGACATAAATAAATTTCTTTCCGTACTCATAACAATATTAAAATAACTCTCATCCATAGTGAATACATATTATGCAAGTTGCATCCGTACCAAACCATATATTACACCAGTTTCATCCACATGCATACAAAGTTTCATATATATCCATATACTACAAGTTTCAATACAAGCCATGGTACAAGAAATCATCTTCAAGCATTCCGTCAATATAATCCAAGCTTCCCGTGAAGTGAATGTAATCTGCAAAATGACAAATAAGAAAGTTAGAAGAATAATACTAGATGAAGAAGTGTATATAGGTTATTTCGGAGAGAAATTAGCTAAGTATAGGCCATTTAGGAGCTAACTAAGCTAATTATGTCATTTAGGTGGAAACCTAGCTAACTATAGGTCGTTTCGGAGCTAACTTGGGTAAAATAGGTCATTCCGGAGCAAACTATGCTTATTAAGCCATTTTGGATCTAGCTAGGCTAATTATAGGCCATTTAATACCTAAGTTAGGGGGAATAGGTCATGTTGCACCTACGTAAGCCTTATTATGTCATTTATGAGAGAACTTAGCTAACTATAGGTCATTTTTTATTAAATAGGTCATTTTGGAGCTAACTAAGCTAATTATGTCATTTCGTAGGATAATTAGCCAATTTAGCCTTTCTTGGATGAGTCTAAGCAATGTAGAAGAAGAGAAAGAGAAGAAGAAGTAAAAGAAGGAGGAGGAGGAGGAGAAGGAGAAGGAAGAGGAGAAGAAGAAGAAAATAAGAAGGAGAAGGAGAAGGAGGAAGAAGGAGGAAGAAGAAGGAGAAGGAGGAGCTCCTTATCCTTCTTCTAATCCTTCTTCTCCTTCTTATTATCCTCCTCCTTCTCCTTCTTCTTCTTCTCTTCTTCTTCTTCTTCCTTCCTTTCATTTTTCCTCCTTCTTCTCCTCTTGTCCCCTTCTTCAGGCTAAATTGGCTAAGAATGCCTTTTTGGAGTTAATTGTGTCAATTCAAGGATAATTAGCTAAGTATAGGTCATATTTTATTAAATAGACCATTTAGGAGCTAACTAAGCTAATTATGTAATTTAGGTGGAACCCTAGCTAACTATAGGTTGTTACGGAGCTAACTTGGGTAAAATAGGTCATTCCGGAGCAAACTATGCTTATTAAGCCATTTTGGATCTAGCTAGGCTAATTATAGGCCATTTAATACCTAAGTTAGGGGGAATAGGTCATCTTGCAGCTACATAAGCCTTATTATGTCATTTATGAGAGAACTTAGCTAATTATAGGTCATTTTTTATTAAATAGGTCATTTTGGAGCTAACTAAGCTAATTATGTCATTTCATAGGATAATTAGCCAATTTAGCCTTTCTTGGATGAGTCTAAGCTACGTAGAAGATGAGAAAGAGAAGAAGAAGTAAAAGAAGGAGGAGGAGGAGGAGGAGGAGAAGGAGAAGGAAGAGGAGAAGAAGAAGAAAAGAAGAAGGAGAAGGAGAAGGAGGAAGAAGGAGGAAGAAGAAGGAGAAGGAGGAGCTCCTTCTCCTTCTTCTCCTCCTTCTTCTCCTTCTTCTTATCCTCCTCCTTCTCTTCTTCTTCTTCTCTTCTTCTTCTTCTTCCTTCCTTTCATTTTTCCTCTTTCTTCTCCTCTTGTCCCCTTCTCCGGGCTAAATTAGCTAAGAATGCCTTTTTGGAGCTAATTATGTCAGTTCGAGGATAATTAGCTAAGTATAGGTCATGTTTTATTAAATAGACCATTTTGGAGCTAACTAAGCAAATTGTGTCATTTAGGTGGAACCCTAGCTAACTATAGGTCGTTTCGGAGCTAACTTGGGTAAAATAGGTCACTCCGGAGCAAACTATGCTTATTAAGCCATTTTGGATCTAGCTAGGCTAATTATAGGCCATTTAATACCTAAGTTAGGGGGAATAGGTCATCTTGCAGCTACGTAAGCCTTATTATGTCATTTAGGAGAGAACTTAGCTAACTATAGGTCATTTTTTATTAAATATGTCATTTTGGAGCTAACTAAGCTAATTATGTCATTTCGTAGGATAATTAGACAATTTAGCCTTTCTTGGATGAGTCAAAGCTACGTGGAAGAAGAGAAAGAAAAGAAGAAGTAAAAGAAGGAGGAGGAGGAGGAGGAGGAGGAGGAGAACGAGAAGGAAGAGGAGAAGAAGAAGAAAAGAAGAAGGAGAAGGACAAGGAGGAAGAAGGAGGAAGAAGAAGGAGAAGGAGGAGCTCCTTCTCCTTCTTCTCCTCCTTCTTCTCCTTCTTCTTATCCTCCTCCTTCTCTTCTTCTTCTTCTCTTCTTCTTCTTCTTCCTTCCTTTCGTTTTTCCTCTTTCTTCTCCTCTTGTCCCCTTCTTCGGGCTAAATTAGCTAAGGATGCCTTTTTGGAGCTAACTATGTCATTTCAAGGATAATTAGCAAAGTATAGGTCCTGTTTTATCAAATAGACCATTTAAGAGCTAACTAAGCTAATTATCTCATTTGGGTGGAACCCAAGCTAACTATAGGTCGTTTCGGAGCTAACATGGGTAAACTAGGTCATTCCGGAGCAAACTATGCTTATTAAGCCATTTTGGATCTAGCTAGGCTAATTATAGGCCATTTAATACCTAAGTTAGGGGGAATAGGTCATCTTGCAGCTACGTAAGCCTTATTATGTCAATTAGGAGAGAACTTAGCTAACTATAGGTCATTTTGAAGCTAACTAAGCTAATTATGTCATTTCGTAGGATAATTAGCCAATTTAGCCTTTCTTGGATGAGTCTAAGCTACGTAGAAGAAGAGAAAGAGAAGAAGAAGTAAAAGAAGGAGGAGGACGAGGAGGGGGAGGAGGAGAAGGAGAAGGAAGAAGAGAAGAAGAAGAAAAGAAGAAGGAGAAGCAGAAGGAGGAAGAAGGAGGAAGAAGAAGGAGAAGGAGGAGCTCCTTCTCCTTCTTCTCTTCCTTCTTCTCCTTCTTCTTATCCTCCTCCTTCTCATCCTCTTCTTCTCTTCTTCTTCTTCTTCCTACCTTTAATTTTTCCTCGTTCTTCTCCTCTTGTCCCCTTCTTCGGGCTAAATTGGCTAAGAAAATGCCTTTTTGGAGCTAATTATTTCATTTCGAGGATAATTAGCTAAGTATAGGTCATGTTTTATTAAATAGACCATTTAAGAGCTAACTAAGCTAATTATGTCATTTAGGTGGAACCTTAGCTAACTATAGGTCGTTTCGGAGCTAACTTGGGTAAAATAGGTCATTCAGGAGCAAACTATGCTTATTAAGCCATTTTGGATCTAATTAGGCTAATTGTAGGCCATTTAATACCTAAGTTAGGGGGAATAGGTCATCTTGCAGCTACGTAAGCCTTATTATGTCATTTAGGAGAGAACTTAGCTAACTATAGGTCATTTTTTATTAAATAGGTCATTTTGGAGCTAACTAAGCTAATTATGTCATTTCGTAGGATAATTAGCCAATTTAGCCTTTCTTGGATGAGTCTAAGCTATGTAGAAGAAGAGAAAGAGAAGAAGAAGTAAAAGAAGCAGGAGGAGGAGGAGGAGGAGGAGAAGGAGAAGGAAGAGGAGAAGAAGAAGAAAAGAAGAAGGAGAAGGAGAAGGAGGAAGAAGGAGGAAGAAGAAGGAGAAGGAGGAGCTCCTTCTCCTTCTTCTCCTCCTTCTTCTCCTTCTTCTTATCCTCCTCCTTCTCTTCTTCTTCTTCTCTTCTTCTTCTTCTTCCTTCCTTTCAATTTTCCTCTTTCTTCTCCTCTTGTCCCCTTCTTCGGGCTAAATTAGCTAAGAATGCCTTTTTGGAGCTAATTATGTTATTTCGAGCATAATTAGCAAAGCATAGGTCATGTTTTATTTAATAGACCATTTAGGAGCTAACTAAGCTAATAATGTCATTTAGGTGGAACCCTAGCTAACTATAGGTCGTTTCGGAGCTAACTTGGGTAAAATAGGTCATTCCGGAGCAAACTATGCTTATTAAGCCATTTTGGATCTAGCTAGGCTAATTATAGGCCATTTAATACCTAAGTTAGGGGAATAGGTCATCTTGCAGCTACGTAAGCCTTATTATGTCATTTAGGAGAGAACTTAGCTAACTATAGGTCATTTTTTATTAAATAGGTCATTTTGGAGCTAACTAAGCTAATTATGTCATTTCGTAGGATAATTAGCCAATATAGCCATTTTGGAGCTAACTAAGCTAATTATGTCATTTAGATGGAAGTCTAGCTATTTTTTATTAAAACACTAGAAATAACATACTATTATCGTCATCACAGCGGTGAAGCACGGTGGCTCTGGCTTGTTTCACCTCGAGAAGGCTGCCCTGGAGAAGGCTCGACTGTAGAAGGGTCGTGCGATGCGTTTCGGGAGATATTCTGCACCAAACATCGTTTGCAATGTGTAGTTAGCATGAGGACACTCTTAAGATCACTGCACTGAAATGAAACTCACCGTCCCCGCCACATTAATGACTGGCATCGGCGGAGGGACTTGGCCGCTTTTCTCGCACATAGACTGTACATTTGGTTTCGACAAGTCAAACTTTCTATTTATTAATGAAACGGACATTCAAATGCAAGATTTGAAATAACATGAAGAAGAAACTTACCACGAAGAGCTCGTATATAGCCCTGTTAGACGCATCAATCTGTTCCCTCTCCGCCTCCACCAATGCAGTCGTCCTCTCCTCCAGCTCCCTAATTTCCTTATCCTTCTCCGCCATAGCCGCCAGCATTGCCTCTCTCTCTTTCTGAATAGCAGCCTGCAACACAACTCATTGTTAGCAATGTAATCATATTGGTTCCAATGCACAACATAATGCGGAAATATTGTTAAGTCCATTAAACTAACCTTGATGGCGAGCTCGACTGGCCGTGGACGACGTGTTATCTCCGGACAAGAGCTTGTTTGGCATGCCTTTATCTGCCGGAGAGTGCTAGGACAACGTATAAGGCCGTCTCCAATGGCGATCGAGCCATGGGGCCTCCCGTTGCCAGCTATCATCACCAGCTCTGGATCAATAAGCCCCTCGCTCGGGTTAAAGTCCTCCCCTTTCCTCGCCTTCTCGTGATCTCTGTACTTCACGAGCTTGTGGTGGGAGGAGATGTTGGTGAAGTTTTCTGGATGCTCGAGGTCAGACTCAGAGAATGCCTTGACCTTCTTGTACGAGGCAGTATGGGCCATCACATACAGGTCGTACATCTGTGGCACCTCCGTCTTATTATGACGCGCCTAAGAGAGAGAGAGAGAGGAAAATTGTATTAATAAAGGGCTCAAGATAGCATTAAGAATGAATTGCATGAGGCATGAAGCTAACCACATACCCAGTTCTTGCCAAATTGGATTCAGTTGACGCTCCCTTGATGGTGTCGCACGCCAACCATTTTTCCACGCCTCTCCTTGGCGTTGTTGTGTCTATCCTCCCACGTTTCGGAGCACCACTGATCCACCAACGCCTCAAAACAATCCATCTTATCCACACACCATCTCGGGGGCACCTAAGTTAATAAATAGAAATTTGAGCGCGTAAGAACCAAATCAAGGAAACTAACTACAAAGCCTTAATAATATGTAATTACCTTCATGTAATGCTCCTTCTCCATCTTAGCATCACGGCACTTCGCCTTGTCAATCCTAATATGCCGCGTGGCATAGTAGTCTCGAACAGCCTGCACCCGAGCCTCGTTCCGAAAGTTTTGAAGTAGGCGGCGACATTCGGTTTCGATAACCTTTGCCGCGTCCTCCTCGTATCCCTCCTCACACCTGTAGTAGGTTTGCAAATGAGACAACACCGATTAGTACAATAAATAGCTATGGTTGATTTATAATTGTGTGAAGGAGAAATTACCCAGAACTTTCGGATCACCATGTCCGCCCTCGTGTCTCACAAAACACCGTCGATCTCCACCTCCGGCGGGGCCGGGGCAGCCAAGTAGTGCTCCCAAGTAATTCATACCTCTCGCTCCCGACCGGGCAACGTAACAAACCCTGGGAAGTTTTTACGGCAAAGCACACCAAGGACGCTGTTGGGCTTGCGCACACCCTTGGGAACAATCCAACCCCTACAGTATGACAAATTAAAGCCAAAACATTAGATATTTGAGAAAACGCGAAGGCAAAAGATTAAATAAGAGTAAATTAACTTACTTGTCCCCATTTGGCATAATCGAACACCTCTTCTCGGGGGTCGCCGGCACGAGCGGGAGCCCCGAACTACCACGCTGGTAGACGGTAGCCTCCTCACCCAGCTCCTCGTCGCTACCAGCATGGCCACTTGGCTCAGCCCAGGTATCCCACTGGGTCTCTTGGGATGTACCCTCATCCCTGCTTTGCTCCGGAGTCGCCTGGAATGAAGCCTCTTGGACACGAGTCTCGTGGGTCGAAGGCTCGTCGACCTAAGGCTTGTCGACCCGAGGCTCGTGAACCAGAGACTGTGTAGCCTCCACCTCAGATGAATCCACCCTAGAAGTCCTGTGCTCAGATGAATCAGCTTGGGGTGGTGGCGGAGACCGTGCAGCCGCCCCCCCCCCCCCGAAGGCGTGGCAGCCACCGCCCTAACTCTCCCGCGGCCACGTGTACCTTTAGTACAACATAAATACCAACATGAGTAATAAAATGTATATAAATACCAATATGCATAAAACATGAGTACAACATAAATACCAACATGAATACAACGTGTACCTTTAGTACCTCTCGGCTTCGCGGGGGGTCGACCTCCTCTCTCGGGGGGCGCTCCTTGCAGAGTAGAGAGCAACGCTCTCCAAAGAGGCGAGGCAGGAATGGAAGTACCCATCCCATCACCCGTCGACGAAGAAGGAGCCGCGGAGTGCTTTTGACCCTTTCCCACCATCTTTCAACACCTGTCATGACAAAGAGTAAATGAAATTAGTACAACATAAATACCAACATGAGTAATAAAATGTATATAATTTAAGTGTATCATCGTCATAAATACCAACATGACTAATAAAAATTGAATACCTAACATGAACTCAAAATTTATATATAGTATAATAGTTGAATACCTGACATGAACTAAAAACAATCGTGCTCGTCTATATATGCTTCGCGGTCAATAAATGCATCATGATCATCACTATCATCAATAAATGCATGATCATCATCACTATCACGAAGAACATGTGGAAGGCCACCATTATGTAATCAGTCAAGAAGTGACAGGTCACCCGCAGCAGTAACCTCTTCTTCCAGTTCTTCCTGTTCGAGCTCAGGGGTTAAGACGGATTCACTGTCTCTGTCTACTTCAATATTCTGGGGTGAAGTAGAGCGGTTCTTGAAACGTTTCTTGGACATACGTGTTTCTTGGAAGAATTCTCCTTCATATGTATCTGGGTTAATGTGAGGTTCGTAATCCTCTTCATTGAGGGTAGGTGGTCTAAAATGTGGTGGCACTTCATAAACGACATCCCAACCTTTGAGATTTGGATCAGTTTTGCAGGCCCATGGTAGATAGAAAACTTGTGTCGCCTATTGAGCTGTAATATAGACATTGGGAACATCTAAGTGGGTGTTTTGGTTGATTTCAACTAGTCCTATTTGTTCATGAGTCCTTCTAGTCTCCCTCGACTCAAACCAATAACATTTGAAGACTACGATGGTCGGTGGGTTGTCACCATAGAATAGAAGTTCATAAATTGCTTCAACTCTTCCATAATACTCGGTGTCTCCTTCGCCGATAGCAGAGACAGAACAATTTGTAGTCTTTAGGTCGAGCATAGATAGCTCTTTGCCAAAGGTACGAAAGTGATACCCGTTGATGTTGTATTTGTCAAATGAACGGACCTTATAGTCAAAACCATTAGCGACCTGTCTCAACTCGGCATCCGTAGACTCTACATCGGCCTACAAGTTTAATACGAAAGAATGGATGCATTAGCCGCAAATTAGACCAAGAAATCAAATCAGCCCTTAATGGTAATTAATTACCCTTTGTTTGACCCAAGAGATGAAACCGGGATAGTAGCCTCCATGTTTTGCGAGAAGCTCATACTCTTTGATGGAATCCTTTTTGATGACCGCTCCATCCGAGAATTCGGCGACGTATCGATTATATCAAATATCCGGGAATAAAAGTAGTTCATAGCAATTAGAAGTTGCGGAACAATAAATTACCGAGAACTTACTCGATGTACGGCCGCACTTCTGTTAGGTTGGTGAAGATATACAAAGAAATGGTCCGCCATTCCTCGACATCCAACGATTTCCCTTTCGAAGCACCGGATGGTGCGAGCTTACCTTTGAATAGGCTGAGGTTGGATCGAACTTTTTTTGGATCGCCATCATTGTACCGAGGCTTCGGGTTATGCAAATGATGATTTTTGGCTTCGTAGCATGCTGTCACGAAGTTTGCCACAGGTCGATTGTAGCCTTAGGATTATCTTTTGACTTCCCCTCTATGCCGAACAATGTACCAAAAATGGCCTCCGCAATATTATTTTCAGTGTGCATCACGTCAATGTTGTGTGGGCAAAGGAGGTCTTTGAAGTAAGGAAGATCCCATAAGCATGACTTGTGAGTCCAGGCGTGTTCCGTATTATACCCTTTGAAGTATCCTGGACGCAAAGGATCAGGCTCGAGAGCGTTGAAGTGATCAAGGGTCTGTTGGCCTTTCAACGCAGTTGGTGCAGTGTTTTTGACAACTCTACCTTTGAGGAAATTCTTCTTGTCTTTTCTGAACTTATGGTCAGGATCGAGGAATTGTCTATGCATGTCGAAGCAAGAATACTTGCGACCAGCCTGTAGCCAACTGAACTGAAGAGCTGCCTTGCATGTGGTGCACGGGAACCTTCCATGCACACACCAGCCAGCGAATAGCGCAAACGCCAGATAATCATGCGTCGAGTACATGTACCACACATGCATTTTGAAATTGGTTTTGGTAGCCGCGTCGTAGGTCTTGATCCCATTATCCCAAGCTTCTTGCAACTCATCCTTAAGCGGTTGCATGTACACATTCATATTCTTCCCTGGATAGTTGGGCCCTAGAATTATCAACGTGAGGAAAATGATCTTTCTTTTCATAATCTCTCCGGGTGGCAAATTTAGTGGAATGACAAATACAGGCCAACAACTGTATTGTGCTGCCGTCATACCATACACATTGAACCCATCCGTGCTGATGGCAACTCTAGGTTGCCTTGGATCTTCCGATTTATCCTTATGTAATGTATCGAAGTGCCTCCACGCAAAACCATCTAAAGTGTGCACCAGCATCTTGTTCCCATCCGCATCTAGTTCTGTTCTTTTGCCCAATTTGTGCCATGTCATCTGTCTGGCCGTCTCTTCGACCATGAAAAGACGTTGAAGTCTTGGTACGATTGGCAGATACCGAAGAACACTAATGGGGATTTTGGTCTGATTCTTCTCACCCATGTCGTTGTCTACCACAATATACTTGGAAGAATTGCAAATGGGGCAATAGTTCAAGGCCGCATACTCAAGCCTAAATAAGGCACATCCATTCTCACAGGCATGTATCTTCTCATAGGGCATCTTAAGTACACGGAGGATTTTCTCTGACTAGTACAGGTTTGCAGGCAGTACATGGCCTTTGGGTAGAAAGCGTCCAAATATCGTCATCATCGCGTCGTAGCATTCTCTGCCTAGGTTGAATTGAGCCTTCAGAGCCATTACTTGCGCGATGGCATCCAGCTAACAAAGCTCAGTCTGCTCGTGGAGAGGACGTTTTGAAGACTCCAACATTTCATAGAAGGCCTTTGCAGATTCCTCCATCTCATCGTCCGAATCCCGAGCATCATCAAAGTCTTGCACCATGTATTCAATCCAGGTACCATGCTCGTCGGTACGACAACGAATCACCTCAGCTCTGGCACGTTGGTCAGACTCACCATGAAAAGTCCACACCGTATAATTAGGCGTAAAACCCCACTTCTGCAGGTGTTTACCCATTTCAAACTCTGTCTGCTTTTTTCAGTTGTCGCAGTTGCGACAGGGGCACCATGTGTTTTGCTGGCCATTTGCAAATGCGGCTCTCACAAACCCCCTGGTTTTTGCTAACCATTCATGGGACATGTCTTTCTGACTAGGGTGACCAGTGTACATCCAAGCACGATCACTCATGTTGCCTAGCTACCTATGGGGGCACAAGAAATAAATATATAATTCATCATCTATATTCATACGCTAATCAAGTTTGTCAGTTTTATTACGTCCATGCAACCTACACGCTAATAGGTAAAGATAGGTCCTAATCCCACCCGAGTATGTGTAGATTGGGTTCGTTTTTCCATGCTCTGCACCAGATGCGACGCAGAATTTCGGCAGCACCTCCCCGCTATTCTCCTGATACACGTCTCGGCAATAAGCAGAGAGGATGTGTACCCGGAGAACAAAAGGGGAGGCACTGACGAAATTCCGCATCGGATCAGGAGCACAGCGTACGGGAAAACAAACCCAATCTACACATACTCGGGCGGTCCATGGATAATGTTGGACAATTCAAAAGGATGGCAGATATAAATATGCAAAGAAATGCATATTTATAGATGTCGCCCTTTCGAACAGGAGACGCATACTGGTCACGCATACTCATGATTGAAGAAACCTATAGCTAGCAAGTTTCATCGGCACGAAGACCGGGACAGAGCAATTAAGGGGGTAGGAGGAGAAGTCATTTGTGCTCACCAACAAACGCAAGGACGGAGCTCGTCCAATGCACGTGGAGGTCGTCGAACAACTGCACATTGAAATTCACACGATCAACACAAATATGATGTTTTTATAATTAACATAATCGGAAAATATGTGACCTAACTCATAATTTACAAAACTATGACCCCTTGGGCCTCTAGAAGGCCGAAAAGCACCTTCTCGTTCAACAGAAGGCAGAAGAGGTGTCGGGGGTCGGGGCTTAGTGGCGTCGGGAGTCAGTGCCGTCGAGGGTCGGTGGTGTCGGGTGTCGGTGGTCGGGAGTCGGGTTAAATGCATCGATGGTCGGGGGTCAGTGTCGTCGGGGGTCGAGGGTCACTAGCGTCGGGGGTTGGGGTCTTTTCGATCAACAAGAGTCCAAAGAGGTGTCGGGGGCCCGGGGTTGGGGGTTAGTGGCATCGAGGGTCGGGGTAGGGGGTCGGGGGTCGAGGGTTAGTGGCGTCGGGGGTCGGGGGTCAGTGGTGTTGGGCGTCAGGGGTCGGGAGTTGGGAGTCGGGGGTCGGGGGTCAGTGGTGTCGGGCGTCGGGAGTTGGGGGTCGGGGGTCAGTGGTGTCAGGCGTTGGGGGTCGGGGGTCAGGAGTCGGGGGTCGAGGGTCAGGGGTTGGTGGCGTTGGGCGTCGAGGGTTGGTGGCGTCGGGTGTCGGGGGTCGGGAGTTGGGTGTCGGGGGTTAGTGGTGTCGGGTGTCGGGGGTCGGGAGTCGGGTGTCTGTGGCGTCGGGGGTCGGGGGTCGAGGGTCGGGGGTTGGTGGCGTCGGGCGTCGGGGGTCGTGGGCGGGGGGTCGGGGGTCGGGGTCCTTTTCTTTCTTCTTCTCCTCTCTCCTCTTTTTCTTCTTCTTCTTTTTCTCCTCCCCTTGTTCTTCTTCTTCTTCTTCTTCTTCTTCTTTTCTCTCCTCCTCCTCTTCTTCTTCTTCTTCTTCTTCTTCTTCTTTTTCTTCTTCTTCTTCTTCTTGTTCTTCTTCTTTCTCCTCCTCCTCCTCCTCTTCTAACAGTAACCTAATTAACACTAAAGTAATAGTAACCTAATTAACCTAAACTAACAATAACCTAATTAACATTAAACTAATAGTAACCTAATTAACCTAAACTAACATTACCCTAATTAACACTAAGAGTAACCTAAACTAACAAATGCACTGAAATGAAAAAAACAAAAAAAGAAAGAAAATGAACTCACCAGGGAAGGTGTGGTGGTGGGGGAGGAGGGCCGCGAGGAGGGGGTGGCCGCGGGGAGGGGGTGGCCGCAGGGAGGGGTCGCTGCGGGGAGGGGTGTGGCCGCGGGGAGGGGGTGGCCGCGGGAATGGGGTCGCCGCCGGGAGGGGAGCGCCGCGGGGAGGGGGTCGCCGGTGGGAGCGAGGCGGGGCGGCGGCGGGGGTGAGTGACAGTGAGTGCGAGGGGGAGAGAGAGACAGTGAGCGCGAGGGGGAGAAGACGACCGTTACACGGTCCGCCCCTTTGCCATCCGGCCCCCAACGACAAAGGGACCCATGGCAGACGGCAAAGGCCGACACATGGCAAAGTTAGCCTTCCGTCGGACACGGCAGGCATGGGACCCACCCGTGCTCTTTTTCGTCCGCCCTTGGTCCCTTTGTCGTCCGTTGGTAGACGTCAAAGGGCCGACACATGGCATATAGTATTTTTGCCATCAGTCAACCCTTTGTCGTCCGCCTTGTGTCAACTGACGGCAAAAAGGTTCTTTGCCATCAGCCAGTAGACGGCAAAGAAATGGCTAATGGCCAAGAACTGGATTCCAGTAGTGTAGATCATTGTCACGGTACACTACCGAAGGCATTCCATATAGAGTCATCATTGCTCTAAGTTTTGAGTTGTAAGTGTGATGATCATCATTGATGGAGCATTGTCCCATGTGAGGAAATAAAAGAGGCCAAAGATGCCCACCAAAAAAGAGAGGCCAAAGAGCCAATTAAAAAAATGAGAGAAAAAGAGAGAAGGGACAATGCTACCACCTTTCCATACTTGTGCATATTAAGCACCATGATCTTCATGATTGAGAGTCTCTCGTTTTGTCACCACCATATAGCTAGTGGGAAATTTTCATTATATAACTTGGCTTGTATATTCCAATGATAGGCTTTCTCAAATTTGCCTTAGGTCTTCGTGAGCAAGCAAGTTGGATGCACACCCACTAGTTTTCTTTAAGAGCTTTCACTTACTCTTAGCTCTAGTGCATCATTTGTATGGCAATCCCTACTCATTCACATTGATATCTATTGATGAGCATCTCCACAGCTCATTAATACGCCTAGTTGATGTGACCATCTTCTCCTTGCGGGTCTTGCAACCTCCACCACACTACACACCACTTATAGTGGTAAAACCATGGCTCACGCTCATGTATTGCGTGAGAGTTGAAAAAGTTTGAGAAAGTAAAGGTGTGAAAACAATTACTTGGCCAATACCGGGGTTGTGCATGATTTAAATTCATTGTGCAATGATGATAGAGCATAGCCAGACTATATAATTTTGTAGGGATAACTTTCTTTTGGCCTTGTTATTTTGAAAGTTCATGATTACCTTGCTAGTTTGCTTGAAGTATTATTGTCTCCACGTCAATAGAAAACTATTGTTTTGAATCTAATGGATCTGAACATTCACGTCACGTAAGAGGAGTTACAAAGGACATCTATGCTAGGTAGCATGAAAGCATCAAAAATTCATTCTTTATCACATCCCTACTCGAGGACGAGCAGGAGTTAAGCTTGGGGATGCTTGATACGTCTCAAACGTATCTATAATTTTTGATGGTTTCACGCTATTATCTTGACAAGTTTGTATGTTTTGTTTACCTTTTATATCTTTTTTGGGACTAACTTATTAACTCAGTGCCAAGTGCGAGTTCCTGTTTTTTCTGTGTTTTTGACTCTTTTCAGATCTGATTTTGGAACGGAGTCCAAACGCCCCAAAGTGATTTTTTACAGAACGAAAGAAGATCGGAAGGCTTGTGCGCAAAGCAAGTGGGCCCATAGGGGGCCCACAAGCCCTGTTGCCGCGGCCAGGGGGGAGGCCGCGGCAACCAAGCTTGTGGCCCCCCTAGCGCTCCCCTGCCCTAGGTCTTTGGCCTATAAATTCCCTAAAAATCCAGAAAAAATCAGAGCGTCCACGAAAATACTTTTCCGCCGCCGCAAGCTTCCATTTCCGCGAGATCTCATCTGGAGACCCTTCCCGGTGACCTGCCGGAGGGGACTTTGGAGTTGGAGGGCTTCTTCATCAACATCATCACCCCTCCAATGACTCGTGAGTAGTTCACTTCAAACCTACGAGTCCGTAGTTAGTAGCTAGATGGCTTCTTCTCTCTCTTGGATCTTCAATACAAAGTTCTCCATGATCTTCATGGAGATCTATCCAATGTAATCCTCTTTGGCAGTGTGTTTGTCGAGATCCGATGAATTGTGGATTTGTGATAAGATTATCTATGATTTATATTTGAGTCTTTGCTGATTTCTTATGCATGATTTGATATCCTTGTAAGTCTCTCCGAGTCTTGGGTTTGGTTTGGCCAACTAGATCTATCATTCTTGCAATGGGAGAAGTGCTTGGTTTTGGGTTCATACCGTGTGGTGACCTTTCCCAGTGACAGAAGGGGCAGCAAGGCACACATGGTGTTGTTGCCATCAAGGGTAACAAGATGGGCTTTTATCGTAGATATGAGATTGTCCATCTACATCATGTCATCTTGCTTAAGGCGTTACTCTGTTCTCATGAACTTAATACACTAGATGCATGCTGGATAGCCGTCCACGTGTGGAGTAATAGTAGTAGATGCAGAAAGTATTGGTATACTTGTTTTGGACGTGATGCCTATAGATATAATCATTTCCATAGATAACGTCACGACTTTGCGCGGTTCTATCAATTGCTCGACAGTAACTCGTTCACCCACCGTCTACTTGCTTTCATGAGGGAAGCCACTAGTGAACACTACATCCCTGGGTCTATTCACACCTATGGTTTCCACTTTCGCTTTTACTTTGCTTTGTTTCTTTGTTGCTTTCAGGTCTCACTTGGCAAACAATCTATAAGGTATTGACAACCCCTTCATAGCGTTGGGAGCAAGCTCTTTGTGTTTGTGTAGGTACTTGTGATATTCCTTCACTTGATGGATACCTTGGTTCAAAAACTGAGGGAAGTACTTACCGTCGTTGTGCTACATCACCCTTTCCACTTCGAGGGAACACCAACGCAAGGCTCCAAGGCCACGGGGGAATCCTTTTCATATTTGCCAAGGAAGTCCCTAAAGGCGTAGCCGTAGCAAAAGGATTCCTGGTGCCGTTGTTGAGGAGTATCAAGACAAGAATAGTCTCCCGTCAGCAAGCTTGTTTCTGGCGCCGTTGGAAGGTCTTTTGTTGCAGTAGCAGGCAACAGAGCCAGAACTGCTCCCAGTTGCTCAACAATTAGCAATTGTCTTGCAATGGCCCACCAGCGCGTTGGTTCGCGGCAGTTTTCGAGGGTAGAGTATTCAACCCGAATTTGTTGGTTCGCCCGTCAGGAAGTGAAAGGATACTCTCAAGTATTAGCAGTTGAATGCGTCAGATTCCACGGCACCTGAAAGATTAGTATCTGCAAGTAAAGTATCAGTAGAAAAGTAGTATGATAGCAACGGTACTAGACACCATCTGTTGACAAGGCAGACTATTCCTAATTGTTGTATCAATGGCGCGAGTAAGTTGCCCGTGGATGGGAAATAGTCTTTTCCCGGCAATGGCGAACGAAAAAGTATTGTAGCGGGTAGCAGCAGCGTAATGAGTAACAGAAGTGGCAAGGAACAAGAGTGGTGACAACAGTAGCAAGTAGCAACAGTAGTAACAGCAGTAGCAAGTAGCAACAGTAGTAACAGCAGCAGAGCAAAACAAGTAACAGCAGCAGAGAGAAACAAGTAACAGCAGCAGTGGGAAAAAATCGTAGGCAATGGGTCGGTGATTCGTTTGGATGACATTCATCATGCAACAGTTATAACACGGAGAGATATGTGGCTAGCTCCCGTTCGTCAATGTGATGTAGGCTTGCATTCCGTGTGTAGTCATACGTGCTTAGGAAAAAGAACTTGCATGACATCTATTGTCCATCCCTCCCATGGCAGCGGGGTCCAAAAGGATACTACGAGATATTAAGGTTCTCCTTTTAATAAAGAACCGGAACAACGCATTAGCACTTGGTGAACACATGAACTCCTCAAACTATGGTCATCACCGGGAGTGGTTCCGGTTATTGTCACTCTGGGGTTGCCGGCTCATAACACATAGTAGGTAACTACAACTTGCAAGATTGGATCTAAAACACACATATGTTGGTGACAACATAATAATTTCAGATCGGAAATCATGGCACTCGGGCCCTAGTGACAAGCATTAAGCAAGGCAAAGTAGTAGGAACATCAAGCTCAGAACATAGTGGATACTAGGGATCAATCCCCGTCAAAACTAACTCGATTACATGATAGATCTCATCCTACTCATCACCGCCCAGCGAGCCTATGAATAGATTACTCACGAACGATGAAGATCTTCATGGAATTGGAGAGGGAAGAAGGTTGATGATGACGATGGCGACGATTTCGCCTCTCCGGAGCCTGAAACGGACTCCAGATCTGCTCTCCAGATGAAGAACAGGATGTGGCGGCGCCTCCGTATCGCAAACGCGATGAAATCTTCTCTCCTGACTTTTTCTGGACGAAAGTGAATTTATAGAGCTGGAGTTGGGGGCGGCAGACCCACGTGGGCCCCATAAGCTTGGTTGCAGCAGCCAGGGGGGCGCGGCAACAGGGCTTGTGGCCCGCTGTCCCATCCCCTCTGGTGGATCTTTGCGCAGGTATTTTTCATATTTTCCAGAAATATTCTCCGTAAATTTTCAGGACGTTCCGAGAACTTCCATTTCTGCACAAAAACAACACCATGGCAATTTTTCTAAAAACAGCGTCACTCCGGGTTAGTTCCATTCAAATAATGCAAATTAGAGTCCAAAACAAGGGCAAAAGAGTTTAGAAAAGTAGATATGATGGAACTCCCCCAAGCTTAAAACCTTTCTTGTCCTCAAGCAACTCAATTGACAAACTGAAAGAGAAAGAAGAACTTTGACAAACTCTATTTGATCTTGTTGTTGCAACTATGTCTAACTCGTAACCAGAATTTCAGCAAGATCACAAGTTAACCACATAAGCAAGTGACACAAAGGTCTCACGGTAAACTAATATCAATGGCATTATCAGCTAGCGAGCAAATAATAATGAGTTTCATATACCAACAATTTAATCAAAACAAGCATGAAGTATTATGAATAGGTGGTATCTCGCTAGCTCTTTCTGAGACCGCAAAACATAAATGTAGAGCACTTTCAAAGATCAAGGGCTGACTAAACATTGTAATTCATAGCAACGAAGATCCAGTCATAGTCATACTCAATATCAATCAAAAGCAAAGCATAAAAATGACATAGGTGCTCTTTAATTGGTGCTTATATCAGAAGAGGATGACTCAACAGGAAAATAAATAGACAAACCCTTCGCAGAGGGAAGCATTGATTTGCACAGGTGCCAGAGCTCAAGCTTTGAAAACAGAGATAATAATTTTGGGTGGCATGCTTTCATTGCCAACGCAATGACCAAGAGTTCTCAATATCTTCCACGCTACTCATGCTATAGGCGGTTCCCAAACAGAAAAGTAAAGTTTCAACTCCCCCACCACAATCAATCACACTCCACGGCTAGTCGAATCCTCGGGTACCGTCCATACTAACATCAATCCGGGGGGAGTCTTGTTTTACAGTTATGTTTTCGATTTAAGCGTGGAACTGGGCATTCCAATTAGCGGCCCCTTTCTCGTGAATGACAGTGAATAAACACATGTCGAGGATAACACGCCTAACATGGAAGATACCAATAGCCCCCTGTCACCACATGAGCGGTTCGGGCATGCAAAACAGATTATTTCTTGA
This sequence comes from Hordeum vulgare subsp. vulgare, assembly GCF_904849725.1. Taxonomy (NCBI): domain Eukaryota; kingdom Viridiplantae; phylum Streptophyta; class Magnoliopsida; order Poales; family Poaceae; genus Hordeum; species Hordeum vulgare. Next base: position 461,075,786 of record NC_058524.1, on the reverse strand, counting down.
AGGTTTAGAGAATGGCACATGCAAATTTACTTGGAACGGCAGGTAGATACCGCAAATAGGTAGGTATGGGGGACTCTCATGGATTAACTTTTGGGTTTATGGAAGTGGATGCACAAGCAGTATTCCGCTTAGTACAAGTGAAGGCTAGCAAAAGACTGGGAAGCGACCAACTAGAGAGCGACAACAGTCATCAAGATGCAATGAGTTTGACTAACATTGAGAGCAAGCATGAGTAGGATATAAATCACCATGAACACGAACATCATAGAGGCTATGTTGATTTTGTTTCAACTACATGGATGAACATGTGCAAAGTCAAGACACTTGAATCATTCAAAGGAGAATACCATCCTATCATACTTCATAGTCATCTCAAAATCTATGTTGGCATTCAAGACAAACCATTATAAGCTCATAGCTAAATAAGCATGGCATTAGAAACTATGATCTCTAAGTTGTCATTGCAAACATGGTTCTCTCTCAACAAAGCTGAATCTCGGACGACAAGCTAGTCATATTTACAAAAACAAAATAGATAGAGTTCATACCAACTTTTCCAATCCCAGTCACTTCATCATATGTCGTCATTATTGCCTTTCACTTGCAGGATCGAATGATGTGAACAATAATAAGCGTGCTCGTGCATTGGACTAAGCTGAATCTGCAGGGAAACACAAAGGAGAAGACAAAGTAATATGGCTCTTTGAAAGCTAAACAGGTATGCATGCGAGAGCCACTAAACATTGTAACCAATATCTTCTACCTTGACCCAAATAAAAAGAAAACTATTTACACGGGAAAGCTTACAACAAGCAAAAAGAAGAAAGGAAAATCTTTTTGGGTTTTCTCAAAAGGACACAAAAACAAGAAAACTAGAAAACGAAAATAAGCTAGCATGGATAATACAGTGGCAAAGTGTGAACACCGACTAACAAAGTGAAAGCATGAATGTAAAGTTGGTGCAAACACATACTCCCCCAAGCTTAGTCTTTTGGCCTAGCTTGGTCTACTCCCAAGGACGGTCCTGGCGAAACCCAAAATCATAATCAGGATTATACGGGAGCTCTGCAGCCACTGCCTGAATAGCTGCCTCACGGAGACGAGCAGTCGTCGCCTCCGTCTCATACTCATCTGCCTCTCCTATGGTTATGTAGTATCTCCGTTTTACCTGAAAGTCAAAGAAAGCACGAGCAGGAAGGGTAATATGGAAAACACGCTGCAGGTTAAATATCAATCGGTATAGGAGGGATTCATCATCCCTCTCAAGGAACTGGTAGCGTGTCATAGCGACGCGGTCAAGGAAAGCTGTATGGAGCGGGGGATCTCCTGCGCGGATGGGTACTCCAAGAAAATTTTCTATGCGAGTGGCATAGATGCCGCCAAAGAAATCCCCCTCAATAGCATTCTTATTCAACCTCCTTGCTATAATAGCTCCCATGTTGAAGCTTTTTTCACCCGTAACTGCGCTCTTAAGGATACTAAGGTCGGATGCGCATAGGTGACAATGTTCAGCCTTACCGTCAATGCATCTACCTATGAAGAGGGCAAAGTAGTGCAAGGTAGGGAAATGAATGCTTCCTATGGTAGCTTGCGTGGTGTCTCTAGTTTCTCCAACCAATATACTAGAGAAAAAAATCTCTAACAGAAGATTTAGCAGGATCTTTAAGATTACCCCCATCGGGTATTTTGCAAATCCTATTGAAATCCTCCAAATCCATGGCATAGGATTTATCATACAAATCAAACAGTATGGATGAATCACGGCCAACTGAAAATTTAAATCTACTCACGAAAGAGGCAGTGAGCATAGCATACTGTTCACATTTATCTGAGAGGAATTCTTCTAACCCGGCATTGCGGACATGTGTATCAAACTCATCCTTGAAGCCTGCTTCGATCATGAACTCATCGGAAGGCCATTCACATGGTTGTATCGGTGCGTCCCTTAGTTGATAAGGATCGGGCTCCCGAATAGAAAGATGGGGACCCTTCTTACTTGAGGAGAAACCATGAAACTTCCTCCTGAACATAATTTATTTTGTTGAAATTTTTGAAGTTCAAGAGAAAAGTGAATAAAGACCAACCACATCTTGTAGCAACTACTCCTTCTAGTGTCTAGAGACCTTATCACACGCTAAAACTACTTGGGACCAGCTAAAATCAACATTTCAAGCTCAAGAACAGGGTCACCAAGGTAGTAAGAATACGCAAAGGATAAAGCACTAGAGCAAAAACCAATTGGACCAATGGAGGAGTCA